>NC_138659.1:11268695-11308695 GCF_964273445.1 Streptopelia decaocto | reverse complement strand
CCTTATACCCATTTCATTGAGGGAACACTGGGGCACAGAGAGATTTTTGCAAGCTCTACAAGCTCACAGAGACCTAGGAATAATAATTTTTAAAAAGGCTCTTCAAACTTTAAGCCATCTGTGCAGAGTTTCAGTGTAATTTCCCAATTTAAAAAATAATGGCGATCTTCCCTTGGAAGAGTTTTAATATTACCTAGTTCTTCCTACCTTTTGAGCAGACTTGGTATTTGGCAGGGAAGTGATCAAGGGTATATGTTCTGGCATTCCCACAAAAGCCCATCTAAAGTTGGTTGAGTTACAAGCTTTTGGAAAAAAATAATCAGTCTACACAAGCTCAGGAGGCATTTAAATCTCTCTAAATTTCATGAAGATTCCACTTACGCTGGGCATAGATCCAGCTTGGATGCTCCATGGTTGCTACTCTGAAAGCTTCAGGTAGTGCCAGGTACAGAGATTAGGCTGAAAAATCCAACAGTGATGAGATTGTCCCTCACAATCTCCAGGAGCTGACCCTGCCTCTGCAATGGGACTGGGAGCTGGTGGGACAGAAGATGCTTAATTTGTTGCCCTGGGGGAATAAGAGATGGGTGGTTGGAGGCTGTGGTTTGCTACAAGAAAGAGACTGGAGTAGGGTAAAATGGATCCAACCTGGGAATAGCGTGAGTCACCCATTTCAGAAGTAGTGCATGCTAACGTGTCATGTAATCCCCTTCCTCATACACTTCTGCCTGAGTCAGAAATGTCTGGCCCACTAGAACAAATTTTTCCCTAGATCTTGAAACAAGATCTGGCTTGCAAGGAAATATCCTGGAAAGTAAAATTGCCCATGTGCTGGTCCATGTGCATCCTGACAGGTTACCACAGCTGTATTTTTTTCTATTTGCTTTGTGTGGTGAATTCAGGGTTTCATCTGCTGGTGACCTGCATAAGCCATCAGTAGGACACCACAACATGCTGAAGCTTCTGAGTTTGCTTCATTTTGTTTTCTTTAAGAGAAAAAAAACCCAAAACACTAGGAAAGCCCATAAGTGTTTCTGAAAAGACAAAACCCTAAATGAATAAAACATTATTCAGGGTACATATTAAAATATCCTGAAGAAAACAATTCCAAGTCACCTCCAGAGCAAGTTAAATCCCTGTATTGCCTCAGGCAGGCATCCTATGGAAAACCCACAGTGAGGTGATAAGGATAACAGGGACTGAATGAGGCACAGGTGAGTTGAACCACTTTAATAATGAACTTTCAATATACTGTGTGCACCTGAACATATTTCACATCCAACGGCTATAGCATAACATACGATTAACACCAGCAGCGCTTTCTGCATGAACTTCTGTCTGATCATCTGTGGGAAGTCAGGTGTGGCTAATGGTATAAAACATACTACTTTCTGCACATACCACTTGAGTGCTGGGATACTATTTTTGTTATTACATCCCATCAGTCAACAAGTATAAATTCTGGGCTTTAAAACTGCAGAAATGCCCTTGTAAGGTGTCAGGGCTCTCTAAGCTTTTAAGCGCAACGTAGAGCTTTCTACGGGTTAAAAACCCACAGGCCAACAAAAGTAGTGTTGGAGTTCACCTCAGATCACGTTTGCTGAAGCCACTTTGCCTGAGCAGCCTCATCCTGCAATTGAAACAATGTGGTGAGGGCTGGCACGGCTGAGGGATCCCACTCAAGTCAAGAACAGTTCTGCACGGACGCAAGATGCTGCTCACCTGGATGTGATTGCTGGATTAATTGAGCAGAAGGCAACAAACAGTACTGCTTTTCAGGACGGCTGCTCTGGAATCCTTGGTGCTTCCAGCTTGTCATGCAGCAAAATCTTCCTGGAAAGCCCAAAGCAGACAGCAGAAAATCTGGGGGATAGCAGGATGAAATGCACTGCCCCTTTCCCCTCCTAGAGTTGAAAGAAAAATATTTAAGTTACTGAAATAAAAATACGAGTGGTCATTAAAATTTGTGGAGTATGTATTTATTCCCCATAAAAAGTGTGAGCTAGAATTGGACATTGCAAGGCTGCTCCATAAAGAAAATTGCTTCTTCTCTTGGCACTCAGCGGTTTTCTCTGTAGAACTTTTCCATCAAAGCTTTGAAGTGCAGCTTTTCAAATACTCGTTGCCTCTCCTCTCCCTTCAAGCAACTGAATGCCACCTGGGATTCATACCCTGGTAGAAATCTGAAGCTCTTCGCTATGGGGTAAAGAGCTTCAGCCATCACCTGGGGGCTATTAGGAGCAGCAGAAACAGAAACCTCAAGTCCCATTTCTTTCCAGACCACTCTGCCTGCTCCTTACAGAAGCAGTCAGTCCTGTAAATGCTCAGGGAACCAGAAATGCCGTCAGGTTTTACATATTCTATGCAACGAGATTAGGTGACAAAAGAATCGCAACTGGATCCAATTGCTTGGATCACAATTTTTGGTGCTACAAAAACACTTGAAGGATTCTCCCTGGACCCTGAATGGCTTTTATTCCCATAGGAACTCACTAATTTCTGAAAATCTCCCCCTTCTTCCTTCCCGTCAGCCTCATTGGTGGCACGTGCCCTGGTACAAGGAGCGAAAGAAGGCCCTTTGTTAAGCCAGAGACTGTTTCTCCCCTTCTGCCTCTCCAGTTCTGGCAGCCCAAGGGATCTGTGCTCCTTTGACTTGTATTTCTCCATCCGCTGCCTTCATTCTCAGCAGCTACATCTCTGTCTGATGCTGACGACATCAGGGCCATTTATCTCGATAAGATGGCTAATTTCCCTTGGCTGGTAGATCAGAAGTGCCAGTCGAGATCTCAGTGACACCTGTATAAATCCAGATTAAACCCATTTTTAGAAGTAGAAGGAGCATTTGACCTGAAATCTTTAGGGGGTTCAGGTTTGTTGCCTAAATCACTATGTGGCTAATTTACATTGCAATATATAGGCTCTTATTTTGTGGGTCTGTGTATGGATAGAGCAAACACCACTCTTACTAGCACTTGCTAGTACAGAAGGGATACTGCTCGGGATGACCCATTTGTTGTGAAAGCTAGAAACTAGGGACACAAAAAAAAAGGGGAGGGGGGGAATTGTGGGAGTTTGGGGTTTTTGTTTGTTTGTTCTTTCACGTTTAGAAGCGGCACAGTGAAGTCCAGCAGCAGAAACAGGGCTGATGACAATGGCTGCCGGCCTTTGGCATTTCCTTTTGAACCCTAACGCAAGAAAATGCCACTAACTCCCGCAAAACCTACAAAAAAACCCACGGAAGATGCTTTGTCCAGAGCTCAGCATGGTGTTTACCAAGTCTCAAAACTTTCTTAGCAATTACTTTATTTGTTAAAATGTTCAATGTCTGTTTTATAAATCAGACTTTAGAGTTCTCTGATGAGCTCAGGAAATAAATATCATTCACGTTGTGGAAAGAGAGTAAGTGAAGAATTAACTGGATTAGAAAAGCAGCAATAGTGGAGGTCAGGTCTGGATTCATGGGCTTCAGCCTCAAATTCATTCTCTCTGAAATCTAGATCTGACATTTCTCCACATAAAACAGCATAAAACCTGATTATTTCACATTTTGGTTATTATAGTTATGTCTTCCAATGGCAGGATTGTTATATTTGTACACTATGTTTTCTCCTGGAATAGGCAGATACAATTAAAAAAATTACCACTCTCTGCTACAAAAAACAACCCAATTCTAAATATTAGAAAACAAAGCTTAGGAGTGTGGGAACAAAATTTAGTACTCTGTTGTTGGGGTCATCTGTGACACTTCTGTCTAGCTGTCTGTTTTTAGTAAATAGATACACAGATGTTAATCAGGACGGTCATGAATGTTGATGGTAGGCCAGTGGTGATGCTACACAAACCAAGAAGCATTTTACATCTCTTTTGCAGTGTCAGTACAGATGGTCTTATCAGTCATATCACTATTATAGCCCAGCCAGGACTGACAGCCCCTCAGCTCTGTTTGAATCCACACTGTCTCACAATGTTGGAGTTCTGATTTTTGATTTAATATGGTTCTGACCAAACCACTTCATAATGAGGAGGAAGGCCAAGCCCTAAAATAGAGAAGCATTCATTCTGATGGACCTTATTTGTAGAATCAGTTGTATTATATCCTACAACACTGAGTCCTCTGCTTTCACTTCCCACTCAAGACTTATGCTCCAGGTCTTTCTTTAATCCTTCTTTCTAGTTTTGTCCCATTACACCCTGCCAGCTTGCAGCTAACTGGCCAGGTAATTGCATCAAGGTTCAAGTTAAATTTTGATGTCAGTAGAGCAAGGAGTACAATTTCAGATAAGATGTCAGAGCACGTTAAGGCAGGAGGCAGAGGTGGGGAGCAAAGCGGTGGGTGTCCAGGTTGAGGAATGCACTGCAAGCATGAAGGCCTCCTCCTGCAAGGCAGAGGAAGGAATCTCGGTCTGACGTATTCCTTTCCACCTGCACTTGACGGCAGATGTTTGAGCAAGCTGCACAAGGCCAGCAACAGCAAAGAGAAGCTAAGTTTTAAGATGAAGGCAATGAGATACAGGACAGACCACCAGCTTTGGACACACTCCAGACTAAGTTGTGATTAAGACATATGGAGAAGATATTATCAGGCTTCTGTGTCAAGATAGGGCCAATGAACAGTCTAGAAGTCAAAAGTCACCAGAGCTGAGTAAGTGATTGTGCCTTGTTGCTCCTCAAGGTGCATGTAACTACAGACAGGAGGGATTTCTGGGTCATGACTGACAGCATCATCTGCTGGGGAAGAGAGTTGGCATATAAAGAAGATTTTGCTTCAGCTAAGGGCCATTGTTTTGGGTCCCTTTGCTTAGTTTCTCTCTTCCTCATCTCTCAACATCCTCTACACGGACCCAACAGAGAGTCTAAGTGGAGGAACAGCATAACGAGGCAAAAAGTTACTTGCTCATGTTAAGTTCTTAAAAAGGAAAGGAAGAGACAAGGACTGGCATTATAGCTGCTGTGGATTAATATTTAAGCATACATCCCTCCCTGCTGCTTGTCATACTGTCATCTGCAACACTGTTCTCCACCAAAACCCTCTTTAATGCTTGCTGCTATGGTTGACACCACCACTCAGTCTCGGCTGGACGAGCTGCCTTGCTGGAGAGCAGCCCCAGGCTGCAGGGCTGGCCTTGTCCCCAGGGATGTCCTCTCCTCCCTCTCGGGCTGCTGCAAATTTGGTGCAGCTAAAGCAGAGCAGATTATGCGCTGGGTGGAACAAACGTGGTATGTGGGCAATCCTGGCAAGGCTCTGCATAAACCCAGCAAGAGGGCAAGCACCTGAAAAGATGTTTGTAGTGTTCTGTAGGTGCTTCTACAGGTTCATCAACTTTTTGTCATGCCTTTTGCTCCTCCAGGAAGGTCCAAAGAACCATCTGCACCAAGTGACCCACCTCACCCCAAGTTCTAGTTTTGCTTGTAGTTCAGTCTGTGCAATTCAAAACACAGATGTGCCACAACTGGAAAAGCCTTCCCTCGTTGTCTTGTGATTCCTGGCAGAAGTGAGACGGAAAGAGAAATGATACTTGTCTGGAGGTGAGACCCTCAATGATTCAGTCATAGGAATCCTGATCTACAGGAGAGAGAAGTCTATGAAAAACCTTGGTTAGATTCTGGAAGCCCCTTACTAGGGACTCCTCAGGACTTTCCAGAGCATGGAAAAAAATCCAACTATATTATTTTCTTGATATCAGCCCCTGATACAAAGGGTCTTAACACACATGTGTGTGTCTGTGTGTGTGAAATCCAACAGCCTAAGTAGGATGTAATTTAGGTATTTTGGCACAGCAAAATGAAACAGAATTACTTTTCCTATTATCTTCCAAAAGTTATTGAAAACGATATGAAATATATTCTCTAGGAAAAAAAAATCAAGTTTTTTTAAATGTAATTTCTTTGGCAGTTTATTCATTCGTTATTCATTCACTCTCTTTCATGTTGCGAAGGCTTTCTATTATGAAACATTCTGTGAAAATAAATGAACAAAAAAAAAAAGTATACTACTTCTTTAAAATATATTGCAAGAATCCTCATTTCCAGATTTTTATTGCAGCACTAGCTGGTATTCTTGCATGCAGTTTTGTAATTTATTCTGAACATTCCACTTAAACCTTTTTTCAATAGCATGATTTTATTAGAGTCAGCTCACTGGACTTTCCCAAAAAGGTATTTAAGATCAAATAAAACCAGTGCTTGGAAAAATATCATTACAATATGAAAGCAGTTACAAAAACATTAGTACTGCAAAGTTTTATTTCAAATGGCTGAGCCTGCTGTACCCCAGGTTATTGCACTTCTACTTCCTCAGACACACTCACTGGAAAAATGGGAAAAACTGTCATCTTAGCAGTTTTTACCTGTTTCTCAAAAAAAGCACCCAATTTATAGAGAGGCAGCAAATTTTTTCAGCAGCACCATGAATAAGAACAGCAAACCATCCTTTGTTCCTGCATCCCTTGTCTGCGCAGAGGTTGATCCCCTCATGATTCGGCAAGTGGCTGTTCCAGGGACCTCAGCAATTCCCCAGAGTGAACAGATTTGGGCAAAACGGCAGCTCCTGTGCTGTGAAGTGTAGCTTGGTGAGTAGGGCAAACCTGCTGCTGACACAAACAAAAATGGCTCATTTAAGAAATATGTGCAGGCTGACTTTACCTGGATTTAATGGCAAATACCCTCTGGGCTTTACCGTGCAGCTCCCATTCAACGTCACTGTCAGGCACTGAGGGCAAAGATTTTCCTTCTTCAGTTCTTACTTTCATCAGAAAGGAGATACTTGACAGCACTGGTGGACCTGGACTTCAAGCTGATGTTGTTTGGAACTTTTTAATTTCATAGGATGTATTTTAAAAGAGGTCTTTTGCGGGGGGGGGGGGGGGGGGGGACACTGTTCCTGCTCATAACCTCCTTTTAAAAATCGATGGTGGTCAACAGAAAAAAAGTCCTTAAACTCAAGTAAATAAAAATCTGATCTAGAGTATAAATGAAAATGAAGAAATAAAGGAAATCACAGAATGGTTGGGATTGGAAGGGACCTCTGGAGATCATCTAGTCCAACCCACGGAAATCTTGATTGTCGTATCATCAAATTCTGGCATAGTATTTTATTTGCTGTTTTTTGTATGTTAATGCTTATATGTATTTTATGGGACAAACCTGAGGGGCAATCAGTCCTTTGAATAGTATCCCTTGGAAGCAAGTTGTGTTCCCCTTTTTCCCAACCCTTTTTTAGGCTATTTTTTTCCAAGCAGCATGTGTAGCAAAGCAGTATCACTACACTTAAGTTTGAAGATTAGGTGTTCTGTGTGGACTTTTAGATCCTCTTTTAAAATTGCAAGTTACTGTTCATATTACTTTTCTAAGTAGAAATATGCTTAAAAAGTAAAGTCTTTATTGCTTCTTAAAAGGCGTAGTGCTCTGTGATAAATTCTCATATTTTGACTGTTAATATGTTTGAATGAAAATTATTTATACATTTTGGTGAGGTTGAATGGTTTTCATTTGATTGCTGCCTCTGGAAATGAAAGCAGAGTAGCAGGAAATTTACATGTCATGCTGTGATGTATATCCAGATTATGAGATGATTGTGCAGCAGATGAACACCAAGTAAAATCATTTGCATCAAACTGTGACAACTGCAATTCCTGACAAGGCCTCTTAGTTTTTTGGGCTATTATCATTGTACAAGAATATAATCTATTGACAGCAGGGCTGTTTAATACATTTAAAGGCAGACAGTGGAAGAAATCTTAACTGTTTTCATTCACCACTGCACAAGGGTGCAGATCAAAAGTGAATTATATTTAAAAATATGCATGTATGATGATAAGATGCATGACATTCATCAACCTGTTTAGTCATGGTTAAGCTGCGATGGTGAAGATCCAATATTACTGCCATATGTGGTCTGAAATAGAGACGTGAGACTGAAAATTATATTATTGCCCAGTAGAAGTGAATAAACAGGGGAAGACATTCTTTCTTAATCTTTCTTAACCTTTCTTCTTGGATTAAATTCTGCCCTTTTGTACTTTTGTAGAAGTATTGTGTCTTAACTTCAGCTGAACAAATTTAAGCTTTTTAAATCTGCTGGGGTTTTATTCCCTTTCCTGTGGCAAAAAAAGCATCACTGTTTTTTTTTCCATAATAATAATAAAAATTGTTGCCTTTATAGGACTTCTGGTATCAATGAGCTCTGGATCAGGATCCAAATAAACACTAAAGAACTACGTTTTCTGTGTCAGGTATGATCTTAATATTATCAGGCTAAATTAATTAAGGTGTGAAAAGAGAGAATTAAGGGGAAAAAAAAAAAAAAAACAACATATTTTGGTGCTCTTTACAAAATGCTACAATCCCCTCCAAGGTCCGGGGCAAGTGATTCCAATCCCAAACATACTGTGATACTATGATACTGTGATTCATGATCAGCTTGTGTTTTGGAGCATTTTCATGCGAAACACTGATCCTGGTGCGCAGCCTCATGCAGGAAAGACCTGTCACAATGTCCTTTCAGGGCTGTGTTGGTGACTGCAGCAACACAACTGAACTGAAAAAATTCAGCATATTTGTATTGTTATTAGCTTCAACCTTAAGAATAAAGAGAGCTGGAACAATTAAAAAGTGCTAGCCTTTAAAAATTGCTTTCTTGAATTTTCCTTGCAGCAAGGATGACATTATTTCCCCTTAGGCAAAACAAGGCTCTTGTGTGGGCATGTCTACAATTCCAGAGGTATTTTGGAAAAGCAAGGAAATTACAGCTTCTGAGATCTTCAATAACATTGCTAAAGTTGGCACCATAATACTGTGTAAACAGTAATGGCTGGAGATTCCCAGGTGCAATGGCTAGATATACCAAAGTTTTCATTAGCACATCATATTGAAAAACTAAGCAAAGACAAGGGGCTAAGAACTCCTGGATTCTTTTTTCCCTCCACTTTTGACTTGTGTGATGTAATAGCAGTCACCTAAGCTAACTTTTTGTCAGTCCCTTAATGATAAAAGGGGAAATAAGCAGTATTTCTTACCTTCCACAGCTGACAGTGGCGTTGATTCATGTTGACAAAGGCATTTGTGGTGTGATAGGTAGGAGCAGTTGCTCTGGGGCCACCTCAGTCCAGCTTCCCATTCAGCCCATTCCCGCCTTTGCTTGCATGTTCTGGGAGGTAAAGTGAGCTCTGGAGATCACAGTGGGATGTTGTAAGCTGTAAAAATGATTTGAAATAAAGAGGTTTAGTGATTTTACAGGGCGGCGAACAATGATGCAAATGTAGTTTTGCCTTTAGACTAAGACAGAAAATTATCTGCCCTGCCACTAGGCAAATTCCATTAGGATTAACACTTGTTTTGCTTCACCGCACACTCTAAATACATGTGGGGTTTCACCTTCTGCTGTGTAGTGTTTAAGATAATGATAAAAAGGGGTAATTTTCCTGTGGATAGAAGGGTGTATTATTCCTGCTCAAATAAAAGGGGGAGAAAAATCTGTCTATGACAAGAAAAATTTACCTGTATTTGTTTTGGCAATAGAGAAAAATATGCATAAATCAGTAAGGACAATTGGATTTTGTATCATCCAAAAACCAGAGAGTCCTTTCCGCGCATTATCAGACCTTTCCTTCTACCCTCGTCCTGAGAATGTTCTGTTCTATCACCAGCAAATACCATATTTTCTTCCTGGTACTAAACTGTCCTTTTTATCTATTGTAGGTGCTCACCTTTTTCCATTAGTACTCGGGCAATATAAAGTTTCTGTTCCTAATACTACAATATTACAATCCTACTTCTATAACAAAAAGCATAAGAATGTCAGCAAATATCTCATGATCCTTACAAAGTGTGAAAAGCTGACACTGCTGTGTATGAATTGAAGTCATTTGAGTGCCCCACGACTCATGGTTCCAGTGTCCAACCTATGGTAGAATCACAGAATCATAGATTCATTTCAGTTGGAAGAGACCCTCAGGATCATTGAGTCCAACCATGACCTAACCTAAGTCCCTAAGAACCTCGTCTAAATGCCTTTTAAACCCCTCCAGGGATGGTGACTCCACCACTGCCCTGAGCAGCCTGTTCCCATGCCCGACAGCCCTTTCTGGGAATAATTTTTTCGTAATATCCAATCTAAACCTTCCCTGGTACAACTTGAGGCCATTTCCTCTTGTCCTATCACTTGGGAGAAAAATAGTAAGTGCACTGAGGTTTAACACAGGTGGAATTTCCTTCATTTTTATTACCATTATCACCTCATCTGAGACCAAGATCCAGCTCCATGCATTGGGAAGATCACACACAGACATGGAAAACCTCCAGACTCAAAGACAAATATTGAAGCAGCGCTGCCCTTTTCCCTAATACCTGAGTTATTCCCCCATTTCTTCTCCTGGAGAAGAGGACACCCAACCAGTCCCACCTCTGACGCCACCACCATGCCTGTCACTGGCACAGCCTGAGCGCCGGTGGGAGAGAAAACCCAGCGCCCGAGAGCATTTCCATCTCCTGAACGGAGGGTTCTGCGTGTTGCTTTATTTTGACATTGGAGAGGTTGCCGCATTTGGTGAGGCAGCGAAACACCAACCATTTGGGGGTCTTTCAAATGTCAGCATAGCGCTAATATGAAATCAAACCTGTTTTTATTAGATACTCCTGATTCACCAGAGAAAACCTACAGATTAAAAAGTTATCAGGTTTATGATGTCGTCCTTTTTGGAGCTGAGGAGCAGCTGTTGCTACATAACAGCTCTGAGCATGATGAACATTTTGGGAGAAGGGGTAATTTTTAAATAAAAAAAGAATGTAACTATTCTGGAAGAAAATCTGGCCACTAACTTCATTTGACATGTGTAATAGACTGTGATAGTTTTTTGGGGACTGCATGATGCAAAGTAAAACGAAGCTGGTAATAAGCAACTTGGCATTTATTCTTTATGTAGGAATATTTGTTCCTCAAAGTCAGACTATGTGGAATATTAGCATTTGAATAAATTATTCAACACTTTCTAGAGAACGCAAGGGGAAAAAATCTTTTCAGCATTATAACACGACAATCTACAGGGTAGTAGAAAAAGAAGGCTGTCATTTTTTCTTCAATTACAAAAGGCAAATATTTATTATTTATAAGTATTCGCCTTGTATAGGCTTAAATGTTATTTATGAACCTGTTGCATAGTGATTTTCAATGTAACTCATTATTTTTAGCCTTAGGGTGTTGTAAAGGAGCATGGATATATTTAATGACACTCTGCTAGTCAGCGCAATTACACTGTAATCATTATGTAAAATGTGCTATTAATTAAACCAATTTCTAGTTAGAACATTCTCTTCTGCAGGGCTTAATCTTAATCTCCAGCAATCTTTCTCTCTGTTTTTCACCCATTAATTATATGATTACTTTTAAAGTTACATATGATAAAATATGTTTTTATTTTTAAGCTTAATATGCTCAATTAATTGTATTTATCATGCCATTTGCCTGAATTATTGAAAAGGCTTTATTTGCCAAACAAAAGAAAAAAAAAAACCAACATAAAATCAGGCAGTTATCTGGGAGTCAGCAGTAGTTTGATGGTTGACAATTGTTTCTGATATTTGTTTTAGATGTTGTGTGGCTGAATTTAATTTTCAGTTCAGAAACATCTCCTCTTCAGTCTTCTCCTTTTAACCTAATTACCACACACAGAAATCTATACCTGTTTTGAAACACTTCATTTATACACAGAGGCAAATCCCTGTTTTTCCTCCATGAGACTTGCTCTTTGTGTTAGTATTTTGTTAAAAGAAATGTAGTTATACTAAAACATTGCTCAGTCTTAATGTTGTTGACATGAACACCAGCTGGATAATTATTATTAAGGCATTATGGTATTTTTCAGCTACAAATGAATATCGTTAGCAATTCTAGTTAAAATAATTGCATCTAAATGTCTACTACACTTCAGAAAAGGAAAAAAAAAGCACCTAGTTTTTGAAGTCATCCTCGCTCTGCTCTGCAATGACCCCTTGTGGAAAAAAAGACTTGAAAGGACTTGAAAAGACTTGAAAAGAGGAGGAATCGACTCCGAAGTCTCTGCATATTCCCTGGAAATTTGATATCAACATGTAAACGCAAAAACGTTTTGTTCCTGCAAAGCCTGATGGTCAGAGATGCTGGACTAACAAACCCAAAAGGTGTTGGGTCCATTTTATCTGCAGTCCCCAGCTTTTGAGAGGTCCCCAGGTCAGGGTCTCTTGCAGCCTCCCAAGGCAGCTCCTCCTCGGTCCACGCAGCAGATGCAGCTTCACCACCACCACTTCTCCATGATGATGCCTGTGAAACCGTCTCTCCTGCTTAAACTTTGCTATAGAACTCATATGGGGTGGTGTAAATCAGAAACATCTGTTTAAAAATCCATCACCCTCTGGATTTACACAGGTGTAAGTAGGGGGAATAGGGCCCTACACGATGTATGCGCTTCCGTATCTCATCCCATTCTGTGAAGGTTGTCACCTGCACCAGCAAATAAGCAGATGGCCAAGAATCACATAGTCATCAATCTAGAACACCCATTTAATCTAGCAAACAGTTGTCAAGGTGCTAAGAGGTACCCAGCAGAGGCTCAGGGCCCTGTTGCCAAATAAGTAACATTCCCTGTACTCCAGCTTTACTTAAAGAAGTAAAAAGTTCTGGAAAAAATGTTCCCTAGTCAGTTATCAAGGTTTTTCAGGTTGGGGCAGAGCCACTCAAATATAAACTTTCTCTTTGAAAGTATGAATACAGAAGGATGTCATAGATACCCTGGAATCCTCTTGCATTTTCCAAGAAAAATTCAAATATAAAACATTTCTGCAACCTGCCTGCAGCCTGAGCTAATCCGATGGCTGAATCCAGTCACAGGTTGATTCAGCTGCACAACAACTGCAGAGTCAACGGTCCTGGGTTTGCCAGCAAATTTTGGGTCTGTGATGGGAGAAGCAAGGTCCGTGTGTTTCTTAAAAAGAGAATCTTTATACAGATGAAGAATTCTTGCTTCTGGTCAGCACTGCCATTTCTGCAATATCAACACCTTCTCTACCGCTGCCGTTCTGACTTGAGACTTGTTGGAAATGGTGCAAGTCAACTATTAGAAACAAAAAAAGATCCCAAACCAAATTGACGTGGGACTGAGCCATTTACCTAGAGCAAGAAAACAACTCTTCCTCATTAGAGGAACTGATAACTGCTGCTGTATTCAGCTCCCACTCAGAAAACTGGACTTAAGAGCAACAAACCCTTTCAGCTTCTCTTACAAGAACACAACACGGGCAGCTATACCTGCCTGCCATGTTCTTTTGCTTGTATTGGCTTCCAGCTCCTCTCCCACATGGCGCCTTTGCTAAATATCCTTAAAATGCTGTTTTGCCCGTGCCGTGGCAGCTGCAGGGGGAGGCACTCAGAGAAAAGCAGGTTTGGAAGGTGGAAGGAGGACTTGAGGTACCACATCTCTCATTCCAGAATATTTTTTATACAAAATCCCCGCAAGACCCATTCCAGCAGTTTACTGGTTTCTCAGTGTTGCCTGAGGTGGGAAAAGCAGCCGCAAGGGAGAGGAGGGGTCAGCCCCAATGTACGTTGCTACATCCCCAGGACACAGTCACAAAGGCCATCAGCTCCACGGTGGAGAAGTAGGAACGATGGCTTTGGGGCACGGCATGTCCCCACTGCCCATCTCCCCAGCATAAACCTGCCAGGCCTCAGCCTCATCTCACACGTGGGAAACCCATATGTCAGTAGGGAAATGTGTAAGAATAATGTCTACAGATAGTCCATAATGTAAGTAGGAAAGGGACCATGAGGTCTCATCTGGGATCTCACTTTACATTTCATCGAGCTGTTCTCCTCTCTGCTCAGGGTGCAAGAAACAGCCAGTGGAGCGTCTGTATTTCTTGATAGTTCTCTTCTCCCCATTTTTAACTTTATTTTGAGGCTGGATGAGCACAGGCTTCTGTTGCAGGCTCCTGGGGAGTCGTGAGCTCGCTGATCTGGCAGCAGGGAGCTTGCAAAGAATCCCTGGCGAACAGTTCGCTGCAACTCTATTTTTAATATACATTGCTGACCCTAATGATGGTCTATTGAGATGAGGGCAAGGAATGTCTGATCAAGTGGAGATTAATTTTTGACTGTGCTGTCTGGAAATGCATGAAAATGCACTCCTTTTTCTATTTAGACTCACAGGATGCTTTGATTGATTGACTAGTTTACAAATGAAGGTGATAAAATTAGGTTGAAGACCACATACATTTCTTAAAATGAGTCTGGCTGGTCGTGGAGACAATGAGGTTTGGACAGATTGTATTGCTGGTTTAGGCAATCTTCTGAACATGTCAAGATTTATAGACCTGTACTGTAATGTTACAATTGCGGCTCACTGATATAGGTTTCTTTTCAAATTCTTTCCCATTTTATTTGAAAAAGGCCATTAGAGAGTTATAGACTATTGAAAAAGCTTTTTCTTTGCTAACCCTTAATAAACTCTTCCAAACAAGGACTACTGCATTTTTGTGTTAAATTTAGACCAAAATCTATAAAGCATGTTCTCCTAGGTTTGGATAATTTGATTATTATTATCTAAATGGAGTTATGGTTCATATTAGTTTGCAGTAGCATACACAGTAAATAAAAGGTAAGTTAAGGTTTGTACAACATCTTAGGACACTGAGGATTTTTCACTCTTCATTTGGATTACTGGATTTTGGGAATGGTAAATATTTTCCCCAGGTTGAGAAATTATAAAAATAAAATCCTCAGAATGTGGTGCTGAAATTAATGTTGCATTGAGCTAGAAACAAATTACTATTAACATTTCCTTCTTCTTATTGTTGCACAAATACCCACAGAAGCCTTCGGATTTTCTTAATAAAACAGACAAGGTTTACCAAACAAATGAAAACAGATGACAATGGGTTTCATGCAAAATTAAAAACCATGATGACATTAAAAATCATTACAAGAGAAGAGCAATAGATAAGATATCAAAGCTCTTTATGAATTAATAATAAATTCTATTTTATACATTTTGCCGTCAGACTAATGTTATCCAAGAACTTTGTCAGCGATGTCCTAGAGAGGGGCCTGGGTACATTTAAAACGCAAGCTTCTAGATTTTGTTTTCATGCCTTTTCCCCCTGAAAAAAACAGTAAAATGCGATGCTTTCATGTGTTCAGAGTGCTTGAGGACTGGGAAGACAGGATCATGGTTCGAACAACCAGTCAGCTATACAGGGCTCTCAGGACATCAATAAATACCATAAATACAGAGCTTTGGATGTCATGTGGGCAGAGGGGTGATGATGCCCTGACACAAAACGAGCCTGGGTCCCTTTCCTGGCATGGAGGACATACCTGAGGAGTGAGTGTAGGGCTCTGGAGCAGCAGAGGAATTTCAAGGGTGGGAGCCTTAAGGGAAATGCTGGATGGCACTGTGACCCAGCAGGCAGATGAAAGAGGCTGCATTAATGAAAGCCCCATGGAGCATTTCCATCTCCCACAGAAGCTTAGAGGTGGGAGGATCAAACACTCCTGGACAGCCTGTGAGCCTCTCTGATTCCCTGGGCTGCAAAAAATACCTCTTTTGTTGGGGTACAGCAGAAAAAAAAACAACTCCATCTGCCTCGGGGCAGGCTCCTTCCTCACCCAGCAGCACCTCGCTCCAGCTTTGGCAAAGCTCCTTGCTTGAGCAGCTTGTTTCGCCAGGACCTGCCCGGCCATGAGGCAGGATTTTCACTTAAATAATTTACCTGTTCCTTCAGGGGAGATTCACCTTTGCACAACATAAGCACGGCATCCCTTCCTTCAGAGTTCATCCTTAAAAACCAAACACTGATGGAGATTTGGGAAGGAGGTGAGGATCACAAATCTGCAGAGGGGTGCAGGAGGTGCACAGCGACACGTGGCAGAACACAGTTTCTCTGACCGTGGTTAGTAAGTTTGTAATTTTCAGTTATCAAATGAAGATCTAGGAGGGAAGGAGCAGCAAGAGATGTGCCTGGGAAGTTCACAACACCAAAACATTACCCATGTAATGCTTGGATGTTGACACAGCCAGGCCATGAGCTGCTGCTTCTACACTTGGCCCAAGCCCCTCCGCAGCTCGTGGGATGCTGCTCTGCAGTCTCTATTTCAACCAGCTGGCCTGTGGTTTCTCTCACCCTGGCTCCAGATTTCGAAAGAACTCTGACATGAAAAGAAAATAATAAATATATGAAGTCAGAATTCACCTGGCTGCTAAAGAGCCAGTGAGCATGTGGGCTGCTTTCTGCAGAGCTCTGAGAAGGTAAATAAAGGTTATTGGAAGAGGGGATTTCTCAGGCTGAGGGGATTTTTCATTGCTCTGAGCTTTGCACCCTGCTACAGATGGTCCACGGTGATTTTTAATAGAAATAAAATGCTGTGTATTGAGGAAAAAGCAGCATTAAGCAACAGAACAAATGCTCTCTAAATCTAATGCTAGATTTCTGATCACAGATGAGCTAATTTTCAGTTTGTTGCTTCTGATGCATAAAAAATAGATGACCTATTAAAAACACAACATTAAAGCAGAAGAAAATAAGCTGGCAAATCAGAAAGGGCCTTGATATTCCTGGTTTAGCCATGATTACTTCACTCTATCTATTGTAATGCACTTGAAAGTGGGTTTACTCTCCTCCCCACCCACCATAATATGAGCGACTCCTGTAATAGCTCTAAGTGTTTTCTAGGAATGTACGAAATCTTCGAACAGAGGTATTTAAAGGTTTAGATATGTTTGAAATATGGCTATTTTTCAATCTCCGAAGCCAGCCAATCCAGGTGCCTGTTAGTCTACAAGTGTCTGCCATCTTTCTGGGCTTGTCACTGGAAATGGACTGATGGATCACTTCCCTGTGTCACTGCTCTCGACTGGTGACAATCAGGGAAATGATTGTGTCTGCCTCTACACATATCTGTAATTGATTGCCTAAACCCTAAGACTCTCTTTCCCAGTTGATATGATGGAACATTGGACTGAAATCACTCTCGATGAGGAGGAGTCAGGACCATTTGTTATTTACTTCTTGCCTTGCGCCTTTCTTCTACCCGGCATGAATTGTCCCACAAGAACACATTATGGTAATCAGACAGAATGTATGTATAGGAATCAATCAAAAGGAAAGCCGTCACAAGAGTTATGACATTACAAAGTCTGTTTGTAACTTTTGATTTATGGAAGATTTTCTGTTTTATAAATTGAGACTGAGGCATGTTGGGATGGCTTAACCCTTGAACTCCTCGGTGAAGATAAAAAAGCAGTGGAAAAGGAGAATAATACGGAATGGGCAGAGACGGTCTTCTCTTCCTCATAATCACTTGATTATAAAATGAGACTAATGTTATTTTCTTTGTATTTCAGGCCTGTTAATGTTTTTATATGAAAGAAAGATGCTTTACAGGAAAACAAATAAATATTCATCCTGACAGAAGACTTTATAATCAAGGGCTACGAGCCTGCTAAGACTATACATACGCTTAATTTTTGTGCCATGGCATCCAGCAGCAGTCCATCCCTGTTCACCAAAACATATGCTTAACTTCAGCTCTGAGCCTTAATCTTATTGAACTCAATGGGTTTTAAGCACACACTTGTCTTTAGACTTTAGGAGCTTTGCTAATACTGATGAGCTTAAACATCTGCTTCCAGTCACTTTGCTTTTCACCTCTGCATAGTCCCACTGCCACCATGCCTAGGACCCTGTTCTTAAGCATGTGCTTAACTATGAAGACACGAACAGAAAAGATGGATCAAATCAAGTGCACATATAAAGGTGTGCAGAGCTGGGGCATAAAGGGAAATATGTCAAATGAGTGCTACAAAAGGTGCAGAAAAGGAATATTAAACAGCTTACATGGTTCTTTACATCTCAGGAGGTGTGTGTACATTCATGAATGGCTCTGTGTGTACAAGAAAAATATTTATATGTATATACCTGCATATACTTGTTTTCTTCCTCAGTCTAAATACCTGCAGCATTACCCTTCTGATGTCTTAAATATATTATTTTGTGTTTTTAGAGGGCATTTGGAAACCCTCAGCCCCTAGCTCACCTTTATCAACCACTAACTATTCCTCTTTCAGGACTTCCACATCCACCTTGTTCCTCAACGAACACACCACTTGGTTACTCTGATTTAATTTCTGACACAAGGCTGTCTGAGCTAAGCCATTGTTTTTCAGAGGGAAAATTGCTTTTCCGAGACATTTTGCTTGAACACATCCTCATAAAATAGGTCCTGTTAAATAGCTGCTATGTTCTAGATGGGAATGTATTTCAGCAGGGGATACAATGGCTTCTGAATGTGTGTATACAAAAGTCTAGTCAATGTGAGAAATTGATGTCTGGTGAGACTTCAAAAAGAACATATCTAGTTCAGAAGATCCATCTGTTCTCTTGCCCTAAAACTACATTCTACCTTCACGGAAAACATTATAGAGGTTGCTTTTTGGATCCTTTGCCTCGTGAAATGTATCCAAAACATTGGAAAATCTAAGACTGGAAATATGAGCTGGACACATCATTTTTTATATGGGATATTGTAGCTTTTACCTACTTATAATGTGTAGAGGCACATCAGAAGAGCAGAATGGACAAAATGGAGAGCAGCAGCATTACTGCTATTTGGAAAGACTGTGTGAAGTCCTTAGGGGGAACCGGGTGTACAGAGGTAAATCACCAGAATGAAGTCACATTGCACTAAATTCCAGATATAAATTTGGAGCTGCTTCATGCGACTTCAGTGGGATTAGAATTTTATTTTTGTTATTTACTGTGGCAACAACTTAGAGCTTTAGTCAAGGACCAGACCCTATCGTGCTGGATGAAACAAAGTACAAAAAGGATCTTCAAAGAGAATACCAAAACCTGTGGCTTACAGTAGAATGGCTCCAGCTTTAAAAGTCAGCCCTAAGACCAGAATTTAGCTTATCCTACATTCAGAAAGTTGCACAGTTTTCAAATATTTACCCGATAATCTTGCTATGTAATACGTTTAGCCATTCTGCTGACAGCTGTACTCATTTTATTGGCTAATGGCTAAAAGAAATCAGGTTTTCTTTTTAATAGCACAGCAGTCTTTCTCCACTTAATCTCCTTCTTCAGCTCCAAACCGAAAGCTAATCAGATCGTGGATCCCACTGGGCACACTCTGTGTTTTTTAATATATTAGGAAACCTCTATCACTATCACTGAGAAACTTAAAAAAAAAAGAATAAATTAAAATGTTACAAACCTGGAAGTGTTAATTAAGCCACTTTCAAAGAAAAGGCTTTTGGTTTCATAATAAAATGTGATATCACTTACTGAGAGTTAACACTTTTTCCCTCTAAAAAAGGTTCAACAAAGAATTCAGAATCATTACAAAATCTAAGCAAAATAAATGGATGCTGTGAAGTTCTGCTGTAAACTGTTACAGGGAAGCTAAGTATTGAATAAAGACTAGTATGGTATTTTTACTAATTTCCCTTTCTCAGGATATCACCCTTGATCTTTTATAGCCCTCTTTCATCCTCCTGGACAATACCATGGAGATTAATTCCACCTCCTTCTCTTTTATCCTTCTCGGACATGCACTTGAACCAAAAATCCAGAACAAGTCCTAAAATGTTGACTTTTCCAAAGTCCAAAGCTTGATTTGGATCTAAAGGTCACCACCAGCATGAGTTACCATCAGAATAATTTACTCTCAACCAGAGTATTTTCCTCTTCTGGAGCCCTGCCCTGCTGTGATCAGGATGCTGGTACGACCTATGGAAACAGGAGCTGCCCTCTGTGATATTTCATTTTTTTTGTTAGCTTGGGGTAGTAATGAACAAGTCACAGCAAACTGAATTAATCTCTCTAGCTCTGCAGAAATGAAACTTCATGCACAGCAATTTGGTCTTCACTGCTTTTTCACAGTGTCCTTTCTGTAAGATTCTTCATTAAAATAAGTAAAATTAAATTAAAACCAGTGGAAAGTGTGTTTTAACCACTACAAAAATGCTCATAGGTTTTCCATTAGGCACACACACATTCCAGCAGCATGTAAAATCAGGTGTCTGTGGTAAGCATATTGCACATCGTTTAGACTTATCAAAACAGATACTCCATGTTAAATTAACCTCACCAGCTGGCTATTCCGTACATACCTGGGGTCTGATCACGGCCATAGCAAACTTGCATTTATTGCAATGTGATCATGAGCAGTGTGAATTAATCTCAGCATGAAGACAAGCCCAGTCAGTATAACTAGAACAACAGTAACTCTCCATTAGCTGACCAGGTTTGAGACGGCACCAAAAGGCAGCGAGGAAACCTGCACACCTGCTGGATGGCACAAGCCCTTTGGACTTTTGCTTCTTATGCCCTACCTATTGCTTGATTTTTCTATGATTTTTTTTTCAATTTCTTTTATCATTCTGGTATTTCCTGGAAAATACAATTGCTCTCCACTCAGCAGAGCATTTAAGCCCCAACTCACCTCTAAGCTCGTGAATTATCCCGTGCCTGTTAAACACATACTGAATTTCAGTTGCTTGAATATTACGTTGATGTAAGCCCCAATAACCACAGAATAGGAAATGTATATTTTAATAGTTGGTTAGATCAATTAACCCTCATTAAACCAGTTGGTGTTTCATCAACATAAACCAAATATAATGAATATCTCTAGAGCCCTACTGTATATTCAGTACATGCCAATTAATTAAAAATGTGGTATTAGCGGTTTACCAATGATGGAATAAATATGTATCTATTACATCATTGTTAATCTCTGTAAATATGTTTTTAATAACCTCGTGGTATTTAGTCAGCATACAATAACTGTCTCATTAAGCTTAAATTAAATGCATGGTTAAGCATATTAAAAACACTTAATTTAAAACGTTGCCAACGTTCTTCATAGTAGTTTTCAATGTGGCTACAGCTTTTCAGGACTGCTGGTGACTGCTCAAGTTTGGCAAAATCACTGGCCCTGTGACTTTCTTCTCATGTCCATTAAGAGTCTGAGTCATTTAATGCCATCATTTTATAAATCCAGAGCCACTCAGTCCATGAAAAACAGACTAGGTTTTATTTATGGGAAAGAATGCTCATGTGCCAAAGCAGACAGAAAGCTTTGAGCACATAAAATCTTTTTCAAAAAATAAAAGAGGCTCAAATAAAAAAAATAAAAAGAAAAAAAAAGAAAAAAAAAAGAAAAAAAGCCCTCTGTTGTAGTAACAATAAAGAGAATGTTGCCGTACGTGAGTTTTTCATTTATGGATAGTTGGAGACATTAATACCCTTGCCTATGGCTTGTGCATTCCTATTCCCAGCTATGCAGCAGGAGCCGGTGATTTACAGCCTCGGCGCTGTCTCACTGCCCCAGTTCACTGTGGTCTCCACTGGCCGTGGGTTGGTTCGGCAGCTCCGACGGGACAGTGCCGGCCGGTGCTGCAGCCGCACAGGCAGCAACACGGGCAGCGGGTACGTGCGACCTGGGATTTTAGGGGTTTGTGTACCCAGCAAACCAGTCACTGGGCAGAGAGAGCAATAGCAGAAGTTTTTACTGCTCTACATCTCCTCATTGATTCCCTTGGTAACTGATTATATCACAGAAGTTATATAAAAAATACATTAAACGTCAACTAAATCAAGACTTTTCATGACTTTTTTCGAAAGCAATGAAATTCAGGACAAACACTATACTATGCATGGAGATCACCACCTGGAGAACAGAACTCTTCATTTCACACCCTGTCTTTCCAAATGGAACTAGAATGAAGTCGTGTGTTTTATTCATTTTATTATTTCCTTTGCTATTTATATTGGCATTTAGAAAACATACGGCAGAAAATTCAAATTTACAACAATACTCTGCAGTTCTGTGCCGCCATCCATGTAATGATCTCCGAAGGCTTTATGAACGTGGCTGCACTTAAGCCTTATATTCTGCGCTGGATGGTTCATAATAATGTATGTAAGAATAAACAGCACCAGGAACTATTATTGGGATGACTCTAAGAGTTGGGGAAACTGAGGGATAGAAAAGTTAAAAGACCTTGTGTTAGAAGAGCTCTGATGTTCTGCTGCTGTTTCCAACCAGCTGCAAGAGCAGCATTTCTCACCTCTGAGAATCAGGCCCTCTAAAAGATTTCCACATTGTTTTGCATGATGTCCAGGAAAAGTGTAGTCTAGAGATTGGGTATTTCTGTGTCTGTGCTTCTTTACTGATATGGCATAAACATTTAAAACCTAATTCCTTGAAATGTGCTTCTTGTTCTCAGCTGAGGCGATGCTGATGTGGTCTGTGAAGTTCATTAATATCTCCAGACTTTGAACAGACTTGGGCTGATTCAAGTTTTATAACATAAGTCTAAGTAAGCTGAGTTTTCTGTGAGTTTAAGTTTCATTCTAAATTTCCTGTACACCTCAGTCCAACTTAGTCCAGCTTGATACTCTAGTTCTTCTGAGTCTGTTGATTCATTATTCTTTGAAACAGAAAATACAAAGTATTTTTGAGCAGGATGACCTACGTCAATGGAATGATGGTTGGACAGGCAGAGAGCTAGGTAAGAACCACTTGAGATACAGGGCTTCTACTGAAATTCTTATTAGGATCAGTTAATTCTGACAATTTTTAAGTCATTCCCGTAGCACAGATGAAGGTTAAAGTTCAGTATGGTAAAGTTCAGAGGAGAAAGAAGGAAAAATAATCAAGGAAATATGTCGCAATGTGTCTTTCAGCACCTGAAGGGGACATACTTGTTTGCACAAACAGGGTTAGCTCAACAGTCTGGTGGGGAAGGAAATGTCAGCAGTGTTCGCACTTCCATATATATTATTTTTGTAAATCTGAGGTGCAAATTGTTTGTAGAATCTCAATTACACCCCTTATAATATTGTCATTTGCAATCAGCTCACTATGAAAACAGGGCTTTCAAAGGGTAAGAAAATCATTTGAACTTGTGATCTACAATAGATTTGAATATTCAGATAAGGTCAGTGGTCAGAGCAGGGGTGACAGCTGTGGTCAATAAACAGGTTCAGCGAGACAAAATCTTTTTGTCTATGTGGGAATTGCCTGAAGAAGAGGGGTTCTCAAGAGGGATCAGAGAGATTAAATTTAGCTGCGTCACCATTTTATTTCCAGGACACTTAAGGCATGATGGAAGCCTTTGGTGTGGCCACCATGCCAGCATGCTGATCCTGCTGACAGTGTCACTCCGGTGCCACCAGGTCAGATGTTTTGCTTCACTGTGAATATGAATCTGATGGAAAGTGATTTCTTGTTTTGGCTTCCTGCTGATTGACTTTTGACAGGCTACAAGAAGACTTGAGCAAAGCCAACTATAACAAAAATGACAAGTGGTTTTAACATCCTCAATGCCTGGCTTCTCAGTGTGACATCTCTTTAAAGAGCCCAATAATCAGAAAACGCTGAGACCTTGGCTTCTGACAGCCAGCGTCCTATGTGTCATGGCTAAGCACCCAAAAATAGGGCATCCAGCACTACTAATAATATTTTAACATCACGACTTTCAACATCAGTGAGGAATCTGTCTCTTAATTAACTACAAACCACAGAACTGCTTGAAATTGGCTGGTGAGCATGAGCAGTACTGTTAAGATCACACTTAAGAAGCTAAGGATGATTAACCTTTGCCTAGGTTATAAAATGGCCCATTTAAGAAGTGTTGCTACTGAATATATCACCTTGATATCAATTGGATTATTGAGTGAGAAGTTAGAGGTGATGTTTGGTATGATGATATATGTATGGTTACAAACTGTTTATGACAAGTGGAAAAGCCAATAAAAAATTAATGCAGATTTAAATAGATCTTTACCTTCTTCTGGGTTAATTTATGCATGTGTAAGCCAGTTTTCTTAGACGTTAGAAAGGTGCCACCTTTCTAGTTTTACTAGAGAGGCATCCTGCTGACGTTATCAATCAAATTACTTGGGGGCCTGAGTGGTGACATTTAGTTTATATCTGCATTTCCACAATGACTTTTTTTTATGGGTTCAGGATAAACTTTCCCCAAAGCTACTGAGACCAGTTTTCCAGCCAAAACTCAACTTCCTGCATAGGCATTTATTAAAGACGCAATACTTAATTTTCTGAATCGCAGCTATGCTTTCAGCCTTTGAACACTTCAGTTTCAGTGCAATTTGTACAGATGAATATTTACCTCCCACAGGCATTAGACTTCAGATAACAGCATTATGTTCATTTCTGGACTAGAAGAGCCATTTCAATGGATTGGGAGCCTAATCCTGAACCTGCTGCTCACCTGGTGAACTGCACTTCTGTTTCTCCTCACAATCTTTTTCCATCCAGCTTATTTCTTGGGAGGGGAACAGCCTCCTGCTTTGTGTATTTCATAACAACTAATTCCTTCTGGTAAAAACAAAATGGGATAATGACAGTGCTGTGATGGTCGGGTGAGGTTTCCCGTTCTCTCAAAGTTCAGGAAGGCATCTGAAAGGCTGGATTTTTGTTCAGACCCATCTCTGCTAATATGTACAGTCTTAAAGCTTTAACAAGACAGTCTTCTTTCAAATTTACAACAGCCTGTGTTTAAAAACCTGACAAAACCAAAATGTGCTCTCCATAAACTATACTGGCACAATTCGTGCAGCTGTAATGTAGGTTGTGTCAGCATTTCCATTATACTGTACACCGCTATTTTTCAGGGGTTTAGATCTTGGCTATAAAAATCCACCTGGGGTTGAGAGTTGGCAAGTTGGAATTTCAGCAGGGGAATGATTTTTTTCAACTAAATTTGAAAAATAAAATCCATTAAAACTATAGACAGCCCAGAAGAGCAATGTTTGCGGATGCTTCTGGTTTCCACAGTTTCATTAATGTTTTTTAAATACCAACAGTACTTTTTACCACCTGTTTTTCACATCCATAGCTAGATTCATTCTGGTCGGAATTCCATTCACTTCTGTAGTTTCACATCTAAAACTATTTTGCTCCCATTTTTCTTATACAAATAACTATTTTTTCAGACTGGCTTTTAATTTTTTTTTTTGCTTGTCCCTGCTTCCATGCAGAGAAGGCCAGAAGGCAAAGAGGGTGAATCCAATCATGGCACTGGAAATCCAACCACGTCCCCATGACCCAAATCCCGTACCAGGAAGGAAGAACAGTGTCAGCCGCTAACCGGCCAGGGAAAAGACAAAATCCTCAATCCTCAGCCACCCTGAAGACATTTCTCCTCCTCTTGTCTCTCCTGGGCTCATTCTTTTTCTGAAGAGGTAGCAGGGATCTGCAGCATTGGCTGCCCTGTGCTTTCCTCAATGCTGTCAGTCTCTGGAATGACAATATATCTCATATTTGAAACTTTTGCATCATTGTTTGCAGAAAATAAAACTGCTCCCCAAAGCCTGTGTTTGTAGGATCCATTAAAATCTGGTTGTCCAGTCCCCATCATAATGCACCGTCACGGCAGACACACAGAGCTGTCGGCTGCTCTTCTTCCCAGGAAGGAATCAGCTCTGGGTTTGCTGCCATTTGTGCAGCTTCTGGGGTCCTTGCCATTTTATTTTGCAAACCAAGAACTACATAACCATCCAAACCAAGAACTACATAACCATAATGTAATATGTATCAGGTAATATCTATTTTTCTTCCACACTGCAAGGGCGACCAGAAGTCTAAAATTAGAGAAAAGGAACAGAAAATATAGATGAAGAAAACTCTCAAATTTACTGATACTTTCAGGCAATGTAATACCCAGCCTGTGTTATATTTTTTTCCACTGTTGATCCTTAGAGATTGTGAAACTGCCATAACTGCAAGTACGGGGCAGTAGCTCCTGCTTTCAGTTTCAGGGGACTGGTTAAGATGAAAGGGATTAGAAACACTAAAATCAAGGTTCACAAATAATGAGCTATTAGTTTTCATTATGAGTCTTTTCTATGTTAATGATACTCCTTCTCCTCAGTGCTTAATCAGAGATGTATGAAGGCAAATGCAATGTAAATACATAAAGTTGTCCCTTTTGATAAAAAACCCACGTTTCACATCCAATTGCACCTAGTGACTATTCATAAATTAATAATTTTGAAAAAATTCTTTTGTTCATAGTGTAATATCCAAACAGCCTCTTGGCAGAGCCGTGATCTTGATGACTTACCTACAACATTTCCAATTCCCATTCTCCAATTTTAGAACAACTAACATTCTACAGTTTCTGCCTTCCATTAGATTAATATTTGTGCTTGATTTTGGAACTACCAGCATTAGGATAGTTCATTTAGATAACGGATCTAAATCTATTTTTCCCTTCAGCAGACTTCAATAACTCCTACCAGTGCTGCAGGTGTGGAAGTGAAGGATGACTCTGTGGAACTCCTGCCGCCGAGGTCTCCGCTGAGCCCCAGCACAATTAAACACACTCTGCAAGGTCAGGATTTTGTCTTAAAGGCTGGAAGAGACGAGTCAGCAGAAACTCTTCCAGGTCGTGGAGAAGAGCAAGTGAAGTGCTCAGAATAATGAGCTCCTCAAGCCCCGTGATAGTTTATGTCTGATTCATGGGATAGATAGTCAAAATGCAGACCCACAGCCAAGGAACACGTTTTTTTTGGAAGGGTTCTACTCATAACCAGAGAAAGGATTAGTCTCCTGTGTGACCACAGACCTTGGCGAGCATCCTCATGCTCCCCTCAGAACATGGCAACCAGTTTGGGGCTTGAGTTTACTTAATTCCTTCCCAAATCACAGGCTTAGGTTTGCTTGTATTTGCTGTCCACTAGGCTCTTTTCTCATTCTGGATTTATACAAAAACGTATATCAAAGCTGGCCCCAATTAGCCCCATTCTTAGCCTGCTCTCCTAGCAATACCATTTATTCCCACCTGGCCTTCTAAGAATGCACACCACTTGTAATCAAATGACATCTACTCCTGTGGTGCCTTAAGATGAGCCCATCTTTTACCTTGAATTTCTAAATAAGACCACAAACTATGTAAATGAACAATCTTCCTTTCTCTCCAGGCTGCTGTCTATATAGATTTTCGAGTACCATAGCTATATTCCATACAGCTGCATCTCCGTTCACTTGGAACGGATGGAAAAACCTTTTCCATTAATGGATTTCACTGTGTTGGAGACTTACAGTATATTAAACATGCATTTCTCTTACTATAACAAAGTGTAAGCCAGAATTTACATAGAAGGGTGGTGGAAAAGCATTTAGATGATGGGAGAGGAGAATGTTGGGCTGGACAGAATGGCAGTGGGGTATGAAAGCAATAAATAGAGAGTAGGGAAAGGACAGGTAACATGGGCAGCTTATTACTGATAGCAGATGGAGGCAGCAGAGAATAAATGAACTGGAGTTTTCACTGGATCCCAACTTTCCTAAAGTGTCTCTATATTCAGGACTAGACTGCAGGTTCTTCCTGTTATTTCAGAAAGGAGAGTTAAGAAGATACTGCAGGAAATAAATCCAGGCAAGGAATGGGTAGAAAAGGGCTGCAGGTCACCCGGCTGGAGTGAGAAAATAAGGAGATAAATAAGGTAGGAGCACAAAGGCAGAGCTCAATGGGACTGGTCTCACCTGAAGCTGCTCTCGTAACCTTGTGTTCCTAACCAGGACAACGGCAGGAATTCTCTGCTATTTGTAACGCTCAGGATAATTCAGTGCCTTGCTGAAGAGCTTCTCACTGTCCTGCTCCCCTGAGACTGACACACTGATGGGGTCACAACAGTAACGTGTCCCTTTGCCACAGCAACCCATTTTACACAGAAGGACTCTTGCCCGCAAGCATGTCATTGCCATGAGTAAAGCTTTGTAGAAAAGAAAAACAGCAACCACTGATGCCGTAGCAACCCATGCAAGGTGGGCTACACCAGTTGAAAGGTGCCAGAGAATTATTAGGAAAGTCACAGCCTTGCAAACAGTCCCATTTTCTCATGACAGCAGGTGGCAAAAGGTCATGGTAAGATGTTCCCTTTGCCCTTAGAGTAGCTACGATGAGGAGAAGCAAAGATCTCAGAGCTGATCTCACAGACAATAAGAGTTTGAGCAATGGTTTGGTTCCTGGAGCTCACTCCCCAGACAGATGAAAAGCAGCAGCACCAGACAGTGATGGAACCAACCCTGTGAGTGAAAGTGCAAACTGCTCAGCACCACATCTCTGTGTGATGCTTCATGTCTTTATTGGTTCTCACCCGAAAAACAAAAAAATTCCAAGAGAGCAAATCAACTTTAATAAATTTTAGAGGTTCTCCTTCAGACTAACAACATGTGACTGAAGGGAAGCAATACCAACAGCCGACACTTCTGCAGAGGATGTCTTTTCTAAAGCAAAAAAGCAATTATCACAGTCAACTGAATATTTCAAAAGAAGTAACTTACTCATCATATTGCACCATATTTCTGTTCTTACGCTGCTCATCAATGTAACAAGTGTCTGCACAGAAATCTAATCATTACTGCTGATTTCTGTCACCCATCGTCAACTAATCACTCCTGTCCTACAGATCTCTTCTGTACAGTTGTGCTGGTTCACTCAGTGTGTTACCCGAGATGCTCATGTATGGCAGGTGGTGGTGTTTCTGCTCATCCAATGGCTCATACAACTGACCAACATAATGGCACTAGTTACAAATTTAACAGGACGGAGTTCTGAACGGTGTGCTAGGTGAATTTTCAAACTAAAAGTTTAGGTTGGAGTAGCTGATAAGCTGGGGACAGGGGGCAACATATCATCAGTGTTTGCGAAAGGCCTGGGGAACATGTCTGAACCAAAATTCCGAGTTTGGTGTAAACTGGGAAAGCAAGTACAGGGCATAAAGCTGCATCCTGGCTATCACAAAGGAGTTTTGTGTGGAAAGAAAACACAGAAAGCCTGAACACTGCGCTAGACCTGCCTGGCAGTGGGTTTCATTCTGCGGCCATGTGTCAACTAGTAGCTACCAGAATGTAAAATGCACCTCCAAAGGGCACGATTGGCATTTCAGGGCCACTTCAAAATGTCTGTGAAGTGGCTCCAAGCCTCCCGCGTCCCTGGTGTCAGTCAGTCACTGTTCTGCCACGTTCATGGCACTTACATCGATCTGCGGCCGCTGCGAGACCAAGACCTGCGGGCAGCACACCTTCCAGACTTCCACCGCTGCCAGCAGAATTTTCACAGATCACCTCATTCTCCTTGTTCCTTTTTTTCCCCCCTTTTTTAAGGTATTTGACATAAAGTATAAAAAATGCTAGCCAACAATATGTGGAAAAGCCCCAATGCTTCTTCTACCCTTCGCTGAGAGGGGTTCAAAATGCAGATTACAGGCCCAGATTAGAGGCAGGATTTCTCTGAGGATGGTCAGTGCTCCCGTGCTGGGTCTCAGCCCCTCCAATTTCCAACAGCTATTAATATTTCCTGCCACCTCTGGCTCCTTCCTCTCCACATGGGAATACAGCCTGGTTTCCGTGTTTCTCTCCTAAGAAGTATTCGTTTTAAAGAAGACTTGTGCAGCTTGATGTTAGGCTGGGAACACTGGTCAGAGATTGCCGCTCAAGGATGCCTGTTATTTTATAGCATTTTCTTTCCCGCTGTAACACAACTGGATGTTTGAGCCAGCGGCGGGAAAGACCATCATCTACCACATTTGTCACCAAGCTTGATAGATAGTATTCCCAAGCCAATGCCATAAATGCTGTTTGAAAATTGCAAAGCCAGGCTGCTGCCGCTGCTGGTCTGGCCAAAAAGAATTAATTTATAATCATGAATATAAATTTCATAGATAGTATTATTGTCATTCTGCTTTTGAGTTATAGGACATATGGGGAGTGGCTTGTGGAGCAGAAGCAGTGTCACCATAATTCAGTGCAATTCCGATGACAATCGTTCTATCTATCACACAGATATAAATCAATCAATTTCCTCCATTAAAGGGACAGACCTCACCTCTCAGAAGTTCGGGGAGAAGAAGGGGGGTCTAGGTGCTATTGGTTATGCTGACTAAGGCTGGTTTTATTGCAGATATCAGCCCTGCTTCATGAATGTATTTCCACTGTACTCTGATCAACTGAATAATGCTTTACCATGTGGCTCCACGCATGTTTTTAAAAAGAAAAAAATCACACATCACTCATTCAGGTCTGTCTTTCACTCTGCTGCCCTCTGCTACACACTAAATTACCGGACTTTCTAAATGAATGATACTTGACAAACTACAGTAAACTCACTGTCCTGACTGAAATGACATTAATTCAACTGGAGCCCAATATATTCAAAGGTCTCTCTGAAATGCCATGAATTAGGGAGCAGATCTTTTCTATTAATGTGTCGTAGTCCCTCCCAAAGGCTCCCGGCCTCAGGGAAAAATAAAAGCCAGTAGAGCCTCAGTGCCACGGAGCAAGCAGGTAATGGCTTTGCGAGCAAACTGCTGCTGGGCAGGAGAAAGCAGGACCCTGAGGAAGCAAAAGCTGGTGTGGGGATGAAGAGCCTCTGCAACTGATGCAGAAGCATTTTGGAAAGCAGAGAGTTAGATAGTTAAGCAACCTATTGTTCCCCGTAATGAAAAAGCATGACTATTCATGAGTGTGTTACAGTGTGGAGTCTGCCAATTACCCAATCAAGGGACATGCTCATTCAGCCATGAGTGAGGGCAGTACCCATAATATTTTATTGCTATTAAGCCTCAACTTTGCATGTTTTTATATAGACTATAGGGTGTTTAATAGCCATGCAAAGCTATGACTTTCTTGCATACATTACAGATGGACATAAGAGGATAAATCCTACTGCAAGCTGCCCATGCTGCCCTTCCTTTATAATTGAAAATATGTAGCTGTGCAATATTATGTCACTTGGAGTTGTGTGAATGGGTCATGTATGCAAGATCTCATCCATTTTGTGAAAATGTTAAAAAGCTCTGCAGGAGACAGTGTCACAGAGTCGACTGCAGGAATGGAACATTTGGGTTGAAATAAAGATGTCATTTTTTAAAAGTCAGGAAGGAAAAATATGTTTTTAAATGTCCAGAAAAATAAACAGTAATCTAAAATGGTAAAAGAGAACTGGATGCTTTTGGCAGAAGGAGATTTAAATACATTCCATAGTTTTGTGCCTTCCATTTGGTTTTATAATTGTGGGGAATAATCATTCAGATACTAATATCCTCAGAGAGAGAGTCAAGCTATGAAAGCTGCTTTCCCTCTGAACAAGAACCAGGGAGACGTGTGTGTGTTCTGTCCTGCCCTCCAGGACCAGCTGCCTGCAAGAAGAGGAAAATTCCCAGTGTGAACTGGGATCAAGTAACTTTGAAGCCTGAGACTGTTCCAGTGGGAGGTTCTGCTTCGCGTCCTCTACGGTTCATACGTTCATGGTTAATTCACCAGTAGTCTTACACACAAAACTGAAATGCTGTTTTTACTGTCTGGTGTTTATACTCTGGTATAAACATGCATGTTTACACTTCTTGATCACTTCTGTGAAACATCTGTGGTTTGAGGTCTGCCTTCCTCTTTAAGAATGGGGCAACTCCAATACTTGACTTCCCTGCAGTGCCAGATTTTTCCTGCTCCTTCACAGAGTGGAACCGCTCAATGGTGTCAACTATTTTGTGACTTTGATAAAAATGTATTGAGAGTCAAGATCATCTCTTAATAGTTCACATTTCTATTTAATAACCTGCTGCGATGTCAAAAGATCCAACCATCATATTGCAGTTCCAAGAAGTATTATGCACTGCCACCCTATCTATTGATGCACATCAGACATGTCCATGTTATTCCATATTCTGTCCATTCCAAAGAAAGGCTAAAGGAGACAGAGGGTGCAGATCTTGTTAGGTGCAGCCTCTGACACTATCACTATCAATTGTCTTTTGCCAGCACTGATCATCACCTCAATTATCTGGTGTCCAGCCTACCTGATAGGTTTTTGCAAACTATAACTCTTCTGTCGATGAACATGGAATAATGACAGCTCGGGGCAGACGGACAGAATACAAAAGAGAGAAACCCCAAAGTATCATACGCAGATACACAGGCAAACATCCGCCTGCGTCTCTGAATTCATCAAAAGCTGCAACAATTCAGCACAGCCTGTTGTTCTCTTCAAATGCAACATTAGAGTATGCAAACTAAAAAGAACGGAGTTTAAAATGCCCTGAAAGGTTCTTTTTCTTTTCCTCTCAGTTCATTCTCATGTATGAAAGGTCTTGAAATACAGTAGAATACAGTACCTAAAAACACACCTAGTAACTGTTTGGCAAGTCATTCAGAAACCATTATTGTATTTTAAATAACAGTAAAATAAAACCAGTTTTGTAAAAGCTTGACATGATTTTAATTTAAAGGGTTTTTTTAATAATTCCAGTACCACGAGCATGAACCAACGACTGAAAAAAATCAAACACGAACTTGTAGATAGCACGCTGCCATTGTAGCTGTAAATTTGTACCCCAGCAATATTCCCCACAACATGAGAAAATGGATTTTAGTGCAATATTAATTGAAGTTTTGCCACTATAAGGTTCATGAGGTTAATTTGAAGAGAATACATTACCAATATATTTATAGCATTTAAATAAATTAGGATTACACTTCACACATCAATAACAGCTGTTAAATAATATTTTTATTCTATGTAAATTCTATCCATTCATCTCTGTTGTATAACAAATGACCATAATTATGGGGCTTCATTGGTAGGAAGGTCATCGGTAATCTTGTAATTTCTCATTGGTGTAAAAAGAGAAAACAGAACTGTTTGTGATGAATGTATTCAACCTTTTGCATACTTTGGAGCTTGGGACTGTGCATTAAAATGCAGCAAGAAATTAAGTTCTTCACTTACACAGCATTTTTAATCTAGTGCTGTTGATTTGTTATAACTAAGGCATTTGCAATGCTTTCTCAGGGGACTTTTTCCTGTATATTTTGTATTTTCTTCCTTAGAAACTAATAAGGTCCAAACATTCACAATGTTCCTCCCAAAAAGCAGCCCCCCCAGAGCCAGGAGTCACAAACTCAGAACGAGAAGTCCTTTGTTTGTAACTTGCAGCTCATTTATTTTGCATTACTGAAAAATAATCAATATCTCAAAATCAAGTTGTAAAGAATACATGGACAAAAGTGAGAAAACAAACTACTTTCTAGTAGTCTCTGAATTGAGATTACTGACATAGACTTGGAGACTGAGACTTGTTTTTTCCTAGTTCTGCCTTAGTTTTATACAGAGACTTGCTTCTTACTTCCAAAAAGGGAGGAATCCCAGTGTTTCTTAAAGGACTCAGAATGTATTTAGGAAGATGCATTTTTTCTGCTCTAAAGTAGCTAAATAGGACTCTAAAAATCATATTTCTAAAATCTGAAATATGATTCCTGTAAGAAAATCCTCTGTATAACTTCTTAAAAGATACAATATATTGTCTAACTGAAATTCAAACTTTTATAATTCTCATTGTATAAAGATATTCTGTTTTCTAGTGGATATACAGTGATTGTATGGCCCTATATATGGGAAATGAAAATGGTATACTGATTGCTAATTCATAGAGAGAAAAACGTTAGAAGGAACAGTGTGCTATACCTGGAGTGTCACTGCAAGCACTGATGCTGGAAAGGTCCTCAGAAGCAGGGATTCCTGCAAAGGGAATTCTTTTTAATGAAGCCTGATTTAATCCCATTATTCTAATAAAGTGTAATCAATTGAGGCAGAAAATCTGAAGGTCTAGTTCAGCTGCTGCTTAGAGTTTGGTTGTTTTTAAGACAGTGGATACAATGAAAGAGAAGTCAGTTAATAAGCTTTTGGTCTGCTAATCCACACTTCCCGGAGCGAGTTTGAGTTTTGAAGGAGAGCAATTTGGAAGCTGTCTTAGCATAAATCTAAAGCAAGGCTGTGGCTGTCTAGGGGGAACAAGCCCCTCAGCATTCACCAAGACACGCTTCAAGGAGATTCTACTCTTAATCCAATTTACTCAGCCGAATAAGTCCCACTGCTTCGGCTTGCCAACAAATTAAAATCCAGCTTCATAAAAACACCTTGAATTTGGAAGGTATTGGCTGGGCTGCTAGACTTGAAACTTCATTTATTCTGGCTAACTTCTCAATTATCTTCCCAGCAGTGGAGATGTGTAAAAGTACAAAAATCAATAGGATTCTATTCCCTTTCTATTGGAAAGGGAAAAATTAATGAGATAGGACACTCTCTTAATCAGAAATAAATGTTTTAATTCAGATAATGACATAGTTTTCCCTTGCTGAAGGATGACAAATGCTGGGCTGCACCCCCAGCAGAAGCAGTTTCAATTTTATTGTAAATATAAAAGGTATTGATCGGTGAGATGCACAAACCCTATTGCTTACAAAAGCCATTCAGGGGGACTGGGAAAACTATTAAGCACTGGGTCAGAAATCAATAAACAACACTGAAATGTAGCAGAGGTCGCCCTAAGGCTTCGTGGCATCTTAGAAAGCCAAGTGGCAGAAATAGTGACAGAAATGTCTCTTGTGGAGCAATGTTAGGGATGAAGGGGTCATGCGTTTAATCTCTTTGGAGCTTTGACAGGTCTGCGGAACAGAACTAATGTAGTCTTGCCTCGCTCCCTCTGATTTAAATACATGCTGATTCATCTGACAGCTGAGTGCAATGATTGTTTGGAGTCCTGCAAATATATTGGCTCGGAAAACACTGTAGGAGTATTTGGGTCCTGCTCTGCTTATGTAAACGGGATTTTAATTTGAGCCTTGTTTGTCCTCTTTAGAAAAATGTGCACACAAAAGCCTAAACAAAGAAGTCTCTGAAATCAGGATGTTCCAGCATGCAATTTTAAAGACAAAATTAAGGATGACATTTAAAGAGGTAAGATTTAGAGATAAAAATTAAAAACTAAAAAGTATTCTTGCACCATAAAAGTTATCCAATCTAGCATTATTTGGAAGAGTATAGTGAACAGCTTATTTTTTCCTTTCTGCTTAAAAGATGCTTTCACTAAAAAAGGTGACTTCCTGTGCCAAAAATCACTTACCATCACTGAATAAATCACAATCTCCCCAGTACTTGCTCTCTGGTGGTCTTTAGTTTGAAAGTGCCATGTCTGATCCCACCCTGAATCTCCTAAAATCCACCGAGAACCACATTTCACATGCACAGCTACTGCTCCGAAAATACCCAGCAGAACCCACCCAGGATGAAGAGGAAGCCCAGCAGAAGCAGTGTCTCTTCACTGAGGTGGGAGCTGATTTTTTGTGGAAGACATTGATTTGAAAGGCTTAAAGCAGAGTACTGAAACTTTTAACAACGTCATTCCAGACACAGTCAGAGCCAAAAAAAAAAATATATATATATATATAAACAAGTGACTGTACCTTCTGCTCCAGGAAATGCAGCTTCCCCCTTGACATGGGTATGATTACAAGATTGGTTAGGGTCAGGTTACCCATCAGTAGGTGAAGTGTTCAGGTGCTGAGGATTTCAGTTTCATCTCACCTCAGATATTATGTCAGCTCTATGTCATTTCCATCACGGGGAATGATTTGAGGGCTTGCCGTGTCCCCTGTTATTGCGGTCACTTGACCTCAGATGTAACTTCTGTTTAATACCGGCATTTTAACAAAGCCGAGGAGCAGCACACACGACGAGCCACCACTTGACCTTTCCCTGCCGGGAAGACGCCAATTGGCTCCAGCCTTGGGTTCCGCTGCCCCCTCCATTTGCAACAAATGAATGTTAAGGCCTCAATGAATTGACTCACATTTGAAGTTACATTTTTTCATTGCCACAAGCATTTTAAAATTGAATCCCCTTTTTATATTTTGTCCTGAAGTAATGGTATTTTTCCTGTTGCATTTGGTTTGGAAGCATAGAAATGGGTTGTTCTCAAAGACAATATTCAGCTCCACCATGTGCTAATTTTAAGCACATGGTATTAAGGGAGGACACGTAAAGAGCAAAGTGCCTTTGCTCTATAAAAAGGATCACTTTATGTTTCTTAGTAAAACTGTTTCCTCTTCTTTATTAAGCATGCCTGACTAAATCTGGAAAGTAAGTAGAAAAAACTTTTTAACACCACGAAGAAGTATATGTTACTTTAGTCACAGTATAGAAGTTAGTAACACAATTCCCTCACCTGTGCAAATATGTTGTTATCACTCAGGAATTAATCACATAAATACATTACTAGAGTGGCTTCCCGAGATGTGGCCAGTTTAAGTGAGCACCACAGGCCTTTTACTTTCATTATTATCCTGACTGCGATACCTGCTCGCACCAACAGCAGCTGCGGGACGTCCCTCAGAGCTCCTTCTTAAGTGCACCTTCCCATGCAGGACAAGCCCCTGTGTTTCACATCTAGGTGCTATGAAAAGGCTGACCTGCTTTATCCCAACTCTTCCATGCCTCCTTGCTTACAAGAATGAAGTAAATGTTTATGAACGTGGAGACACAGGAAGAGTGGAAGCGGTTTTGTTAATATGATGCCAATTAGTAAAATTTGGCTGAGATTAGTAGCCTGATTTTCAAAGGCACGATACTTGGGATTCTTTGAAAATAAGGTATCTATCTGGCCATGGCTTTAGGAGCAGCAAGGCAAACCAAGATGCAGTAGGTGAAGGAAGCTTCAAAAGTGCATTCCCTGTCCAAAAAAATGCTAATACAAGTGCAGCCTCATGCTACTTTGCCAACAAGCCAACATGCAGGGACCAAGGACTCCATGAACGTTCAGCTCTAGATCCCTCTACTCATATTACTGTGAAGAAGTCTCTAAACCAGTATATGCTGGGGCGGTGAGGGTCTTTTTGTTGATGCAAATACCAACACACAGGAAAGATCACAAGGCCTGTAAATGGATTTTCCAGCACTCCTCACTAACCGGGAACAAATTCAAACATGTGAGATGATGGGCCCATTACAAATGTTCTCATCTCTGTTACCTTCCTAAAAAGTCCTGAATTAAAGTAATTATCTTTGAAATTAAAACACAAAATGCAGTCTGCTGTCTTCTGGAAGGAAGGCACAAGATAGCACCATCAGTCATTCGGCTCAGCACACGGCCTGGCCTCCCTCTCGCTACCCTAATGAGGACTCTGGGTCCCTCCATAATCCATCTTCATATCCCTATTATGCCAGGCCCACCAAGCTCTTATATATGAAACTCTTAAAAATAATGGCTTAAAAATCTGGCAGTTCTAGCAGGACAAAAACATACTTTCCAAAAATGCGGTTTTCCAAGCATCTGCTTGACTCCAGATGGAAAGGTTTTCAAAAACACACTAAATGTTGCATGACCAAGACAAAATCATGAAGGCTGGAAGTGCTGCAGTTGTTAATCCTGCTTGGAAGGTTTCTGGGCTGGAAGCACATAGCATAACACAGACCTTATTTCCTTGGGCTGACTTTAATGAAAATTGCCAGTAATAGGGAAAGAGACTGACAATGACTCATGGTCATTACTAAGATTCTTCAACAGGCATTGGAAAATACCACATTTTCAGAAAGCATTTATAATATTGACAGTTTTTCATTCAATGCACTATACTGTTTAAGTGATCACCTTATTAAAGCAATATTTTATGCAAAAAAATGTGACTGGGATAATTTCGTCCATTATTCATACAGTTGTGTTTACCCTGAGTTAAAAAGAGAACATAAAACAAAAGGGCCAAACACATTCTACCTGACACCATGTAGTGGACACCATCATCTGGTCCTGAGATAAGAGGAGGTCCTGCATGGTCCCTCAGCAATATCAGCCTGACCTCCCACCTCATTCTTTAACCTTTAATTCTAAATATCTTTCCAGTATGGCTTGTTCAGTAAATCCGTTCATTAAAGGTTCAATGTAAGAAGCTTGAAATATAGTGTACCGGCAGCTTAATAATTCCTGCCCCATACATTTTCTTTGCTTTTTACCTTATCCAGTGTGTGAGGGAGCTCTGAAGAACTGATTTTCATGGCATAAAGGAGCAGTTGAATGTTTCCTCTTCAGGTGTGTCACGTACAACTCACCACACACTCTAAGTGCCCAGAGAGGAAGCTGGAGAAGGGTTTGGGCAGAAAGAATGAGCAAAATTCTCTTGTTATACCAAACTGGAAAGAAGTCGAACATGACACTATGGTTTCAACTGCTCCTCCTTTTGGGCATTTGTGTTTCAGACAGGACCCAAAGACTGGGACTTTCTCCTACTAAACAGAATCCTGATCGATGCACTTAATAGCTATCCTACGTACAAATATTTCTTCAGATTTATCTAACAGAGAAGCAAACTGGAGATTATTATTTTGCTATCTTTATCTTTTACAGAATAGAGAACACTTAAATCAATAGTCATTAATTAGAATAACTTGGCAGAGGAAGCGTGTATAGAACAATACAGGGCACTCAATTAGGCTCTTGCTAAAACTGAAGGTCCAAACAACTATTTCCATAGAGGAGAGGAAAGCCAGGTTTGACAGAAGAAATTACACCTGATGTTTCCCTGAAAAGACCTTAAGAAAATGTGCAGCTTTGACTACAGACAGAACCTCCTTCATGGTGGTGTTCCCCTGCTTTACCCAGCCCACATTCGTCACCCTGAAGTCCAACCTTATTTACGGCACTAGTGATAAAATTTTCTTTAATGAGATTAAATATGCCCTTCTCTCGCACTAAATGAGAAATTTTAACAGTGCATTCTAGAAGAAGGACAAATTTAAGTATGAGCTTAGACTTAAATAATTTGCTGAATTAGCACTTAAATCTTTAGTCTTCTTTTATGCTTTAAGGGCTGTACTGTGAGTGTGCAATGGTTTCACTGAAGAAAACCCAATCATCAGCAGTTTAAGCATCAGCAGAAGCAGGACTGTGGACTAGCTACAGTTTATAGTTCCTGGTCTATTCTTCCACACTTTTTCATTTTGCTACTCTTCAAAATAAAGAATACCACTCATTCAAAGAGCCATTTGTAGCTATTATCTTCTCCATAAACATTGCCAATTATTTAACTTTGAAAAGGTAACAGTTATAAAGCAGTCACTGATATCTTTAAGGTTTCAAAATGCAACTTAACTCCTGATTTTGACTCACTCTAATAAATTAGCTCTACTTCATTTGCACACGTGATATAGGCTCTGCTGTGCCATAGCAGCACCAAGAACAAGTCACATAGCAAAGTGAAGAACTGCTGGGGTGGTGACAACGCTGGTGGGACATTGAGGTAATGTAACACCTTCCTACTGCAACCATTTGTGGTCTGGATCTTGATTTTCCTGGCTAGAATTTACTGGATCCAGTCCTCACATCATTTCTGCTGGGCAGTAGGGATGTGCTGGGGATGAAGGACAAGTGGCTGCAGAGCTTCAGGGATACCCGGCTCAGATGGCAACTGCCCCTCGGATGTGTCACCGCTCCTGTGGCTCTGTCTCCTTCATCTGCTGCAACCCAGCACTCTGCAGGGCTCTTGGCTTAACAGCAATAGAAGCTTCTTGCCAGCTCCTGGTAACACTCAGAATTTTCTCTGATTTCAGGACTGGCCTAGGTCAGTCCCATTTACTCTTATTTTTAAGAACTGATATTACCAACAGCAACCTAAAGCACAGCAGTCGTAGGTCATATGGATTTTCAGCTATGCCACCCTTTAACAAAAAAAAAATCTCCATTTTATTACTTTATATTGGAGAAGTGAAAGGCAGGGGTCAAACATCTGAAATAATAATGCTGTGCTATGTGCCAAATGGACCAGCCCAAGCCTGACACTGCCTGCAAACGGGAGACTTTCTTTCTCAAACTGAAGCTACAGTGAACATGTGGGTTTGGGTGTCCTTGACATTTATAATTTACAAGAGGATGATTATTAGCAACAATATCCACACTCGCTTTAAGACCGAAATAGTAAATGTCACTTTATGCTATCCCCACCTGGATGTGATGCCAGCAGACACTGGAGAAATTGCAAGAATCCTGGAGATAAAACAACGTACAACTCCATATTCGCCTTGACCCTGCTCTGCAAGCCCTCAAAAGGCAATATGTCTTATCTAAAATAAATGGATTTCTGGTACTGTGAATTTGCCCATTGATTTCAAAT
>NC_138659.1:10943695-11263695 GCF_964273445.1 Streptopelia decaocto | reverse complement strand
GTAATCAGCTACAAATAAATTGGTTAAGTCCACTTAGATATTTATAAATACTTATCTTTCAGAAGGAATGTCTTCCATTGGAATAATTTGCCAGTGATTAAAAACAAAGGCAGCCGGGAAACTTGCATGAAGTATTTCCACATCACATTTACTGGGCTGTTGTTTGGTTGAGCTCTATTGGAGTCTAGTTTGCAGGCACTGGAGCATCTACTATGACTGTATAAAATGTGTTTAATTGGCATGAAAAGGCACTAACAGAGTGCTTGTAGAGTTTCCATTATCCGAGCGGATATCTTATTTACTTTAGTTGAGATGGAGGACAAGCCGAAAGTGATGAGAAACCGTGTATGTGTGTATGTGTGTGTGCTTTAGGGGGAGACTAGAAATCACACACGCTATAAAACCCACAGCATTTATAATGCCACTAACCTCAAAATCCCCAGGAGAATGGTTTGCAAAATGTTTTCCTAATTATCATTTTGCAGATTTATGTTTAACACGGTTTGCCAGTTGTGAAATTGGCAATGACGATAATACAATTTGACGGGTATTTCATGTTAAAAAATATGCATTTTTATAACATACTTTCCCCACAACCAAGCAAAAGAACCTGATCTGAAAGGGAAGTTTTCTTTTTTATGCCACACCACGCAAGTAGCCTGCTAAACATATATGTATGTGTGTGCTTTCATTGTAATTTATATAGGAGACTAGCCCACATTAAGAATTAATATGGTACTGTATATGTTGTATTACAGTCACTCTAGTGAGTCTATGAGATACCAGCTCCCTGCTGAGTACATACTTATGTCAATATTTCTGTTAATTGTTGTATTACAAATTGTTACATATCCCAGTGGTGGGAGTTCACATTTGTGCCTGCAGTGGAGCTGACAACACCTACACGCGATCCCAGGAGGTTTCAATATACTGTGGGATTTGCCTTTTGAAAACGTTATCACAGTTTATCAGGCCAATGTCATTCCACTTAGCACTAATAGAACAGAACCCTGAACTATGCCGTGGGGCGGTGGATTCCCCTGTCTCCCTCCACACACCAAGAAAACACTTTAACCTCAGAGCATCTGCACAAGATTACCAAACCAAAATAAATGAGGTTTGATTACCTTCTAGTTTTTGCATTGTTATATTACATGATTTTTTTTTCCTAAATACTGGTCTCTTCATGCTGTTGCAGGAATTCATTAGCGGTGCATCGATGTTATGCAGATTCCTGAACAGGTCATGCTCAGTAGAGGAGATATTTTGTTTGAATTTTAAAAACAAATGGCATTCATTTGGTAAAATTCAGTAGTGTTACTGACTTCAACACATGCAAGATTTGCAAAGCCAGATCATAATGAAATATCTAGATGTAATTTTATGCACCAGTTACTGAAGGGATGACCCCAGGAGCTGACTCCACCAGCCACTGAAGAGTTATCACTGCAATAGATCCCCACTGCATCTTGCAACAACCAGCTACTGCCAAAGAGCAAGCCAGCATATTTTTGGAAGATCAACTTGGATAAGCAGCACGGAAATGAGTTTTTAAGAATGTTAACATTTACCATGCTCTCCAATTCCTTTAATTTCTTGCACTTCAATAAAGAGGAACCTTTCTTGTGTGAACTAAAACTGAACAGTGAAAATCCTCTCTCTCGTGACAAATGCATATGATTAACAGGCAAATTTGCTGTCATCAACTGATCTGACAATTAATTTCTAAATCAGGGTGGCAGGTTAGCCCTTAATCTGTGAAAAAAAAAGCATGTAGTGGGGCAATGCGTCTTTTTTTCTCCCAATCTTTGAGAATCCCTGAGATCTCCAAGGCCCCAGAGCCATGGGAGGGGAAGCCCAGCTCCTCAGCATCCCTCCCAAACCCCAGCATTCTCACCAGCTTCCGTCCACTGGGCTTTACTGGGAGCACTGGGGGAAGGGACTGGTGGTTCATTGTCCCTGAAAACCCTCATGAATAGAGATTCCACAACAAGGAGACTCTGTGCAAAAGGCTAATTACAGCCTGGGGCTGCATTAACCTTTAGTGTGGGTTCCCCACTGGGATCTTTGTAAGACTGGGGGGGGATGTTCATGGGCTTGCGTATGCACACACAGACCTTAGCCCTGCCCTTTATTTTCCAATTCTCCTCTGTGCTCTCCCGTATAGAGATTATTTTGGAGGTACAGAAAACCTTCTTCACAGTCCAAGGATCTGTTTACCAGGAAAATCAAGGAAAGGACCAGACCTGCCCATCTCCTCTCAGTGTGAAACAGAACTGGCTACAGAATTCCCTCCCTTGATGGAAGCTGGTAGTGCTAATGCAACGAAGACAATAACAACCAGCTTATCTATGGAAACCAGCTGGTACAAAACCACACTGTCACCAAGAAGCCATCAAATTCTCACTGGAAAAGCAAATAAAACACAATTAATGTGAGCCAGGTGCATTAGTAAATATTATGACAGAGGTAAATTTATTACTCAGAGCTACCAGTGGTATTATAGCTAGTATGAAATTTGCAGAGATGATGTAGAAATTGGGACAAATCTCTGTGCTTTGCTTGGATAGCTGCCATGAGAAAGCAAAACTGAAAGCAAAAATTAGGAAGATTTAACTCACTAAGGCTGATACTGCAAAACGACCAGAACAGAGACCAGCGTCATTCCAACCTTGAAGATCCTACGAAGGAAAATGCTGGAACTAACCTGGCTTCTGGTCTTGCCCACACAATAATCCAGCTGACAGTGAAAATACCCATGAAAATGTCAGTCTGTATCAGATCTTCACATATTTGAAAGGTCACAGAAAAGTTACCAAAGGCCAAACACAGCCTCAATTTGCTGCCAGTAATAACCCGGCACCCTGTGAGCTCCCAGGGTACAGTGTTGCTACCATATGGACACTTAATTTTCTCATGAGTAGATGGGCAGAGATGTGCCCTCTTCTGCTGCTGGATCCTACCTACCAAGTAGTACCAGTTACTGCTGGTCCTCAGATGCTACTGTCTCACTCAAGGAGTGCCAGAAACCCAGGTACACAGGAAAGTGATCTATCTAAATCCTTCCTGCAGGGAAATACACAATGAGGAACAGCAAAAATCTGCTGAAGGGAGACCTTCTCGCTATCTACAGCTGCCTGAAAGGAGGTTGGAGCATGGAGGGTGTTGGTCTGTTCTCCCAGTCAGCAAGTGATAGGACAAGAGGAAATGGCCTCGAGTTTGCACCAAGGGAGGTTTAGATTGGATATTAGGAAAAAAATCTTCCTGGGAAGGGCTGTCAGGCATTGGAACAGGCTGCCCAGGGCAGTGGTGGAGTCACCATCCCTGGAGGGGTTTAAAAGGCATTTAGACGAGTTTCTTAGGGACTGAGGTTTAGTGCTAGAGTTAGATTAGGTTATGGTTGGACTCAATGACCGTGAGGGTCTCTACCAACCAAAATGATTCTATGATTCTATGTTTCATTCCATGGAAGGGTTTTACTTAAGGGTTCCCCAAAGGACCAGTTTCTCCTCATGTTTTAGTCCCGTCCGTATTTAACCATGGAGCGGCTCAGTCAGATGACAGGGACTCAATAACCAGAAAGGTTCAAGTGAAATGTCTGCTCACGGCAGAGCAGGGAGGGGAACCAAGCTGAAGCCAACAGAGCTACACTAAGCTGGTGTTTGTGGGCAGGGCAAAAGGCATGTTGACGTTTTTTAGGACAGCAGAGTTCCCTTAGCTGTACGGCAAACCCCCTCAAGTCCAGTCCATGGGCAGCTTCAGAAAACCTGGAGGCCACACAGTTTTCCTGAGACCAAGCCTCTATTAGGGGTATGAAAAGTAGCTTCTGTTATTTTCAAAATGTTTCTGGGGTGTCCACAAAGTGCTAAGACACAAGGCACAGCAAGAGCTCCCCTGGCACTCCAATGGGAGGATTCTACCACACACCAGCCCCAGGCTCTGAACACATTCACTCCACTTAAATCTCACCACCTTTCACTTCGATTGCAAAGCAGACTTTTTTTTTTCTTGGAGTTATCTTTGCAAATATTTATCCCAATAGGTAGTTTTGTGTAATAAAATAAAACCTCAGCAAAATAAAAAAGCCTCCCACACAAACGATAAATCCCTACCAAAATCAGGTCTGCCACGGAACATCCTCCTCTCCTCAGAGACAGGAGGAGGGAAAAAACACATGACAGATGTTAATCACCTTCTTTAATGAACTGCTTGGAGATATTTAAATACGGTGGTGTTGATTGTGGTATAAGAACATATGTACAATAGTATAAAACAAAGTAGAAACATGATGTATTATTAATAGACGCTAATTCCTTTACATCTATTTAGAGGCATGGTGAAGGAAGAACATACTGTGTATTCTCACCGTAGCTCTTCTTGGATATAAAGAGACCCTCTGAAGCAAATTCTTCAGCCTACTATACTTCAAGAAATAGTAATCTAAAGCATCAGACATTTCCTATTAAAGTTTTAAAAACATAGCTTTAAGTCATACATTACATTGAACGCTTTAATATCTCATCTGATTCAGTAAGTTTTAAACCCCACAGAGGTCACATTTTGAAGCACTAGCCACATTTTACAGCATCTCCAAACATTAAATAAAAATAAAAATTATTAGGAGGAATAGAGCCATCTGTAGAGGCTAATAATGTGTCAGTTTGATATTATTATTAATAATACTATTATTTCTGTTTCATATTAGGGAAATCATGATTGCTAATGGCTATAAACTAGGAGTGATAGCCTTCATTCTGGCCCATCTGTGTTGCAGCCAGAGGGGTGTGAGAGGATCTAGTTACAAACCAGTTGCTTCTCCTGACCCTATTTGGTGTCCAGCTTTATCCTTGCAGCTAAAACTAAAGCCTTGGCATGCCTGGCTCAGGCCTGTGATCTAGTTACAACAGGGATTGGGCCCAAGCCCTGCAAGAGGCTTTAATGGTCTTGTGACCAGGTCAAGGTCAACCACATTGCGACCAGGTACCCGAGATGGATTTGTTCAGATGCACAGCGCAAGGTCCATATAACTGTTGTTAACTTCATCGGCCATGGCAAGAAAAAACATCCTACCCAACCTTTGGAAAAGGGATATGGTAGCGGAGCAATGTAGATGGTGGCCTGGTACTAATTTAGAAATAGTATCCTTATCAAAGGTTTCTGTCAGTCAGCTCAGCTGTACATCACACTGAGGACTCAGAGGTAGTTCATGTGTTACTATTCACAACGCTTCTCTGTAAACTGTGCCTTTGCCATATGAAAACCACTTAGTTATAAATCTGCCTGCATTTTACATAGCTGGTAATGTGACTTGGGTGCAACACTAACGGTGAATCACTTGAAAGAATAATAATAGCTAATTCAACTAATTGTAAATATTATGATAAGCATAAATGAAGAAGTGTCTGTTGTCAAGAAAATCCTTGAGGCAACACCACACAGACAGCTCTAGTTTAAACATTACAGCAGTATAATTTCCTTAACTGATTAAAACAGCAGTATAGTGAGCAGGCGGTTTCCTCCTCTCTAATACCAAATAGGTACAGTGCTCCCTTTTCCCCTCTGTGTTACTGTTGTGGGTCATATTTAGTGCTGATGATTTGTAATTTATCCAACAGGTACAGGCACATTTCCCCCAGGTAACATTTGTAAACAGAAATAAAGCTGGTGGTGTATTGTTTGCCTCAGAAACTCGGCAATTCTAGAGTGTCATAGAGTAGGCAGTGATGTGTAGCCAAGACCGGTGATAAAAAGAAACTGCAATTGTTTTTTTTAAGGTACAGCTCTAAAACTGTACTATGTGGATTTCCATGGTGTAGCAGGGAAGACAGAAATTACTTTTTTCCCCTCTATAAGAACTAGTTATCTGATTCTCTTTTGTTTCCCTTATTCCAATGTTCAGCTGCATTTTAGTGTTCAGAGTTGTAAGGATGCATTGAAACTTATGGAGCCTGACATTTTAACTATCTCATCTTAGCATGATTCATCTCAATTTACTTTCTTCAAAAATGTAGCCTGGAAGAATATGAACCATTTTGGGGGCTTGCTAGAAGGCCATAAGCTCCATTAAAGAGTATAGTAGCAGCTGCCTTCCAAAGAGGGTTTTCTTCCTAGGGGTCTCATCCTGCAGAATTAATAGGTGCCTTCTGGGAAATGCCACGTAGTCTCAAAGGTGGAATTCACAGGACTAGGGGGGAACTAAGCCTTGAATCGAGTCCTTCATCCTCCCAGTGTTTCTGTGATCTGCTGTAGGAACAGCAGAACAAGGAAATTCACAGTTGTTTGTGCTCTGTGTTTGAGCTAAAGCAGACCAGAGGCATCTCGATAGTTAAAAAATGAGGAGATTAAAAGAGCCTCAATAAATTTGATGGGTTCATATGAGCAAACAAAATCATTCATACAATATTACACAAGTGTCTGTTCAGAAAACACATGATTTTGGAACTATGGCCGCAGCCTGACAAGTATTCTGGGGCAGATCCTCTGTGTATATCAAGTGTCATCGCTCTACTGAAGTCAAGGGAGCTGTGACAACTTATACTCAGGGGGGCTCTGCCCTTTTGTGCACAATTCTTGTAATAATCAAATTGCAGCACACACAGAGCCCTGGCTGCACGACCATCACAGTCTCAAGTGCTCTGCAGACAGCAAGCTGGACTGTGGCCCAGTGAATTGCCGAAAGCAGAGGTTGACTTTCATTTAGATTTGAGATTCGTCTAAGCACTGGCTACAACGATATCAACACAAACTTTAAACACGATTCGTTCAGGCACAGCAGAGAGTGAAACACAGAGCAAACCCACAAACAAATGGTGTTAAATAGGGAGAAGGGGCTGCAGTGGGGAATGGGAGGGCAGGGAGGACACAACGGCCACCGCGAGAGTTCAATGACACTCAGCCCGGCCCTGGCCCCGGCCGCACTTGTAGTCACCGATACAGTGGAACAATAATATATCACCAGAGCTGACCCTTTGGCCTTTATGAATTATCTGTTTTAGAAAGATGTGATACCACCTTTTATATCCAACATAATAGATATTTAGACATGGTAGATCAATAGTGAACAAGTTTTCTGGTTATAGTTAATGGGTGCCAGAGGGGCATTTTGACATTGACCTCTGACACCCTTGTTGACAAGAAATCTATAGAGAAAAAAAATAGGAAAGACTGCCAGGTTTTAAAGTTATGAATATAGATCTACAGCGAATAATGGTAATTTTCATTGAGCAGAAATTTTTCATACTTTCAGTTTCAGATGAATTTCTCCAAAATCCTTAATTCTGACCAATGTAAAATTAATAACTGGCCCTTGGTGAATATGTGAAAACAACTGTTCAGCTATGTGACACAATTTTTGATTTCTTACTTGTATGATATTGTTCTGCTGTCAAAGAAGACTTTTCCCTTTATAAAATAGGCTGTCATTTATAATTCCAAACCAGCACAGATCTGTTAAACAGTCACATCATAATGGGTCTGGATAGGAAGAAATACAGGCCCCTGGTTCTAGAAATAAACTAGTCTAAAATGATCTTTTAAAGAAAATAAGTTTACAAGAACTTAACATCATGATTTCTTACAAAATTGGTTGCTAATATGTATTGCCATCAAAGCACTAAAATAAATCCTTATTCCTTAATATATCAGACATTTTAGCTAACTTCTCATGTAATTAATTGATGCAGCAAAAGACTGTTAGTAAAGGTGGCAACAGCTATGAGTATAAAATTATATCGCTATACCACAGACTTCATGGTGCTGCGTAAAGAAAGTTAAATTCACCAGGAGCAGCTTGGCCAAATGCGAAAAAAATAGCTAATTTCCTGCAGTCTGTTTTACACTGCAGCACAATGACATCAGCTCTGTCACGTCAAGTCAAAATGAAACGCATGTGAGAGGAGGGTTGCCGTCTTTCAGAAGCACATCTCCTCCAACATACCTACTGTATGATCATGTCACACTCTGGTGACGCTGTGCCGAGGTCTCGGTGGCCTTCCTGCCACTAAGCACCATTGAAAACACATTTGTCCCGGCTGTTCTTTTCTTTTTCCCCCTCCTCTCATCTCGTGCAAGATGAATCGTTGCTGGATCCAGACTGACTCTGAGGGCAAAGCCAGGTCTCGAGGAGGTAACCTGCCTCCTACGGCTTCAACATTTTAATTAATTTTAACACGAATGCATAAATGAGAGTTAATCACTCTGCTGCGGTGCTTTCTAATTTACCAAGTTTATTCATTAAAACTTTCCTCACTGAACTTTGATTGAGTGTCATGGTTTTTAAAAGGCCTCTCAAACAACCTTAAGGCTTTTCAAACCGATGTCTCGGGCAACTGCTGAAACTCTCTTTACAATTTGCTTTGCAAGGAAGAATGTGAAAGTTTCGTGGGAGACGGAGGGAGAGATGCAGTTAAAACAAGATTATATGGGCAGCTTAATAGCAGAGCTGCTTGGAAATACCCCAGTAAACACACCCGTGACTAAAATTATCTGCTACACATAAAAAACATGTCTTAACCTTTACGAATTCTACACCAAAACATTTCACGAGCCTCACAGTATAAAATTGTCTGCACAATCATCATGTTGGCTTTTGTCATTTAGTGCAAGAATGTAATATATGCTCTAAGACTATTAATTTTATGAGATTGCTTTAGATTATACTGTTATATGTTTTATTGCTGTGCTATATAACAAAAAGCGTGGTGATAACGTTATTTGTTTTAGATAATATATTTGCAATGTGTTTGCTAATCTAATTATTTTAGAATCAATATAATAAAACCTTAAGTACACAGTTTGGTCTATTAATTGCTATAACTAAAATCTGAAATTTATTGTTTAAATGGAAGTTCTTTATTTCAAATTAACTGAAGCAAAATGTAATCTTCACCTTTTAATTAACTGTGTTCAATATTAGTTAAAAAATACCCCACATTTTCAGTTTTTTAATGAAGGCTACAGTCAGAAAGGCTGACATTCAATCATACATTTAATTGGCTTTTTAAAGTCATTTACACTACTTGGATCTCCAAAGAAGTTGCAGTTAAGAAAAGATTGTCTGCATATATTTCTGTGAGAAAATTAATCCAAAACCTAGATGCATGACACTTTCATAAAAATCCAAAAATCCTGGTGGGCACGCCTGTAAAGCAAAAATACTTGTTTATTTCTGTGTCCGTCTACCTGTGGGTGCTGGGAGCTTTACCTGGGCTGCTTAGGAAGGTTCTCCGTGGAAATCTGCACTATCTGTAATTTCCTTCACCCAGTGCTGTGGGATACACAGCTCTGTTTGTTCACATTTTCTATAATACTTTTCCGGTTTATTATAGTTTTCTTCCTTCATTTTGGGAAGTAGCTACACTGCCAGCTCAAATGGTCCCTTAGGACCTAAGCTGTCCTAAGCATCTAAGTTATTTCTGTTCAACAGAACCATTTCATTGTAAAAGCCCCATGACATTGTGAGTGGTTAGTTAAGAAAACTGCCTCAAGTGTCTCTCCTAACACCAAATTCCTGCCTCTGCAGCCAGTATGAGATCCAAGTTTACTCAGGCAATGAAAATGTCTAGCTAGAGATTAAGGCTAACCTTCCTCAAGTTTATAAATCACAGCCTCTTATATATTTGAATCCATTTTAAATGTGAAAGTACCATGATTCTTACCTTTTCCATTGCCTTCGCACTTCTGCCACTGCCCCATCGATTCTCCCAACATTTGTCTAGGATTTCCAGCAGCCACAGCCCCAACGGGGCCCGTGGGCAGCCGGGAAAACCGTTTCTTGTGCAGGAGGAAAATGACTGACATGTCCAGTGAGTCTAAAGCAGCTGGCACATATTTTCAGACAATTGATTTGCACATGAACAGCATGTACGATGGGACTGGGATCACAGAATCACAGAGTCACAGAATGTCAGGGATTGGAAGGGACCTCGAAAGCTCATCCAGTCCAATCCCCCTGCCAGAGCAGGAACACCCAGATGAGGTTACACAGGAAGGTGTCCAGGCGGGTTTTGAATGTCTCCAGAGTAGGAGACTCCACAACCCCCCTGGGCAGCCTGTTCCAGTGTCTGTCACCCTTACTGAGAAGAAGTTTCTTCTCAAATTTAAGTGGAACCTTTTGTGTTCCAGTTTGAACCCATTACCCCTTGTCCTATCATTGATGTGAGGGATTTATCAACGCAAACTCACTGCCCAGGACGGGCAACAGGAGCTGGGCACCTCCTGCATGCTCCTTGCACACAGAGTTAAGTCTGGGAAAGGCAACACGAGATCAAGGAAATATCACACCTCAGACTGCAAACACCTGTCAGGCTACATTGCCAATATTAAGATTCTCAATCCAAACCACTCGTGAGTGCTGTCCATAGGCTACAAATCCCAGAAAATAGAAATCCTGCCCTCCAGTGTGATTGTCTTGCTGCTTCCCTATCAGTGAGGAACTCGTGTCTCCAGCCTGAGGGACAGCGGTGCTGGTCCAGCCTTCTTCTGCCCCACAGCCAGGGCACCTAGGTACGGCAGGAACACAGCATGCACATGGAACCATAGAATCATAGCATGATAGAATGTCCTGAGTTATGGAAAAATGGCATTTTTAAATAGCCTGCCTTCTGCACCTGGGGATTCCTGCAGATCTCCTTCCACTGCTCTTTTCAGCACACTCCTCTCCTGCCTGGACTGCGCTGACAGCTGCACCATCTTCTCCAAAGTCAAACCAAGTGTCACATTTTTTCCTAGAATTCCTCCTTTAAAATTCCCATACTAGGGTTTCCTTCAGGATATTTGCCTCTGCTCATTCATATGCTGCTGCATTAAAAGCTTTCTGCATCTCTTTACCCTTTTGTACAAATACACCTATTACTATATTGTATTTTTGGATGGAAATGTTCGTCAACTTTTCAGGAGTGATTGCATAGTTTTTCTCATCTTCCTAGGAAATTTACGAATCAATATTTTCAGCTTCATTGCTGCTCAGATTCTGTGAAACAATCCTTATGTTCAGATCTTTCTACGGGCTCATCAAACTGAAAGTCCTATTGAATTGGCTGCATTTCTGTTTCCACCTCATTATGGTGGGTGGCACCGTAACACATGTACAATTGTAGCAGGAGTCCTTTCTTTCAATTCCAAACAGGAAACTTTATTAGAATAAGAATTACAGTCACTGATCTAATTACTCCATCTCCTCCCTCCCCTCTGTAGCACTTAAATCTAAAGCCTTCCCAGAGATCTTCCTCTTAACTTTGTGTTAGGATTTAAGCAAATGCACAGGTCATAGTGGCAATCTAAAATACTAATACACCAACTAGGTACTCATTTCCATATATATATGTCATATTTAATAAAATGGCTAGATTGAAAACTCTACCTCAAATATTAATTCTTCTAACCAAAGACCTACCACAGCCATTTGTCTATAACTTGTGCAAATGCCCCTGTCCAAACCAGAAAGAAGCGACACCCTCTGATGAATGTGCCTCTGCTCAATCATGTCTGCACAGAACATCCCTAAATTAATTTCAAATAACAAATATGTTTGTAAAAATTAGACTTCACCTGCAGGCAATTCACAAACATACAAAAACCGCTACTTTCCTTTGAATACATTAGTAGTTATGAACAGCTAACACAGCTCTAGTCATTACCTAGCAATGAAAAATTGACAATAGAGTTATTAGGATAATATACTTAATTAATAGAAATATTAAAAGATTCACCATTAACCTGCATTTGCTCAGAATGCCAGAGGGGTGATTAGTTAGAACGGTGCAGAATATTTCATAGTACTTACTGCTCTTGTAAGAAGTCAGAGAGAGGAAAATGGAGATCCATGCCACTACTGGATTTGAAGTATGACCTTAATGGTCTTCAAAGTTTTAAACAGGAATGAAGATAAAGAGGATGTGGGAAAATTATACCTTGAACTTACTAAAGGGATTATGACAGACCAAAGAGATAGATTTTTTCGTAAGATAACTGATATTTTAAAATCAGTTGTTCAATACTTTTCCAACTGGAAGCAACTATTCATCTTTAACTCTTCCCACAGTTAAATATCCTTCCCTAATGATCATTTTTTTTGTCTGAAAACACTACAAACATCTTTTCACCATGCATCAGACACACAGTATAAGATGCATAGAATAATTCTGTGAGTCAGTTACAGTCTAGAAACCACTGTCTCAGACAAACAAAATGTTCATATATTTAATGTACCTGTGCTTCAGCAAAGCATAGATGTAAGTTCGCATTAGAAGTTTGTTAAGCTGCAGAAGATGAAGACTAGCAGGGGTTTCATAAAATCTCTAAAAATTCAGTTCATGAAAGTAACAACAAAGAGTTGGCAAGAAGAATCAGAGTAGTATACTGTAGTTTATTGGTGACTGTGGCAGAGGGATGGATTTTGTGGATGGTGGAATTGTTGATCCAGAGAACGTCAACAGCTGAATTCCAAAAGGCTGGGATGGGGCTGCCCTCAACACATTTCTCCCTCCCCAGAAAATGATGCGCTTTGTCTCCTTTTGTTATATAACCCCAGCACAGTTCAGGCATTAATAACGATACAGTTAAAAGGAAAAAGAAAAGATCTCACAGCTCATTATCCAGCTTCCTGTTTGAGAGAGAGTGTGAGACCAAATTAGTGTATGTTTGGAAAGCACACTGTAAGAGTTAAGCATAGCAATAGAGATGCTAATTTAGAATTAAATAGATCACTGGGAACCAAGTTCACCAACAATAAATCTGAATTCAGTCACCTGGAAACCCCAACAAGGCTTTGAAGCTATAGAAATTGCATGGATTCTTCTCCCTAAATGTCTGTCTGTAGGCATGCAAAATCACTTAAACCAATATAACGAGACAATCTATGTTGTTTCCTTGTGAGGTGAACAGTGACTCATTAGGGTTGGATATAAATCAGTGGTCTGAATTGTAACTTTTAAAATTCTGATTTCAGAAAAGCACCTTACCTACAGATTCAAACTCTACAGCTACAACATCACTCTTGTTAACTGGTGTTTACAAAATGGTGAAATAACCAGTAGTCACTGGAGTCCCAGCCCAAGCCCTGCACCAGCACATATATTCAACACAGAGCTGAATGGATGAGAGATTGAGAAAGTTAACCAAAAAAACACATTTTCTTCCTTAAAGAAATATTTCCTGCTGACAGATTTTGGATTGCATGCTCTTTGAAATACTGAAGCTATCACAGCACATTCCCAGAGAAAAAATGTTAAAAGCTAGTAGCAGCAAGCGCAAAACATGTGACATACATACAGAGAAATACATGTCTGTATATGCATATGCACCCACAAAAATGCCACATAAAAACACACCTACAAAAATAATACACACCTCAATAAAAATAAGAAGGGCTGCTTGGCCAGTCAGTCTTGTCCTGAACCTGCCTTTTAAACTTTGCTGCTGTAGGACTGTCTGGGATCTTAATAACTTGTTCCAGCAATCGGGGGGAAGGAAACCTATGGAAAGGAATTCAGGGGGCTGCTCTATGTGCACCTAGTGCTATAATCAGTAGTGCTATATGCACTCAGAACCAAACCTGAGTTTTGTTTTGAGGTAACTTAATTTTTTAAAAGAAGAAAATTCAAGATAAATAGCAGACAAATTAAAGAGATTTCTAAGAAGGAGAAATCCAGTGAAAGGATGGACCTAAGTTACAAAGTTTCAATTAAGGTCCTGATTTTGCTGTGAGGATGCTGAACCGTGAGTCTGGTTCAGGTTATCCGGACTTCAAACAGAAAGGGGTTACTTTCTTAAGTACTTCTATTTCTTACTATGTAAGTAACATGATTTTTATAGCATTATTCATTCAAATTATCATAAACTGACAGAATAGTCAAGAAATGTTAGATCTAGACACACCTAAATAAGAAAAGTGGCCTCTACCTATTCCACAAAAACCAGGATAGATTGGGATGAAAGAGCTATTTTTTATTTTCTCTCCTAAAACGTATATAAAATACACAAAAAAAATAAGGTTCCTTAGAGGTTTCAAAAACAGGGGCAGTGTGGGATCATTAGCCAACAGGCCTGAGAGACCTAACACCAAGTAAATGTCCGATTAAGCCCAAGCAAACTGTAATCTTCAAGATGTTCTACATCAGTTGAAAGCCAACACATAAAATCCTCCAAACTCCTAGTTCTCTAGAATTTTACCAGAGGTCCATAAGCTTAAATAAAGAATTTATTCTTCTTAGTGATGACAAGTCAGAAAGCAAAGAGGAAGAACAAAACAGAGGGGAAAAGGAGCCTCCTCTATATCAACTTCCTTTACATCCTATAGGAAAAATTACTCACTGAGTACTCAATGGTCCTGCAAACCAAGCCGTGCTTTTTTGTGTCTAAACATAGAGTGAGAGGTGAGATTTCAAAGATTTAAAAATGAAAATATTAAGACACAATGGGATATTCTAATTTACCTTTGGATTGCTGGGCAAATTCCCCACCTCAGCTCTTACGTGGAGTACACAGGATGAAGGTAAAACGCGGGACTTGTGACCATAACCTTGGCTTCCTGCTGTAAAACTGTACTAACACCATCTCAAAGCAGTCCTGCACCAATCCAATGAAGAGTTCTATCTATTTTAATCATGTTATAAATACTTTCAAACTTTGTTTCTTTTTTTTAAAAGCCAGTAGTGCATTAAAAAAAATTAAGTAGAAAGTTAATTTGCTCAAATGCCTTCAGTAATTGGACAGAATTTCCAGCAAGCACCAGATCTTTAGAATGAAAAAAACGTCTCCTGATTTTGGCACATACTCCAAAAATTCTCATTAGCTTCTTCAATTCATTTAATATAATTTAACCCTCCCTACAAGTTTTTAGGTGATGAAAAAGATTAAAAATGATCCCATAACAGCCTGCTCAGTATTTTACATTCACTGACCTTTTATGTAATTTGATATGTTCCTTTGGATGTCTATTCCAAGTGTGGTGGGTGAGAGCTTGATTTATAAACAGTGTATGCACACAGGATTTTTATGTACTTTGTTCACACCATCAGTTTTTTCTGTAGTCATTTACAGTCTATTTGTAATTCATTAAAGTACTTTTTTTTTTGTTAAAATTGCCACTTTTTTTTTTTTTTTTATGTTTCCATACCAAAGTAGGTTTCTTCCAGGAAAGGGAAGTCTTCAAATGGTGGTCTTGTGATACCTGTTATGGAATCTCTTGCTTGTACTTCACATTATGGATCTGCCAGCTGAAGCAGAAAATGGACAGATTTGCTTTGAAGGAAGTTTTTGATAAAAATCCAGCTCTTCATTTACCTTTGTCTTCAGTGCTAAGTAATGAAAGACCATTCTCCTCACTAAAATTCAAAGAAAATAGCTGTGAAAGAGCAGATTCTTGGTTCTTTCTCCTCATATCCATCAGGCGAGAGAGGACAGCAAACCAAAGCGATGATCCCCAGCGTGCAATGCAGCTGAGAGGGAAATCTGATTTTGTTTCACCCGGTGTTATGTATGTGATAGTGAAAGCTTGAAAAAGAGACAGTTTTGCATGGGTTACACAATGCTCTTGTAAACACTAATGATTTTTATTGGGATCTTTGGAAGATATTTCCTTTGTATGTCTGACAATGTCCAAGCTGTATAACTGCAGGGTCTCTTTCCCTCTGTAAATGTTGCTCCAACAAAAACCGTATCATACAAATTTCAGCAATGACAGATGCACAAGAAAACTCTGACACACCCAGAAGAGGACACAGTAGGCAGTGTATAACACATTTTCTGCTTAGTCTCTGTTACAACACAATTCTGTTCTTAAAGTGGAAATGACCTTTTAGTGGCTGCTGTTCCCTTTCTGCCTCCTATTTTCCATTTCACTTTCTGAGCTGCGTACATAAAACTTTCCTCGTGCTTTCATTTTTATTTTTGGTACAGCAGAAGGGGTTTTTCACTTGCCCATAGTAACACTTTAAGAATAGTACAGTAGGTCAGGATGGAAAGAACCTAAAAATTTAAAAGCTTCTACCATGTCCTGAGAAGTTATCAGCAGGTGGGTGTGCAGCTTTTCCAGTGCACAAGAAACAGGAATCTTCCATGGATGAGACATGGAAGGGAACTTCTGGAAGGTACATACTGTTCTTACAGACCTCAAGGTTGGAATTTAGGAGAGCTCAATCTCAAAAGAACCTAACACACTGGAGTGTTTATGGGGACAGTCCCCAAACTGCATACAGATGTGACCATGGAAGCAATGTGGATCTCCAGGAACAGAAACATCCCCAAAGAGAATAGACTGAATTCAAGGCACAGCATAAAAAAATGGTTAGAAAACCCAGTTATTTCTTCCTAGCTGCCTCACAGCCTCCCACCACTGAGTGTTTCTCTCCCCTCTGCCTCCTACCAACAGTATCAGAATTTCCAATAAATATTTTGCAAGATTATAGTGAATTCAGTCAGTGCTAGTCACCAAGATAAAGCAGCCAACACTTCAGACTTTTGCTGGAGTAACTACGTCTGTTAGGAGTGTGATGAAGAAAGAGTCAATATATGGTAAACAGGGCTGTGCTGACAAAAGTGTCCACACAATACAAAGGCAACTCCTCTTCTGTTACTAAAGCTTTGCTCCAGTTTAGTGCTGTTCTCGTTCTGAGCCAATCTAGACCATGTCTTTCTGTGTCCAGTTCCAGCTATACAAAGTATAGATGTATTTTGTCCCAGACAATCAAAATTACCATCTTTCCTCAGTGACTTTCTCTGTATTTGGTTGGGTACAGGTACACTCTGCTCAGCCTGTTTAATGAATTTGGGATATTCTGTAGCCAGAGTAAAGCTGCAGCACTCATTTTGTTAAAATAAAAAAGCAAACAAATAAAAAGAGCAATACCACTGCAACGTGTTCATATTTCTGTGTAGCTGTCCTTTAACAAAAGTAGCATATTAATTGGTGCCAAATATTTGGAGGAATAAAAGACAAACTTGTTTCTTCAGGCATGTCTTACCTGTTTAAAAAAAAAAAAAAAATCTAAATACCTCCAAATATCTCTGTCTTCTTCTCAAGATTCTGAATACCAATTTTTTAATTTCAATCTCCTTACCTGCTTCTGCTTAGTAAGGAAGATGTAGTGGATGAGGTAGTGAATGAAGGCAGGTGACTAAATACCAGACATCCAGGGGGAGTCAGGGAATGTGGTGTCCTTAGCTACCCAGCAACCAAAAGAAAGCACAGCTTTTAAGAATTCTATGTCCCAGTTTTCTCTTTCTCTGCTACTTGTACTCATTACAATTTTCCATGAGCAAAAACATGCTGTATGAAAATGTTTGCCTGCAGGAAATGTCTTTTTGTTGTTGGTTACCTGTTTTGCCACTTCAATCTGGGGGATTTCAGAGAAAAGAATGGTTTCTCCCCCTCCCCAGCATAGCAGCTAATACAGAATGTTTCACTGGTCTGTGAAACGCTGCTTCTCTCTCTGTGGGGAGTATTATTTCTGATCCCCAATGTAGCAGTTAATAAAGTCTCAATAGTCTTTCCACCATTTCCCTCAGCACCCGTTTGCAGTCCTAAAACTCCACTGCTCCTGTCACTCTCCAGCCTCTCCAATCTTCTCTACCAAATGATGTTTTCCTTAGCAGGAACTTCCAATGTAGCCCCAATTGTTTCTGTTTTATTGAGGGATTCCTCCTGAGTGGATTTTTCGATAGCAGTTTTAACCACACCAGCAGCCACGCTCCTCTAAAGCAAAATTATCTCCAGCTTCCCAAGATTTAATAGCAGTAAAGTTTTTAATGCTATCTTACTGAAGTCCCCTGAGCCTGCAATAGGTTCCTTCTCTTAATATTCCATTATGTCTGACATGCTCTTGCCATCCATAGAGAGAGATTGGATCTTGTACTCCAAGCTTCCAAACTATCACATTTCCTCCCTTTTCTAAAACATATCCTGCTCTTTGCTGGAGCTCATCCTGCCTTTTCTCACAATGAAGCTTGTGCAGAAACAGGAACAAGATGATTTTTTTGGCAAAGGTGTATTTTTAGAATATGTCTTAACTTTGGGTTCAACTGTTTTCCTTCTAACAGTTATGAAAGATGTTCAGAATGAGACGTTTCTCAGTAGCACATGTAGGTCCCACTATGATGGGGAACTTATTCAAATACAACCCAGACCCCAGCAGCCATCCCAGAAATCAGCAGCACATGGAACGCACAATGATACTTGCATGCACTAGGTGACAAAATTAACATCTCAGGAAAAAGGGAAAGCCTCCATTGTGACCATGAAAACATGAGGTTAATACTCAGCAGGTCAGAATTCATATCCCAGCTGTGATGGTGCTCCCAGTAATACAGGTTTAAAGCAAGGGAGCAAATTCCTGTCACAGCACAAGTGTAATTCGGAGTAAGCAAAAGCTCAGCTGAGAGGTGTTCACTGTGACAAGGTGTTCTAATAACTACAGCGATGTTAGGGACAATTTGGGTAGAGGCTTGTGTTGAGAGTTTTATCAGCTGGTTCCCATTAATTCCACAGGTAGCAGAAGGAAGTTCACTAATATCTGAGATTCTTGGATAAGAAGTTAGTGCTATTAAGTGCTATACTTCTGTTGCTGAAAGGCAAATAAATAATATATTAATCATATATTATATGAATAATATAGCATATAAATGAAGATACCTGTAAATAATCAGCAATTTAGAGTTATAATCTGCCAAATTTCTACAATCTTGCCCCTTTGTCATTTTTTAGTTATGCATTTATTTCAAAGCTGCATTAAGACCAAATGTTTGCAGACATTTGTTCCACTTGTAAGAATGTTTTTACTAAGCCTATTTCTGAATTCTGATGGTTAAAAATCAGATATCTGTCTTGCTGTTGGGCCTGCTGCTAAAAGGATCATCACCTGAACCAATAATTATCTTTGCAAACCTCAGCACTTACACTGCTTGAACAGGAACAAAAGGTATAAATCACCCCCAAGGGTCCTATTAATAATTACTACCATTAGTAGTTGGTTTGTTGTGCTGTATGTGAAACACTGACGCCACATTGTACGGACAATAGCAGGAAGCTGGCTTGCAGCCAAGCTTTGTGTGCACTTAGCATAACTATATGCAATATACACTATGCTCTATGCTAAATGCAAGGCCCAGCTGAGCCTTCGGAGACTCAGATTTTGGAGATGCAGCTCTGAAACTTCCACATCCTTAACATGTTCATATTATTTGCTTTTTCTGCTAACTGACATTACAAGACACAACGGCTTGCACTGCTAACTGCCAACACTAATTACGACATCAAAAAATTCCACTATTTTCACAAATCATATATAATCACAATTATAATCACATAAGGATAGTTACACCACCAGCAGTTGCCAAGTGATATTCACTGTATGTATTTACTTATTATCACTATAATCTCTATTATTCTACCATAGCTGTGATTTCTGTCATTCTCTAATGTCCGGTAGGTGTTTTAGCCTCAGAACAGAATTATTAGAACTCATAAATTAAGAGCTGGTTGGTGAAAAGATACTAGGGCAGGTGGGAATTATCTGTGTTCACAGAGAAAAAAGTGTGCTATGGCAATCTACTATATATACAGTTACTACACTGCATTTATGTTCTTCTGCTGGATATATTTACATTTTATGCTGCTCAGTACTGTCTGTTTTCCCTCTGATTGACCCTAATGCAATTCTACCAGTGTAACAATGATAACAGATTGTTTACCTCCTCTAGTAAATAGAACATTGTGGCAAAACCACTGCACTGTGCCATCGCTTTCACAATTAGAACTGCAGGAGCAGTTGCAAGGCAGGGAAACCTCATGTGAAGAGCACTGGATTTACTAGGGAGTGTACACATGGAGCAGCTGAAATATTTAGACGTGTGTGCCTCATTTGTGAGCAATCAAACAAAACTAAAAGGAATAAGTAAAACTGAACCTCCAGCTATCACCATATTGTGAAAGAGAAGACAAATGTATATATATGATAACTGCCAAAGCAGATTGACCAAACGCTCACGAATCTTGCTTTAAAATTTAACAAGAGTACTTTAAAATGCTGCTGCACCGCCCCTTGTCTGCGGAACAGGACTGCTGAGTGTGAGGTTTGAGAGCAAAGATGAAGCGCAATCTGTATGCAAATGAGGTGTTAATATGGCATATAAAAGTAAAATTCAATAAAACAAGTTTGCGCTGAGCACCGAGATCACAGATATTTGGCCATTCTTCGACTCTGCCTTCTCACTGGATTTCTGCTGAATCAGTTTTCCACACCTCTGTAACCTCCTGTGCGGTTTATATATGTTGTGTGATTTAGCAAATAAAACTAAACAGCATCTTTACGGCTAATGATGTAAGATACAGGCTTTTACTTCTGTTCGCTGCCATTTAATGACCTAAATAATCTCCAACACTTTTGATAGCCGAGTTAAAAGCCATATTGATTTCTCTGAAGTTTCTGGTTTTTGCATTGCAAAGAGCTTCACTAAAAACAGTGACGCAGCTGGGCAGAACGTAGGGCAGTTGTTAACATGGTTCGGATGGGATCCTGTAGTAAAGAAATCAGAAGAGTGAGAACCTCTGGACTCAGGCATTTGTTGACAACCTCTCTCTGATTTTCAACAACAACTAGAATAGTCTGCTGGTAAAATTCAACACCATTCAAAGAGCCAACAAAGTGCTAAGGAGTGAGGAATATCAAGAGCTGTCCCTAATTGGAAAAAACAAAATTCAGATCTAAGAGAAGAATTTTACAGGTTAAATTAAACACAAGTTAACTATGAAATTGCCCTCAATACTCCTATTTGTAATATGCCATTTTGCTAACCAACCACTTGTTAATTTTCATGATATCACAGCACTTTACAACATGAATTAGTTACAGAGGTGAGATTTTTGAGATGTTAACCCCCATTTCACAGAGCAAGAATCTAAAACTCCTAAAATTCTAAATTCTAAAACTGCTAAAATTTCTTAATTCCATTCTAAAGCAGCTGGGTATAATTGAAGAGTCAATATTTAGATAAACTGGCTTTCTTTAGGATTTATAATGAATGAATATTTATTTTACCTAGAAACTTTAAAACCCCTGACTTACTCCATCCAGGCAGCATTCTAAGGCTCTGCCTTTGAAGCAATACGTAATAGCTCAGAAACATAGGGCTTTTTTCACAGAAGTGGCATTTTTTTCACATTCCATATTTTGTGTGTGTCTGAGATTATGTCTGCAAAACCCTCTTACCCTCTTTATGCTCACTTCAGCAAAGGCTGCTGGAAGCAAACTCTGTGCTTCAGAATACAAGACTTGCAACTGTTAGTACTCTGGGTTACGTTAGTATATCCAAACTCCACTTTTGCTACGCGGGTATGCTGATGCTTGGTCCTGGATGTGCACATGGAAGTGGTCAGTGTGGTAGAATATTGCCCAGAGTGTCTGGGGTGAACATCACAAGGATGTAGATGTGCTGAGGGTACAAGCTAAGATGGAGAGAGCTCAGCAGATAAATGGGTAGCTGAAATCTCCGCTTGGCAAACCGGTATGAAACAGTAATGATTTGCAGGCATTGCAGAACAGATGATCTTTAAAGATTTAAAAGAGAATATGTTCTCTTCTTTAAATGAGAAATAGTGGCTTTTTACATTTGAAAAAATCCTTATACTTTCACTTGCAGTTTGTATTTAGGAATGATAACTCCAGAAAAACTCCCCTCTTTACCTCTAGTGACCTATTGAATCTTGCAATTATCTGGAATCTCTTTTAAGGTATTATAATAAAAATAATAACAATAGTGGGTTTTCAATCAGCATAAATATTTATCGTTACATTTTAATAATATTCATGCTGTTTTCGTAATAGAAAATAACCTAATGATCTGGCAGGTTATGCTAGTTCGGGGGTTACTTATTCGCAGATCAAGAAGAATTTTCTTACAGGCTGGGAGATATAAATTGGAGTGAACTTTATTTCAGTATCTCTCCCTCAAATAACATGTTGCCTTTAATCACTGCAGAAGGCAAAAGATTTCTTCCTGCATGAGTGAGTAATGTGAGGATTCTCTTCTGTTACATTGGTGAAAGCCACTGTTTTTCTTTTGAAGACAGGGATAACTCCGCTCTTTTTTCGTATCCCAGTGTGCGTAGCCCTGACGGTTGACAGAACTCCCTGTTTTTTGACATGGTTCTGGGACAAGCACTTGCCTGCGATTCAGCAACAGAGGTTCAGTCCTGGAGCTCCTAAACCATCCAAGTTTTTTTCTCATACCATGCTGATGAACCCCAAAGCCTGTATTAGTGTCTCGCCGCAGAGCAAGCATTATTCTGCCAGTTATCTATCACAGCTGGTTGTTGTTCGGAAAAGATAAACGCGATGATACATATGAACCAGCATCAAGGGTGATTGAGACCTATCAATAACAGCACTACTGCACAGAACATTTTGGTCAGTGGAGAAATAAAAAGTTATGCTCGTTTTTGGAATGAATATCAGGTGTTTGGTAATTGTGTTCAACCTGGAGCACAGAAACAGCAGCTGCATACTGTTTTTATTCCAGCAAATACTGTATATTTAGTAACAGCTGATAACAAAACATAATTTCCTATGCTATGACTAGTTTTTAAGCATCAGTAAAAATGCACTTAATCAATTTACATTAAATTACTCTGCAATCACCATGGCAGTTTAAGGCTATGCTTATGTATATTAGACATTTTATCAGATAATTATGCTGTTCCCTTAACTTCTGAGCATTCTTTGGTATTTTCTATCTATACAACTGGTATCTTTAAATAGTTACTTTATTATATCTGTACTCCCAGGAAGGAAAAATCAGCTCAAGTCCATCTTTCCCTGCTGCACAGCCTCACTTAAGTATTATGGTGAGCCATTCGCCACCTCCATGATATCCTGTGCCTCTTCAAAGTGCTTTAGAACCTTAAAGACTTAAATATGGTATTTTTCTGTGCTGTTGCATAAGGGATGTACCATGGCCATGCTGATATATCTCAGCAGGCCTTCTGGTAGCTCCCTCTCTTCCTGCCTCACTGATCAATATGAAAACAAGGAAATTTGCCATAGAGTAATCATGGACCAAGTCTGGTACCCCCCATGTTGTCACTGGGCTTTGGATACGGCTTTTAAGGTACCAAGACAAATATTAATTTTGCATTACTTCATAAATTGGTATAGCCTTGTTGCTCTCTCCACCTAAGGAGTTGGGAAACCTTGATCTTTCTCTACCTCTGCTGCTTGTTTCTGCTGTGAGCTTGTGCAAGTCCCTTCATTTCTCTGTATCTTACTGTCTACACCTCAAAAAAGCAAAATAAAGAAGATAATGAAATTTTTGTCTACTTATGCACAGAACCATGTACAAGAAAGGAGTAAATACTTTGTGTGTCCCTCCCAGTCCAATTTTATGTTCTGATGGGGAGCATAACCCTTTTACATTATTACAATTTTAAAGGTCTGTTGTCTGGACCTATTTATAATTACTGAAGTGTTTCCCTTGAGAACCCTTAGCAAGTAATTTCAGGATCAGGATAAATAGAAAATAAACTTATGCTGGGCTGTGTAGACACTTATCAAATCCGATGATTACAGAAAATTAATCTTTCTATAGTGGTCTATCAAGTCACGAGACACCAAAAGTGCCATTCAAATCCATGAATCTCAATGCACCAACCACCCAACCATATATATTGGCCCTATGGAAAAAAAACTAAACATGAACCATTTCCTTCCTTTTTCTCTTACTGTCTCACTAGACCCTCAATGTGAATTTCTTTAGCAAACAAACCAAGGGGATGAGCAAATATTTGCTCAGTTTTCCAAGTATGTTTGGTCTTAATTTTTTTCAATTGCTGCCTGTTCAGTCATTTCCTTTTAGAAGTAGGATTTTTTGGGAGACTTCAAAACACCATCTTACATTTGTGTGGGTCACCAGAATACAAGGCAGAGGCTTTGGGTATTTCCCATCATTAACTGAGATAATTTAATGACCTTCAGGGGGCTTTAGCTTATCTGCATACACTTTTTTTGACCTCAAGTTTCTTTTTAGCAATTATGTAAGCTAAAATATTAAGGGCCAAACATGATGGGAGATTTTGATGCTTTCACAGTTGCATCACTGTAAATAAGGTCAGAATGTGGCTCCGGACGCATCAAGAGCCTTCCCAGTCTGCCCCGGCGCCAACAGGTGCTTGACCAACCCAGCTCAGCCTCTGCCCGTACATCTGTTGCTCTCCTCCCTTTGAACCCTAATCCTTTCATTTCCAGATATCCACGCACAGAGCCTGCTGCCTTTCAAGAAGTGATGGGATGGATCTCAGAGACGTTCCACATGGAGTGCCCAGTGGTCCCACAGCGAAAGCTGCTCCTGACCCTGTCACACCTGAGGGAAACGTTCCTGTGACACCATCCAGCAGCCCAGGCCCCACCGGGACAGGCTCCCATTGCCTGCACTCCAACAGGCACATTCCTGCAGTCACATATTTATTTAATGTTAATGCCTTGTTGTCTTGACATTCATAATGTGCTAAGCAGGGAAAGTAATTAAAGTTAATTTCTGCTTGGGGGAGGATGAGAAAAGGTGGGGGGAGCATCCTCACTGTAAATTCTTATTCATATTTCTTTCCTGTTTTGTGATTCTCAATCGGAGTTTTCTAATAACAGATCATTTCTTTTTGTCTAACTTTAATCTGGCCCTGCTTGACAAGCACCATCCTTTTCATTGAAGGGTAAGACCACTTAAAGAAAGGCCAATAAGCCCTTGCACTGCTCAGCTGACTGGGGTGATTTGTCACCCTCTGCAGTGGTGGTCACACCAATGGATTTATCTCAAGGTAAATGGAGATGCTGAGACCTGGGACCTGGAGCTTTGATTAAGGCCCCCTTTGTGTAGTGTTGATAGATGTTGCTTGTGTTTATCTATTTGAAATGCCACTAAATCTGTGAATACAATGGAAAAAGAGAGTAGTTTGCAGCTGAAAACATATTAGTGATTTATGTTTCACTAAGAAGCACAATAAAGAGACAGAGGCTATTAAGAGGAGCTATTTTCATGAGAAATAGTTCTGCTTTAAAACATTATCAACCACACCTTGATAAAGACCTACATGCATGCATAATCGTGTTTACTTATCTCTTTAGTTGAGTGCAATATACATTTGGAATGCACAGCCCCAAATTATTAATAAGCCAGTAGACACTGTGCCATGCAAATGCATAAGAATAGGATACTTTGCATGTTAATTGTCTTTCAGAGAAAAAGCAAGTGTAATGCACTGACCTAGGCCTTCAGATGGACTCCACATCCCTTAAAACAGCTTCAAATCCTATTGCCCATTATTGCCAGCATTTATTCACAACATTTTAGTAGAAATAACCAGTGGGGTGACACAAAGGGATTATAATGCATCGATATAACTTATAACATGAATCAATGTCAACAAGACGCACCCATTTAAATGAATAGGGTCAGATGAGAATGCTGTATCACCCTGACTCGGGTGACAGTTACAAATGCATAACCTAGTATGCATAATAGGAGTGTACAAACCAGTAGAGATTTGTAAACTTGGTTCATTTCAAGCAGAACTGACCCACAGGAATGGAAAAAGGAAAAGCCAACTGAGCTGTCTAGAAATAAGTGATTCTGTTGTTTGTTGTTTAACGAAAGGCATAATGAGGCTTCATTTTCTCAAGCTTGAATAGAGAACATGGACCTAAAATGCTATTAAGTAGCCAAGCTGCTATGTATCTACAATGTTCAATTAAAAGAAAAAACACATTCGCTTCCAAACACATTTCTGTTTACAAATGCAAAATAAAGCTTCGCTGGTCTGCCTCGTATATGCAAATGTATAGGCAAACTGCAATTACATGTTTGGAATTAACTGCGCTGTGTTATGATTTATTGAAATGTTCTGAGGATTCCTCTTCATCACTAATGAACTGCAGTGGTGGGGGGGACGGCTGTATAATGTGTGTGCACCTGGAGCATGGAAACTCGTACAGTAAGTTATGTACCTGTAGGGCGATGCTCTGTCTCTGGCTTGGCACCGCAGTGCACTGACAGTCTAGCAAAGCTCTTAAATCTGGACAACACCTGCACCTCATTTGCTTTACAGAAGCACCATGACCTGACTGCTGATGGTGAGCCCTCCCTTTCATCCTCAGGATTATGACAAGTTATTAATTGCCACCATTAGCTGCAGCAGCCTGCTTGAGATCTCTGCTGCTCTCTGGAGGTGAGAAACTATGTGCATGTGAATGCAGAGAGAAAAGGCGTGAAGCATTGGGGCAAACAGAGCAACAATCTGCCCAAAAAGGATTGTGAGCTTGTGAATAATTTATTAGAAAACATTTTTCTTTGTCCTTCCCACAGACCCACAAATCCTCCCTAAGCGCTCTTTACCAGCCTTGCAGATAATGTACTTACACATCTCAGAGCTTGCTAAATAGACTGAACAGGCCACAGAGTTCACTCTTAGTGCTGCGTCTTCCGAGTGCCTTACACCAGTGAAACACTCTCATCCTGTCCTGGAAGTCCTTCCCATGGATTTTTTTGTGATTAGGTAGAAAAGTGAATATAAAATGACACACCAATGCTTGGAAAACATGTGTTTTTTCATTTTTATTTGCAACTATGAACTGGATTTGTTGGTTCCTAGCTCCAGCAGGATTTCAGTGTGGGTTCACACCTCATTTCACCTTCTGCATGCATTTGCTTGAAAGTGTTCAACCTTTCTCCTTAACATTTTCAGACACCAAACGCCATATCTCACCACCTAATAAAAATGGCTGTGGTTGAATGTGAGACACATACAGGAAAAAGCAAGTTCATAGTAGGGTAGAGAGAGGAGTGCCAGCTCCTGCAGCTCAACATACAGCCAGGAGCACACTATGGATCACCAGTCCTTCAGTCCATCAGACCCAACCTCCTTCCTCCTCATGTCCTCTTCCTCCTAAACCTTAAAGCATTCATCATACTATGCAACATACAGGAATAGTAACACTACAATTTTTCATCATTTTTACATTAAAAATTACTGTGAAAATGTGTGAGTTATAATTCAAACATAACTTAGGAGTTACAAGAGCATTCGGAAATGGAGAAGTTGTTTTCTCAGTGTCCTACAGATCTTCTTTTAATTGGCCTTTTGTTTTACAGCAAGTTTAAAGTCCACCTATAAAATTACTGTAATTGCTTTGAATCCTTCATTTGCCTAAGAAATTATGAATGGAGAGAGTTTAGATTAGAGCTGACAGTTACAGATTAAACGAGAGACTGGATTTTCACATTTAAACTTGGAGACTTTCATTCCTAACTAGTTCAAAAGCAACTATTATGTCTTCATAGAATCAGAGAATCACAGAACACCAGGTTGGAAGGGACTTCAGGATCTTGTGGTCCAACTTTTGTCACTCCCCAACAACAGCGTAACACAGAGATGTGCTGCACAGAAACTCCCCTTGAAAAAGGGGAGTTTCATATAGCAGAGCGCAGAACGTATAAAGTGCATAATCTCTTCAAACATCATGTTGAGGTTAGTGATATCGAAAGCACTGGTGAATTCTGGGGATATCTTTCAGACACCTGAAGAGATAACTAAAATTTCCATGTGGTGTGGCTGATCCTTTCTGTGTTTCTAAGATGAACAGGGTAATATTTAGAATGCACTATACTCTCTGCAGTATATAACATGACATGTGAACTATACTGGTCTTGATCTAAATCTTGTTAGACTACATAAAAAAACTCCCAGTGAATTCAAGTAACCTCTGCTGCCTACATGGTATTCTTCAGTTTCAGGTGCCTGATTTTGCAACTCAAACAATGTTAACAATGTTTTCCTATGGAGCACATTAAAATGCACTTTTCCTTATGGTCATCATTCTTTGATAGGACCATTAGAATATTTTAAATAGAAAAATAAACTACGTCAATTTTAACACAGCAGAATGTTATGGTGTCCAATATGGAGATTTAACGTTTTACCAGCTTAATTTGTCTAACATACAACTTTGTTCTCATCAGCTCCCCCAAACTGCTCACTAATACAGCTATTAATTTTAGTTCTTAATTGCAACTGATACTAGTCAAACAAAACCGGTTAATATAACTGGATAGCACTGCATCAGCCCAGTATTCCCGACTGGGAGTTCGCTGGGACTAGGAACGGGTCTGCTGGAGAACTAGTTCAACAGGGATGCTGGTGATCAGGATTTACCTGTATGCCATGACAGGTGCAGAAATACAAATATAGAGGTTTTACACATGTATATGTGCACATAGCACATATAGATAGAGATGTGCTGCATCCTGCTGCGTGTCATTCTGTAGTGCTCAGAAAGGGATGAGCAAGTTTGGAATTTTAGTTTGACTCATGGTTCCAGAAGAACAGGGGGAGAAAAGGGAAAAGCCAGTCAGAGGTCTAGCAGATAGAGGTAAATTTAGGAACCACAAAAACCTTCTTTTTGGCAAGGCTGGGAATCCAAAGCTCACATGTAACCCCCAAATGGGCTTTTTCAATGCTGTTTTGAGACCCAAGCCCATCTCCCCATGTTGTGGCTGACAAAGGGAGAGGCGAAGGGTTAAGCTGCGGACAAGCTATGTACACATGCCAGGTACCGTTGCTTCTGGAGGAATGAATAGAGTCACTGTGAGGAGCAGAGTGTTATTTTAACACCTATTCTCTCCTTGGCTCTGTGGCCAGTTCACATGTAGCTGAGTGTTTCCATGGAGGAGCGAATCCATCTGTGTTTTCTCACCTGCAGGTGTTGGGGTTTTAATTACAAGCTCTAACTAATATGTTGCTATTTTGTGAAGGGATGTGAATTACAGCAAAGGCAAATTATGAATGATAATGAGAGAATAACTCACTTGGAATAATCTTCTGTGTTTTTTTTTCCCTTGTAACATAGAAAGTTACTTTAATAAAATAATCAAGGACAAACATTAATTTACTCGCATGCCCTCTTTGTATGTGCAAGCAAGACAGGTATCGTTTCATTTGATCAGGGGATTGCACCAATTTATAAGTACAACCACTTAAAGAGCTCAACTATTAGTAAAAACTAATAGTAAAAAGTAAAAGATGCATTAAGGAAACCAGAGCTTAAACAACCCTGCCTTCCAAATTCAGACACATGCAGCAACTTCATTTGCCATTTGCAGCAGTTTGTCATCAGAGCCACTGCTGTGTATACACAAACACACAGCTGAGTTTCACAACCCATCCCGCACCTTCCCAGCTCCCAGAATCTCGGGGCAGTTTGGATCCTTTCTGTTTATTAGTGTCAGGCGGTAGGATTGAACATAATAATCTCAGGGTGACGCAAACATTACAACTGGAAGCATTTCTGGATGTTTCCTGTAGTGAAGCATGCTTTATGTTTGGGAATCTCATTTTCAGAACAGAATACAAATAACTGTGTAACAGATTAACAGAACAGTCTGACCTTTTTCTCCATGTCTCCAACATGATGAGCATGGAAGGATCCTTTTAGAAAACTTTTGTAAAAGCATTCATCCATAGTCTCCCTAAATTACCGTTAGGACATCTCTTCATTACAATGTTCTGCCCTGGATTCTTGTTTCTCCAGACCTCACCAGCTCAGAAGGACTAACAGCCAAGAGAGCCAAACAAACACAGTGCCAGGCTGCCCTTAGTGTTCTCTGCGAAAGCCACTGGAAAAAGTGGCAAATAAAATTGGCCCAAGGAGGTGCACAGAGCCTGGGTCAATATCGGAGGACTCAGAGGCATTAAAGAGCCATAATATACGGTGCAAGCTACAACACAATTCCAGAAAGACATAAGTCTCTCACTCTCTATCAAAATACACAGTATAGATATGTCTCATGTCTATAAAAATTACAGAGAAATAAACTCACTGTTGAAGGTGAAAGAATAAAGGAAAAGAGGAAGGTGATTAAAAGATGGAAAGGGAGACGAAAAGGACAGGCTATGGTTGGGGAAAAAAAAACCACACAAAAACAACCCCAAACTGGTAGGGTCTTCTAAGTAGGAAACAGTTGGTCATGAGATGAAAGTGGCTAACTGGGCACTGAGGCAACAGGGAGAAAATGAAGAAGATTTGTAATAAGAGAACAGCTTAAAAAAAAAAAAAAAAAAAAAAGAAAGGGAAGAATGACAGAGGAAAGAGAGATGGAAGAAACCCAATGCCAGAAAAAGCAGCTGTTAATTACAGTTAGGTGGATTTGCTGTAGACAGTAACATAACCTATTCTATTCTATTAATCATTAGTATCTGGTTGCCTCCAATGGCACATGAAGTATGTGTTATTTGTCCTCTGCTCATTTCTCTGGTGAAAAAATGTGTGGTCAGTGGGTACGGATAGATTCCTTTTCTTCTTTCTTAATATACATGTTGTTGTGTTTTCAGCTTAGAGATGGCAAGGTCAAAGAAATATTCCTTCCCTTGCACAAATGTGTCTTTGAGGCATCAGGGAATTCAGGAGTGAGAGAAAAATCAAACAGAGCTTGCAAAAGGAAAGAGATCTTTAAATGCTTTTTTTTCCTTCACCAGTTCCATGAGATATTTTTTGTTCAGACTTCTGGGATCATCTCAGCTGAGAAAAAACAAGACTGAAACCTCTTTTTTCCTTCTTTTCCCTGCTGCTTTCACTTCACCCTGAACAGGTACACACGTCAGAGCTCGGCTGCAGACACTGAGCTCCCATCCCAGCAGAACCTCTTGTACCTGCAAAGCTGCCGCTGAAGCTGCAGCACATACGAGAACCTGGTACAGTCCCGAGTGCCCAGAGTGCTGGTGGGTTAAATGCCACACAAGGTAGGAAGATGGGACCTTTTCCACAAGGAACCAACTATATGAATGAATTTCACCTAATTAACCTTTTGGCTCTTTAACCTGCAGTATGGCTCAGCAAAGGTCTCCCAAGACTGTCTTAGCAGACTGGTGTTCTCTGTGTGTGTAGCACAACGCCCTCCACATCCATTATTATATCCTTGCCACTGATCTGACTCCTCATCATTTTATCAATATCAAGTCACATCCAGACACAACTGACACAACACTGTCCCTTGCGTGTCTTGGGGCTCTGACACTGCAAGAGTTCAAGGCACCATAAATTAACTTACGATACGCTGAGTACTCTGAGTGCTGCAACCTGGAAGTAGCTGAGGACACTGTAAGGACAAGGACCACTCAGCATCAGCCACCAGCGTGTGACAGGCACCATTAGCGGCATGGTTTTCCTGTTCTTAAGGAAGGTATATCGCTGATCATTATAAATGGATAGTGATTGTAAGGCTAAATTCCCATCAAGGGGCTGATGAGTCATTAAAACCCCTCAAGCTTTGTTCTCACAGTTTATTGCCTCATCATCATCACCACCCCTTCATGAAATTATTGGCTTTTAATTAGCTCTAGCCCTTTCATTACTATCTGTATCATTGCAGAGAAAGAAATAGGGAAACAGCTCAAATAAAGTATCTGATTGCCCCTTCTGAAGCTAGTAATAAGTTATTAGCACAGTGCCATTTAAAATTATGGCCTTTATGATATGGCAAACTTATTGTTTTTCCTAAATAAAGGAAAACCCAGATATGTCTCCTGATTCCCCTTCCAGGGGTGCAAGGATTTCAGAAGCTACTGCTGAAGCTTCATTCCCCTGTTACCAGGAAACCCTCCAGTGGCTCCTGTCTCATATCTCAGCCTCTCTCAGCAGCTACATGGGACCATTTCACCTGCTATACAGTAATGCTATATACCCAGAGCCTGTGTTTCCAGTGGAAGATGTTGATTGGAATATGTTAAATAATAGCAACCATCCTAACTGTAGTGATCTCCTGTATTTAAAACACGGGTTTACATGCTTCATAAATTTCAGTGCTTGTAATTATACGATATATATGAACAGAGTGAGTGAAAGAGAGCATATATACTATGTGAGGAAACAGCATTATCGATCCTGTATTATACAGTGCTCAAGAAAATTAGTTAACCATACAGCTCATTGGTTTAAAGATGGCAGTAAAGTTTAAAGGCATTCTGTTGTGAAGTTAAATATAACAGCCATGACACAAATAGAACAATCACTTTACCCGGATTTCCCTGGCAGCTCAGGGATTCCTGGGCTGGATCCTGCCCCTAGCATGCTGCTGCACACCCAAAATAATCCCACAGGAACAGGTGGAGTTACTCCAGATTTACACCACAGAATTTGGATCCAGAGGTTTAAATAAGGCTTATGTAATAAAAGGGGAATTTATAATGGTTCCCTGTGGAGCTGGAAGGCAAGGTGAAAGCTTCACATGCTTATTTCAGAAACAGAGTTAACAGCAATGGACTCCAGCTCCTCACCTCAAGTTATTTTACTGGAAAGAATCATAGAATAGAATCATAGATCCATAGAATCACAGAATCATTTCAGTTGGATGAGACCCTCAGGATCATCAAGTCCAACCATAACCTACCTCTAGCACAAAACCATATCTCTAAGAACCTCACCTAAACGCCTTTTAAACCCCTCCAGGGATGGTGACTCCACCACTGTCTGGGGCAGCCTGTTCCAATGCCTGACAGCCCTTCCCAGGAAGAATCTAAACCTCCCCTGGTGCAACTTGAGGCCATTTCCTCTTGTCCTGTCACTTGCTACTTGGGAGAAGAGACCAACACCCTCCAACAACCTCCTTCCAGGCAGTTGTAGACAGCAATAAGGCCTCCCCTCAGCCTCCTGTTCTCCAGGTTAAACAGCCCCAGCTACCTTTTTTTTTTTTTTTTGAATCAGAGTAAGAAGGTACTCCTGAGAGCACAATCTTCCTCTACAACCAGCTTCTCCATTTTCAGCCAATTCCAGTTGTGTTCCAGCTTTTAGACCACTCTGTCTGGGGTGGAGGCTGCCAAAGGGCTGGCACAGCACAAGCTGCCGCTCTGGAGCGGCCATGGGTGCACAGCAGGAGTGGGGATGTCACAGGGGACACAAGCTGCATTTCCCAGCTCTCATTTCTGCTCTACCAGGCCTTTGCGTTGTGACACTCAACATGTCACTCACTGTTCCTTCTCCGAGAGGTGTGACATGGGTGGGGACTACAGAGGGATACAAGGTCTAATTATTCTACACTGTTTCCCTATGAGAAAATTCTACAAAAATACAAAATGATATCACAGAATCACAGAATCACAGAATGTTAGGGATTGGAAGGGACCTCGAAAGTTCATCCAGTCCAATCCTCCTGCCGGAGCAGGAACACCCAGATGAGGTTACACAGGAAGGTGTCCAGGCAGGTCTTGAATGCCTCCAGAGTAGGAGACTCCACAACCTCCCTGGGCAGCCTGTTCCAGTGTTCTGTCACTCTCACTGAGAAGAAGTTTCTTCTCAAATTTAAGTGGAACCTTTTGTGTTCCAGTTTGTACCCATTACCCCTTGTCCTATCATTGGTTGTCACCGAGAAGAGCCTGGCTCCATCCTCCTGACACTCAACCTTTATATATCTGTAAACATTAATGAGGTCACCCCTCAGTCTCCTCTTCTTCAAGCTAAAGAGACCCAGCTCCCTCAGCCTTTCCTCATAAGGTACTTCACACTGGCAACCCTCTGGAGTCACCAATAGTTCTACACCAGGTGGCTAGAGGCTATCAGGAAGGGGAGTAGCGCAGAGGTAGTCAACAGAAAATAATAGGAAATGCAGAAATACGGGGTAGGAAGATGGAAAAAATAATAAATTCTGCATTTAATTTCTCTCCCCCCATTTCATACAAATGTGATCTAATTTAATTCCAAAGAAATCTCTCTCCTGAATGCTTCAAAAAGGTTAAAACGCAATTTTCTGAAACTAAGTTATTAGATAGAGGAATATTAACCTCTGAGCCCCATAGACTTTTACTCTTTTTTATCTCCTTTTCATTTTTGTTTGTGGGTCTATTCATTTTTGTGCGCTGGCCCTCCCGTTGCTAGGGAACAGGCGCTCAGCACGCAGGCATCTCGCTCTGTCGTCTCTGGGTTTGGTCTGGCTGGTCCAGGCTACCGGCTTCCCTAGTGCTCGCTGCCGGCAATACAGTCCCTTACAAAAAGCATTTATCACGGCCCGGCGCAGTAATGGCCACTCAGTGGAGGGGAAATTGAGCTGACCTGAAGGCCAAAGCTGTTAGGGAGACTGGTGGGAAGGGTAAAAGGGTCACCGTACCCTTTTCCCACCCACTTAGTGGGCAGTAAGCAATAGAACAGCAGTGCCACTGTTTTCACTAACATATCCCGAGGCTTTGCACCTGAAATAAATGTTTGTTTGACATTAACAATAAAAAAAAAAAAAAAAAATCTGGTTTCCGCACAGAAACTGGTTATGCTATTTAAACTTTAGCAAGGTAGGGGTAGAGTGGGAAGAATGGCTTAAGATGTGATTTGTTGTGTACTTTGGACAATATTATTATTTCCTTTTGATAGCAATAACTCTTGGACGTTCCCATCTTCTTTGATTTAGAGAAGGCAGGAATCACAAAACCAAAACAGTAAGTCTTTTGTTTCCTTTGGGTCAAAAGCATCATCTACCATGAGCATCTGAAAAAAAACGAGTTCTGTTGACAAATCAAATACATAAATAGATCAATAACATCACCCCAAAACTACCTAAAAACAAGCACAGTCTGATTTATACTTCTGAACAGTTATTGTATAGAAGCATTTTCTAACGCTAATCTAAGTGGCTTTCAGGCTGATGTGGAAGCCTTTACAAATTGAGAAACAAACTATTTTCCAATGAAAAACAGGGGGGGAAAGAACGGAGAGGCACTACGTCATCTCTGTTTTCCCTTAATTACCTAAAACTCCAATTTTTTCTGGAGACAATATGTGTTCACAAGAGCTGCAGGACTGAAATCCTAAAGGAAAGACATTTCAGAAAGCCGTATGTATTTATCTTGCTACATTACTCACATACAGGGACTCCAGGCTATACATCAACCCCTCACACAGGTGACTTGTTCTCAAGCAAGTTAACACTCTTCACCATTAGACCCTCATTGAGAACCTTTCACTGGTTTCAGCAAAGAGCAGGATTTGGCATCTATTAATTAGTAAAACATCACGGCTTATATTGCTTTTTCCTTGTACAGATGCAGAACTGTTAGAATCATACTAAGATTTCTGCTGCTGTATCCAGTGTTCTCAAACAACAATATTTAACCAACAAAAAGAGACCGAGTCAATCTCAGTTTTAGTGATTCCCAGGAAAGTCATCAAATAAAAATGTGAACTTTAAAATTGATCAGGATTAATTTCACTGACACTGTATCATAACATATATCTCTTTGGAGACTCATTTGTTGGGCTGCAGATGCAAAGAAAGTAAGGAAAGAAATAAATCAGAATACAATAAGGCAATTAGACTTTTGCCATTGATAGAATACTAAAAATGTCTGATTTATCAAAGCATTAACAAACAGAAGTAAACACAAGACGTATATTTTCCTGCAAAATACCTGGTTAGGAAAAATAAAATAATAACCGTGTTTATCAATAAATTTAATTTCCCAATATTGTGCCTTTCGATGTGGAATGCTATTTCATCTGCTAATTTCAAGAGCGCAGCAATATAAGATGATTTATAACATGAATACCAATACAGTAAAAATCCTATTCTCATCTATATGAAATTGCCTTGCTCAGAAGAGAAAATTCTCCCTTATACACTATTATATGCGTATTAAGGATAAAATATTAAAGATTTACATGCACACACATACACATGCACATATACCAATCTAATTTCACAAACGTTATATTGAATTTCAGTGTGATTATGAGAGATTTCTTTAAAACTCAATGATTTGGAGCTCTGCAGGATTTACTAGAGATCTAGGAAGTGCTAATACTCCTCATAATATTACTAAAGGCATGAAACACTTACATATTTCACAGTTGTTCTGTTATAATAATACAATGAAAACAGTCAGATTGCAAGTTTTATTTCCTATTTCTGGCTACAGTGAGGTAGAATCGAAGTGATCTGCTGTACTGCTGGCTCATGTATCATATTTAGGCTGCTTACTGTACTTGAACACCTGCAAAGACGGCAAAAGTGCAGCTCAGATAGTGGCGTCTTCAACATCCGAACAGAGCTCAGCTTTAATCTGGAGAGAAGATGGGATGCTGGGTTACCTAATGAACTTCAGAAATATCTGACATCAGGGGGAACAATTTCACCAGTGAAATGGAGACAAGGGAATAATCCTCACGCTGGGTCCCTACGATGGAATTTTCCCATCATTACTTATCAGCCACCGTGGTAGCCAAATACCACTAGGGCATCTGAGCATCTGTAGAGAATTTCTAAGACTTCCCAAAAATGTTTGTCCCTCAGAACAAGTACAAAGCTTTTCAGAAGAAGGAGCAAGAATAAAGGAAATTAGTTATTCCATTTTAGAGGGAAAAGTAAAGGGTATGAAGTCAAAGTAGAGGTGGTTAAAATATGAGGTAATATTACTATAAATGTCTGAGCTGTTGTTGGTCAAAAGTTTGAATTTTAAGTTAATTTTTTTCTAAAAAATAAGTAAGAAATCAGGTGACAGAAATCAAGCCTAGTGAGACATTTAACAGGTAAATGTGCGGTACAGCACCAATATAATACAAATGGGGTATAACTCCCTATCAACTCCACAAGATGAATTTTCCAACCAATGTTCAAAACTGGATATATTATACATTTTCTCTTATCACTTGCTTGCTTAGCAAACAAACAGCATACTTTATCCCCTGATCTAACACAGCATATGGCCTCTATACAAATCTCAGAGCCAATTTAAAAAGGCAATCTGCAAATTATTAATTTAAGAAGACTGAATGAAGTGTATAGAGCTTTTTTTATTGATCTGAATCCAGCTGATTAGACTAGAACAGATAGATCTATTTTCTATAAACAGCAATGGGAAACATCACTCAGGTTAGAAGGGGTCCATACAGAGCAGAGAATTTGGCACAATGCATCTTAAATATGAGATTATAAGGAAGGCAAAGCACAAGAGTTTATCTGATTTTGTATGCTAGTATTTATTAATCATAATTCTCAAGTAAACCAGATCAGACGTCTTGAAATACCTCAGACTAGTCACTTAACTGGTAGCAAATCTGGAAAGAATTGTATAATTTATTGAGCCCAGTACCAACCTAACTCCAAAAAGCTATTCTAAATACAAAGCAGGATTGTACAGAATTTAAAAGAAAGCTATTGGACTTTCCCCTCATCCCCGTTATCCATTCCTGGAACTATAACATATTGTCTCTTGTCACGAACCAACATGAAAAGGAAATTACACGGCTGTCTAAAGTTATGTCTTCACTGCAAAACAGTCTTTCACTGCAGCTTTGCATTGATGGCTCTCTTGATGTTACAATATCAGCAATGAGAAGGCCTGGTGGTTTGCTTTTGGTGTAACTTGTACAGGTCAACCTCAAATTGTGGGAGAGAAATAACCACGGCTAACTACACTGGGATGAGAATGACATCTCCAAGTCTCCTGCAATCACCTCTTATCCTATTTGCAGAAAAAATACACTCTAAAAATTAAGGTTTTCAGTGAAAATTTTGGAAAGTTTAAAAGAAGTCATGTAATAACATCCACCCGAGAGTGAAGAGAGACCGATGTAACAATTCTTTTAGAAGCAGGATTGTCTCTTATTTATCTCTTATCTATCTAGGTTAACATAAAAACCTAATAACTAAGCACAGATGCTGCTAACGATTCATGGTTATCACTGTACAGAAACAGCAAAGAGATGAACCTGTTCTTTGCATATTTGCTGGATCAGGATGCAGTACAGCTCCAAGTTCTCATCACTATTTTTGGCACCTGGACTTCCTTCCCTCCTCAATATTGGTCTGGTCACCAACCCTCCTCTCCATTGCTTCTCACTACCAACAAGACTAGCATGTTTTCTAGCAGCTTCTACAATCTGTTAATTCTTTCATTACATAAACAATTATTGTAGACAAAAAAATTGAGAGTATAATAATGTTCACTTGATTTTAGATCAAACTAAGCTAAACTAACTGCACCAACCTGGACAGGATTACAATACAACCAGCAAGGAATTTCTGAAGGGGTCATTGCTTCATGACTGAGGACTCCCTCAGAGGCATCAGGATCAGCGAGGGGCTCAGTTCTCACTGAACATCAAGAGCTGGTTCCCTAATGATTGTTCGTCCCTGAAACAGGAATTCTTCAAGTCATAAATCTTGAATTATTGGTTATTAAAAAAGAATTTATCAACTGCAAGAGAAGAGAGCACCCACTGATCCTCCATGGAAAGCTGGTGCTCAGGTGATGTCCTTTGAAAACCCTAAAGCAGAAAAAATCAAGTGAAAAGCATGCTGTCCATCCTTACCTGTCACACCTGCCACCTGTGCTCTCATCTCACTAACAACTTGCCCTTTACGCAGACTGTTCAGCTGCTCCAGAAGCAACTTTTCAAATGCTTCAATTTATAAACCGAACCAATAGATATATGTGCCGATTTATTTTAATAGGTAAGGCTGTGAACTACAGCAGTCCAGAAGCTGTTCTGCCATCTTTACAAGACCTTTTTGTACAACTCAAGTCAATCTTTGATGAGGCCCTTAGATCTATTACACTTAAGAACGTTTAATCTTAGAAATGACAGGCTGAACCTGTAACCTTCTCTATCTGCAACTGTCATTTCTGTCACAGAGCTTCACACACAAACACTGCAAACCCACAAGGAGCTTCACAGCCTCAGGTTTGCTTGTCCTAAACGTCACCTGGGAGGAGGTCAAGACAGGGCAGAGAGGATTTGCTCATCACACTCCAACATCAAAACCATTTGGAGAAAGGAAGAAGCTGCAGCCTCTAGTCCATTGACATGGCACACTGTGGCCACTATGCCGTCCCGATCCCTTTTTCAAAGCAGCAGGATTGCAAACTGACTTGCAGCAGAAGCTAAAGAAAGTTGAGCATTCTGCACTGCACATTAGAGCCCCTCTCCCCTTGCACATTAGTTAATGCTAGAAAAATACAGCTGTCAATTCTCACGTAACAGCTGAGATTTGGTAGTTCTTAATGAAATACAAGCTGCGTTAACACGAGGCATGTTAAAACTGTCGGTTCAAATATGTGTTACTAAAACAGTCAGTAGTAAGCTTCACTTGTTCGATAGACTGTTTACAGACTTACATACCGCAAGTCCAAGTTCATGTGAATAAAAACTGAAACTAAAGTATGAGTGATATCCTTTTGATGTGGCTTATGTGTGCACTTTCCTTTTATAGCAGATGGATATTTTTCTTGCAGGAGATTAAGCTATAAATTGGAGAATGTTTTCCTTGACGTTTGCCACGATGGTCCTGACGGAAATGAATGTGAAAAATGAGTGTGAATGTGTTTTTTTTTTTAATTAAATTACTTGTCTTTATGCTCCTTGAAGTTTGTGGATGCTGAGTAATGCTGTGCTATGCCATGCATTCTCTTCATAGGTTCTATGCTGGCTAAATTAATTACAAGACAAGCCTTTGGAATTAAGTGTATTTTAAGTTCAGAGGCATCTGTTTAGAGTCTTCTAATACCTCCAGCCCCTTTGGAAATATACTTGTTAGTATGAGTGGTATAATTTTCATTTCCGCTGGCATGGTTGTAGTAGGACTTCTTTAGTTTCAGACACACTTCATTTGACCTATCAAGGGCATAAACTCTGAAGATGTTCCCTCACCATTTGTGTTTTCCTAGCAGATAGAAGTAAAAAGATTCATTTAAATATACCCTAAGCATTAAAAGAATGTTGCTCCTGCTGTTAGTCTCTTTAAATACCAAGATGACTGTTATTTTTAAAGAAATAAAAAATGCAAGAGAAAAATGCCTTGAAGATTACAGAAAAAGGTAAGAACAATGTATCTGTCTTCCCTGTAATTGGTGCAAAAATAAAATGTGTGAATAAAGTATTAAATATCAAATTCATTAGGTGGAATGGTAGAAATAATAAGTGGAAATAAATTGGAAATAAAACAGACTTCAGAAGGCTTGAATTCAAAGTAGAGTAGATTTTGCTCTCTTTGAAATAATAGCACTTTGGTTTTGGTTTATAATTACATTTTGAAGGTGCTGAATTTCACATAAATACTCAACTGAAGGAAGAAATTCCTCCAATATCTGCTTTTATGGAAAGGATTAAAGCCTGGCAGATCTATGACCCACAGACCGCTAATATTCTCAAGGATGCAGTTCCAACAGGCATTGCCCAGCAGGGAAACTGAAGTTTGGAGAGGGCAGCACAAGTGCAGCTCATCCACAGCAGCACTCGTACAACACAGTGTGTGTTCAGCGAGCACTGAATTGCAACCCAGCATAGATACCAACACGTGTCTGAGCCACGGTCATTCACTTGCTAACAGGAAACAGAGCTGAATACACTCTCTTGAGACATTTTAGTACATAAAACACACACCCCTTTGTCACTTCAGGGTTCAAGTGGTGCAGCTGCTCTGCTGTGACAGAACTGTGGGTAAAGCAGTATAAAAGGAGAAGAGTAAGATGTTATCATCTGACACAATGGCTGCTGCTATTATTGTTGCTGCTTCCAGTCCATGTTGGTGGTGGCCACAAACAGATACGAGGAGCTTGAAAAAAAGAAACTCTATGAGAAAACATCTTATTGCAAAGGGAAAGAACTGATGGAGAGGAAGGAAAGGTTGTGTCCAAGGGGAAGGAACACTTCCTGCAGATGTGCTGTGTAGGACGACAGGAGCCATCAGCTGGTGCAGAAAGCCAGCCATCACCTGGGAAGGACAGACCATGCTCTGCATTTGATACCAAACTTAACTAACATTATGTCCCCAGTCTAAGTCTGAGCCCACTTACTCTGGTGGCCTCTTTTCTCCCCACAGTATCCGTACTGAGTGGGTGCTCTGACCCCCTGGTGCTTGTTCTTTGACACCAGTGAATATATGGGGCATTCACTCCCACCAGCTGAACCTCTACAGTCAGAGGCATCGGCTCTCTGTGCAGCCAAAATCAGGGAAGAGCCTCTTAACAGAGCAGCTTAACACCAATGAGAGGGAGGCACCAATGCTCAAGGGTGTCAAACTCATTTTCACTGGGGGTCACATCAGCCTCATGGTTGCCTTCAAAGGGCCAAATGTAATTTTAGGACTGTATAAATGTAGGACTAGTTATATGAGTAACTAAATGAGTTTGACACTCCTGCTTTAGAAGAATGTTTTCCATTTTTCCCTGGCTCCCGAGCACCCATAGATGGGCACAGTAGATATTTCCTTACACAGGATCAGCCTTTCCTTTATTGCACAATCGTTAACTACAGGAATTACTTTAAAAATCTAAAGAAAGCAGAAGCAACTTCCTTCAGGACATGCACTGGAAAATTTTACTGCCATTTACTTGCATCTGCAGACATTTGAACCCTCTCATTACGATACAGTTACTCTGCTGTGTAAACTGGACACAGTTTAAAATGTCACAGCTGAAAGTGAAATGCCAAAGTACGCAGGATTTAAAAGGTCCTCAGCCATCAAGGGCTGTGGCCAAACCAGACACCTCTTAGATTAAACATGTCAGCTAGCGAAGATGCTTGTCATTGAAGGCGTATCTCCCACGCAGAGCCGGGTGCCCCAAGTGCCAGTGACCGCCAGCAGCGCTTGCCCTCATCTCCACACTCGCATTGTTTGGTTGCTGTACCTGTAACACTAACTTCAAATTAATTTCCTGACATTCACTCGGCTCTCCAAACCACACTCTTCTATTACCTTCTTTTCCCCATCTAAATTATTGATATGTATTTACAGCCTTACTTTCACCTTAATAAGTTGGGGTTTTTTTGGTCTGGGAATTACATTGTGATGATAGTCAGAACATAGTTAGGTGGTTCTGTACAGAGAGTGCATTGCAAATCTGTATGTACTATAAATCTCTTTCTATGGGCTGTATTAATATTCTGCGTGTACCCTATCAACCCATAATCTCATGGCATTATTCATTTCTAAAGCCCTGCTCATCCAGATTTTGCATTAGCTTTTTCCTCAAAAACGTAACAGATAGAGAGTAAACTAAACTGATGTGAAAAAGCTCTGTTCATTGGAATCTAGGGAAAAAATAAATTGTGTTGGCACATTTTATTGTGTTTCTGAATAAAGCAATAAGGCTCCAGCCTCAGCTGAGAATAGCCGGAATTTTGGAACTCATTGAAAAAGTTTTCTCTTGGAAGATGGATTAAATTGATCATTTTTTCCTAGACGGAGTGCACTTCAGGCTCATTTTGCTTTGTAATTAAGAAGAAAGCCAGAAACATCATTTACACATTAAGAATTTAATAGATATATTTTTCTAGCTTTATGCATTAGCACAGGACAGCCCATTAATGAAATAAGTCTTCCTTCAGGGTCAATTTAGATGGGCTGTAATCTTCTGCAAATATATTGCAAATGAGGATCATTTAATGATCTTAAAACTAACTGCCAGAAAAGGATTGTTATAACTCTCCAGACAACAAAAAAGGGTTTTGGCATGGCTTGTAGTACCTTTGTAATTAGCAAATGTTTAATTTCAACCCACCACATCACAAAATTGAAAATATTATCTTCTGTGGAGCTCAGTTTCAGACTCTCTGACCTGGGAGGTTAATTCTGAGAAAGGAAAAGCCTGTGGTTGTGTTTGTCAGTCAATAAAACAACAGCTCCAGCCCTCTGCTCAAATCTGGATGCTTCAGTTTGACACAGCTGAGGGAGCTGGGTCTCTTTAGTTTGGAGAAGAGGAGACTAAGGGGGGACCTTATTAATGTTTATAAATATATAAAGGGTGAGTGCCATGAGGATGGAGCCAGACTCTTCTCAGTGGCAAACAATGATAAGACAAGGGGTAATGGGATCAAGCTGGAACACAAGAGGTTCCACTTAAATTTGAGAAGAAACTTCTTCTCAGTGAGGGTGACAGAGCACTGGAACAGGCTGCCCAGGGAGGTTGTGGAGTCTCCTTCTCTGGAGACGTTCAAAACCCGCCTGGACATGTTCCTGTGCGACCTCACCTAGGTGTTCCTGCTCCAGCAGGGGGATTGGACTAGATGATCTTTTGAGGTCCCTTCCAATCCCAAACATACTGTGATACTGTGATACTGTGATACATGAACCCCACCTTTATACGGTCAGATCCTGACATGCAAGGAAATCCTAAATGGAAGGGGCTAGTAGCAGCAATAGCAAACAGGTGAGGAGAATGAGCATTTTATCTCAGGCTAGAATTAGTAAGTGTAACCCTGGACAGCTGTATTTTTTGTAGGCAGTCACACAAAACCATTTCTCCACCTCCCACTTTGTGTTCTGTCTCTATCAATGTCTTGCATTTCCCAATGAGTTCCTTTAAAACCTTAATGGAATTCTATTTTGTGCTCCAAACTATGGCAGACAGATTCTCAGGAATTTGGGAAGTATATGTCTGCGTAAGGAGGCACTCGGGGACTTTGCATGTTTTGTAACTCCCACAACTGTCCCTCAATTTTAACAGCTCTATGAGCCTTTTCCGATACTGTAGTATCACCTCTGATATTTCATCCTGCAGCTCTCAATAGCGTAACAGCAACCTGAGCACCTTACTAAAGGATTTGGACACCAGAGTGAAGTGTTTATGTTTCAAAGCTGGATTCAAGGAGTTTGTATAATGAACCATCACGACTGCTATCAACTCGTATCTTAGGAAATCTGCCATGCACTTTGTTCACAATCCAGTTTGTACACACACTCTGGCTTTCACAGTGAGCACAACGGTGAGCACTGGTAATACCAAACACTGAGAACTGCTCTTTCCTTTTCTTGGTGACAGGATCCCGACACAGAATTTCACTTTCCCATGAGAAATGGTCCCCACCAACAGCCTGATTCCAGCAACACCTGGCAGGTAAGCACGAACGATGAAATGCAAAACCTCCCTTGGACTGTGACCAGAACACGTCTCTTTGCATCTTTCTGTAATTTACACAACAATCTCCTTTCTACCTCATCTTTCTACCAGGCACAGGGACACATCTTCCGCAAAAGATTAGCTGGAGTGTTGCAGTAGAAATTCATACACCTTTCTCAGACTGACTTACAGTCGTTCTGACAGTTTTTCTAAGGTGTCTTACTCAAATAAATGGGACATTTGCTAGCTCCATTTTGAAAAGTTGGTCTCTGTAGAACATTTCTGATTTCTGGTGCCAGTAAAAACCTTGGAACAAATTTTGTATTAGTACAAGAAACACAGTCTGGGTTCTATAAAAGGTTTCCCATCTCTCTTCAAGCTTATGAGTAGAAATAAGTAATTTTCATATTTTCTTTGCCTTCTTTCTTTCAAAATCACTTTTAGGCATTACTTTTAGTTGATTCACATTTACTTGTTTTGCATTTCATACACTAAGAGTAGCGTTTTTTGTAGATGGTAGTGGAGTAATAGCTGTTTTTTGTGCTTCACTGGGAATTTTACCGAGGCCCATTTGGGTCAACACCAAACATTAATGAAAATTTTAGCCTAAGCTTCCTTAAATCTGTGTACATGCTTTTAACGCATCAGGGATCTGCATATCCAATAGTGACTGAATGGAAGTTAAGGATTCTGTGCCACCAGCAAGAGGGCCAGGGTCTTTTTTTTGTTTTCAGAGTGACTTCTGACTGACTTGAAGTTTTGTTTTAAAAGAAGAATGCAGTAAATTGTGTTTCCCAAATTCTGACAGGTTTTTTAGCTCCTTCCACTATCTAAAATACTGTATTAGCCTGTAGCTAAGTATTACTGAGAGCAGTATTTCTGCAAGATCTGGCCAAAATGAAGCAGATTTGGCAATTGGTTTCACCGAGGGCTCTCTTCTGACCAGTTGAATAAAAACTCGAGAAAGGAAGGGTTTGTGGGAACATCTCATGAGATCTCCAAGATCTTTTAATCTTTGTTATGTGCATGCTGTTAAAAATGCAAGATGACATGCACATGGAGTGGCAATCACCCTCGTGAAAACTCCTTGCCAGCATGACGGCTTTAATTCACTGGCTCAGGCTCTAAGAAATAGTAGAGCTTTAAAAAAGGGCTCTACACATAGCCTGTATTGTTGTGATCAATGGAACTCCGTGAGGAAGAAAACCTCGGAGGCGAACTGGAGGAATTCTGTGCTTCCCTCTGTTTTATTGCACAACCTTAGACACCATGTGTAAAAAAGGTCAAGACATCATGTAGGTTTTTGCATTAAGCAGCAGAACACTAATTAGTTTTACCGACAATGGGGTTTTGTGCTTGTGTTCTAATATTTTGATGTTTCGTTTTGCTTGAAATCGAAGTCTAACATGACACAAAGCCTCTTCTATTCTCTGTTGTCTGCTCCTCAACATTATTTTAAAAATCATAATGTGTTCTCCAGCTTGAGTGCTAAATGTTCTGTTGCTTCAGTTTTAATTTAACGTTCCTACTTCAAAGAGAATAAAAAAGTGAAATGTATTAGGCCATTGTATTCGTCTCTGAAGTGGCATTTGTAGAAAATATCAGGTAGTAATTGTTTCCCCCAGCTCTGTCTCTGAAATTTGTTCTCCTGATAGCTGGCTGCAGCACTGTCTCTCTGTATTTAACTCACTGCACTCAAAACACATTTTTGCTTTTTTTTCCCCAGGATATTTGCTCTAGTTATAATGATGAGAGTTCCTACCTAAACAGTAAGAAAATTTGTTAATAGGCTTTTGCAACCAAATGATCTTTTATGACTGCTTTTTGGCTCTAGGTAATGCTACTATTGCTTTAATTCATACTCTAGCTTACTGCCTATTATATATGTATGTTGGAAACAAAGACCAAGCTCGATGAGCTCGAAATGTCCCCGTCTACAAACAGTCACACATTCGATTAAGATCCACAGTCAGTCGATGGCTTTTTTGTAAAAAGTTAAAAATATGTGTAAATGTCTGCAAGATTAAGATCTGTTAACATTGTGGTTCCCTGACTGATGTGAATGCACAGCGTCTACCCCAGTGAAATGCTTATTCCATCACAGTCACTAATGGAATACAAGTATATACTGCTACTACTACTAATAATAATAATAATCATCATCATCATCATCATAAATCACCATTAAATTCTATCCCACTGATTAAAATCTATCCAGCCTGCACATTCTCGGAAGAGATGAGCTGCCTCTGACTATGCTGTGAATCAGTCAAGTGCTTCGAGACAACTTCGGCCAAATGCAAATCCAGTTTATTTAGTCAGGCGCAATACTGTGTTAATGTGGTTGCAGGGTTCTCAAGTGGCTTGGAGAGCAAGCAGACTGAATGCTTGCCTGCCCAGAATGTAGTGTGGAGAAATAACCTCAACTTTTGGCACAAAAGTGCTGTTTCATTCAAAACAATGATACTGTTAAAAGTACAACAGTTAGGAATAAGAGCGTTGCAGGGACATACTCAAAAGCTCAATTCAATGGGCACATGACAGGCTCAGAGGCAGCTGGAATGGCAGCAGTTCAAACGTCTAAAGAGCTTAAAGAAGGAGGAAGCCAAAAGCTACTGCAGAGAAGAATTTGTCATAACTTAGTATCCTGAAGCACTCAAGTAAATAAAGCTAGTAAAAAAAAATTGTGCGCTTCCCTCGCCTTCTAGGAGAAATGGGGAAGTGGGAGGAAAACAGATTAAGTCATATGTAATAAAACAAGAGGGTGAATCTAAACATTTTGTTCTACTTTACTCACAAACCCACTGCAGTGGCACTTACCACTACTGCTCTCCCTTTCCCACACCACTGCCAATAGTAACGAACCGGGTACCAAAAATTGGCAGTCAGAGACTCCATTTGAATGAGAAGTACCACTCCACAGTGAGCAAGAGCAGCAGAAACAAGGCTGGCTTTTTCTTTGGTAGTTTGGAAGAAAATGGCTTAAGCAGTAAAGCTTTCTGCTAATTTGGCAGCTTTCAGTTTCCAGGTTCTGGTTTCAGGGAGTTCCAACATGTGGTTTTCAACAAAGATCCAGGACAGGATTCCTGGGGAATGTGAGGAGTTTGCATCCTCAGGTGGGGCCAGGTCCTCAGCAATGCCCCAGGGCTGTGCACAAGACCCTCAGAGCGTGTATCCCCTCTGCTAACAGGGTGGCTGAGTCCTCCCATCCTCTCATCAGGTCAAACCAAACTGGTGCATCTTGGGATTCTGTGATGGTAACAAACTTCTGCATAAGAACACGGGAGGGACACCGGGGTGGAAAGGCACATCTTTCCAGAAGGACTGTGGAAGTGCTGCTACACTGGCAGGACATTAGCTGCCAGCACTGGGGAGGGATTTGGGGATAATGCAAAGCAAAAATTCCTCTGAATTCCTCTGGAAGTCCAGGCTTGGGCTTGGGTGGAACATAGAGCATACGACCTAGTCCGCACTGGTCAGCTGTGGGCCTGCTGTAATGGACTACAAAGTAAACAGTTCAAGCTAAAAATTCTCTGTTGAAAAGCAGAGTAGATTTTTCACCGTTTCACAAGCGTCCATAAGAAACAAGGGCAGTATGAAGGTCTTTCGGCTCTGGATACAGCAGCCTGGGGTACTACAGACACAAGAACAAAAGAAGGCTCTGTGCTGGAGGGCTCATAGCACAAGAGTAGTTTCTACATAGTTTTGAAATTTTCAAAGGGAATGCTCGGATACCCTGTTTCCACCAAAATAAGTTCTACCCCAAAAATAAGGATTTTTGGGGGTGCTCGAAATATAAGCCCTACTCTAGAAATAAACTCTAGTTAAATTTAATTTAAAGTGTCAATTTAAATAGTGCCCAGAAAGCTATTCATGTAAAAAAGTAAGCATCTTTTGGAGTAAAAATTAATATAAGACCCTGTCTTATTTTCGGGGAAACAGGGTAGCAATCCACTATGTGGCATGAGCACATGAGACAGAATTTTGCCTGAAAGCCTTGCTGAAAAATGAGAAAGGATGTTTAATTATTTGCTCTTTTTGCTTATCTGCATATTCAGCTTGGCTAATCTCACACAGAAATCAGAAATGGGCTGTTTGATGGGTGGGTTTTTTTTGAAATTTCCTACTTGTTTTTATCCACTGTGTACATTGGAAGCAATACAGCAAATCATTTTGGAAGGACTTGGTTATTAGTGCATCACGATACACAGTGTGTCTTGTTACACAACTCAATATTTTTAATTACTTGCCTTTACTAGTGAGACAAAATTTAGAGTCAAGTTTCAAGTAATCCCTTTTATTGGACTAATGCAGCAATATTGACAGTCGTGCTTTAGGGATATACAAAACTCTCCTGCAGGTCAGGAAGGGGTTGACTCTAAAGAATGGATTCCTATACCCAGAAAGCTGGTTTGTCAATAGTGTACAGTTAGTTCAATAAAAGGGATTACTCAAACATTGGCTCTACACTTAGTCTATAAAGAAAATACCTGAGCTTTTTAGTCAACACATTTATGACTTTAAGTATGTCCATTTTGTGATGAATCGCTCCAAATTTGTGGGCTGCTGTAAATAAGCTGTAGCTACATCGTTACTACAAACAAACTAATAAGAAAAAAAGAAGAAAAGAGACCAAACAGTGGGTCCACAGCTTTCCTTGGTGTACATTTGAGTAGTTCTGTTTAGTTCAGGGAAGTTGCATTAACTTGCACCAGCGGAGAGTCTGTCCACAGACTTTAGTGTTAATGTTTCTGTTCCATTCTTTAGAAATAACTTTTTATAGCCCAAGAATAAGATATTCAAACTACAAAAAGCAAAGAAATTAATTGTCGTAGAAAAGCTGTATCCACTTGAACCGAATCTGGATTTGGCCTGGTTATGATGTTTAGTACTTAGGAAGGGCAGCACCCTCTCTTTCACCCATATTTCTGTGGCAGCACCAGAGGACCTGGGAGGTGACAGAACGTGACCCTGACACAAGCGGCTGTAGCCCATGGCTGTGTCACTGCAACCTGCCCTCTGTGGTTGGGTCTCCACACACACACACGGCCCCATAGTGACGGAGATCAGCTCAGAAACCGAGCAACTTCAGGAGGTACCAAAGCTAAGAATGGGTATTACCCAGATTCACAAAGTGGACCCATACTTTGTTCCTGTTGTCTGTTAGCTAAAAAATATAACGAAGCAAAAACATGCTTACCTCTCAATGCACGTTAGATTATAGAAAAACCACCCAAAACATGGCAGTGACTGGAAGTCCCACTAGCAGAGGCCAAACTGGAAGACAAGAGGCCATTACCCACTAAGACTGCAGGAGTGGGTTTTATTTCTTATAGTCCCCAACTGAAAGCTTCACAGCCAAAATGAATTTGGTAATGGAGTTACAAGCTCCTGAAAATAGAGCTTTTATAAGGTAATATAAACCCTAACACAACCTTAATTATAGTGACACAATCTCTGTGCTATAAATAATGACATCTTTGACCAATATGATGCATAGTAACATGAAAAGTGATGTAACATAAGCAATGTCACTGCTAAAAGTTAAAGGGGAACACATTTTTCTCAGATAGAATACCCGCTATCAATTCAGACAGCACATATCTGATCTAGATTTATGGTAGTGAATAATAGTGTCATGAATGCTGAAGTGTCTGCAGCTTTCAAATAGTTTGGCAAATCGGTACATCAAAATCACTTTGAAAAGGAAGCACAACCCTTCTGAGATAATTGCAACTTGGATAACATTACATATACTTTTAACATGTTTTTAAGTAAGTGCCTTCATCTCTTGTGTTTTTAATAAACACAGTGAAGAATGACATATATTGACTGAAATATCTGGAAGAGGCAAGATCTATGCATCAGTGAAAGCGGGAAAATCTTTAATAACATGGGGATTATCCAACACCTAGAGAAAATATTAAGGGGTTTTTTTGCTCCAAAACTAAGCAAATATTTTGGCACCTAGTTAAAAATAAAGCTTTACTTCAAAACCTCAGATTTAAGTGCTGTATTAACATTTCATTTTTGGTGCACTTGAGATATGCAAGGCACCAACACTAGAACCAACAAGTTGTGGTATTAGGGGATGTACCCTATATTAAGCACATATTTAAATTCAAGTAAAATATCTACATTATTCCTGAATATGTTTAAGCACCTACTTCAGTTATGGCCTGAATCATGAATTCTGAACAAAATTTTGGCAGTCCTAATGAAACAAACTCCTATTCAAGTTAACTGCAACTTTATTGGCTAAAAATAGAGTAAGATCCTCAGGATTTGGTCATCAGCCCAGTACACAGGTAATTCCTTCACTGCTTTTCATGCCTGGGGAAACCACTTCTGTGACATCCTTACTCCACAGGACACTTTAAAAACTGGCAAATAAACAGAGGATCCCAGTGAAACACAGGCTGCCCTGGGACAGAAAAAGCCACCAATCAGTACTGAATGCAGCAGACAGCTGCTGGAAAAAGAAACATTTGGCAATAGAAGTAATAGTACACCTCATAAAATGGGCTGTGAAATACTGAGTGACTACATAGAGAAATGAAGAGACTGACTTAACACCTGACACAGTCTCAGAGTCATCTCAGCTGGTCTCAGAGTCACCTTAGCCAGTCTCAGATCTTGGGAGCAGAGACATCCTGCAAGATCCCTGAAGGAGGGAAAGGTTAAATGTGCTGAAATGCCCTTTGCCAGTGCCCCCCAACTCTTTCTGTCGGCCCCATTCTTTTATGACTGTTGTCTGGGTGATAAATAGAGTCATCTTCATTTTTATTGGCCTTACAGTGTGGTCCTCGCTCTAGATACTTCAGACTCTGGTGGAGGAAGCAAAGCCTGAATCAATCCAGGAGGGTTTATGAACTTCCGTACTAACTTGGTTTAGCCCTGAGGAGGAACCCGTCGAGCCAGAGTCCTTGCTGTTCTGCTGGGCTGTCTCAGTATTTAAGTACTTCAGTGCCTTCCCAGCCAGGCATGCAAAGGTAGAGAGAATATTGCGAAAGCTAATTTTGTTTCGAAGGGATATATCCAGATAACGAGAGAACACGCCTAGATGGTATTTGCCTTTTAGTGGGTTGGAGCCCGACTCTTCATCAGCATAAACCCTTGTGGGTGCCTTCCAACTCAGGACATTCTAAGTAAAGAGAATTGTACCAGGAGAAAAACAATGCCCTTCTAAAGCCTGATCACTCACAGATTACTGTAAACATGTGTGATTCAAACCGTACATAATTTTGCTACTTTGTATTAACATTTTTAACATGATTAAACAAAGGCCAGAGAACACAATGGCTCTGATTTCTTGCACATACATTTTAAATGAAATGCAATGAGACTTTGTGATTCAGACCTTAGTAGGCACAAAATTTAGAATAACTCTGTTTATCTGTGCAAACTTTCCTTAGCCTGTTGCAACTCCAAATGTTTTAACTGTTACACATGGGTGTTTGGTAGAATATACTAAATAAAAAGTTTACAAAGGCTTTCTTTTTCTCCAGCCTACAAAGGACTCCAAATCTTTACTGTTCAGCACAGCTGCCTAGAATAGGCACACTAGAGCTTTTGTCCAGTGAGTCAAACTGAGTGGGAGTGAATACCATTAACCCTTAAAACAGAATTATCTTATTCTTTTGATTTTAGTGGTCACTGTAATATGTTTGTGGCCATATTTGGAACACATCCGGCTTGATCTAGAAGGACACAGGAATAATAGATATCATTCAGATCATAATTAGCCATGTACTTGCAACAGCGGGATGTAAAGTAAAAGGAAAAACACTGAAAATGTTGTTTTTTTGGACTGTGACAAAGAGCTTTTTAAATTAGTTTGGGCATTTTTAGTGTCTGACTCATGTCTGGAGATTTCTGCTATATTCCAGAATCCTTTAACTTTTGTGGTTTTTATTTCTGCCTTTAACAATGACATGCTAATAGCTTCAGGCTTCCTACTGCCTTCTTGTGCATATTGCTCTCCTTTGTTTTCTGTTAGAGAGAAAATGTCAGAATTTTAGATAGTGGATTTTGTGATCATGGCAAGAGTTAAGGACATTTTCATGTATCCTGTGATGACAGATTGGACCTTCTTTAGACAGAGTTTTCACAATTTATATTCTGTTTCTTTTTTTTCATGAGACTACATCATAAACTCATTGCAGGAACAAGGAAATATCACTTTAAGAGCCACTGATTTATCCAGCATTTATGTACGTAGAACATTTTTATTGTTTTACACCAAGTCAATACACGCTAAAACAAGAATGACAGAAAGGACTGAGGCTGACCCTGCCCCGCTGGATTTCATGGCAGCAATACCATTTTCTTCAGCCGTCTGAGGGCTAAAGTCGGGACTAGCACTCACTCGCGGGTGGAAGGCAATGCTTATAAAAGAGCACTCCACAAACAGAGACTTTGCAGGTTTGGCAGCTCCTAGTCTGGTCCTCAAAACAACTGAAACCTCACTTTTCTTATGTAATCCTTATGCAAGTATGTGTGTACATTAATTCTATGTAATCCTAGAGCTGCACGTAAGATCAAGTGATTTTAGTTAATGGAGTATAAACACTCTGGCAATACAAACCTAGGCTTGAAATTTCAAGTGTCTATGACTTAGGAAGGCACACTGGAGTTTTGAAGTGCCCCTTAAATTCCATTTCAGAAATTATTTAAACTCTGTGAACCAAAATACTCTTGGTTTTCCATGAGACCTGGGCTCCTAACAACCCCCATCTCCCTGAAAATAAGCCGAGGCCCCTACAATTTTTGCACTATTGCCAAGCGCTAACCTGTGCTGTACAGCTGGCAGTATCGCACCATCCAAAAATCCACCAATATGAAACACAGCCTGTGTTAACAGAGCCCAGAACTCACTGTATTACTTTGGTATATCACCGCACTACCTCAAACAAAATATCTTCTTGCTTTTGGGCAGGTCAGCTCCATAGCACGCTGTCGGTGTGTACATCAGCTAGAGGTGCAGATCACAGACATGCTCCTCCTCAGATCATCCTCTCCAACCCGTATGGCACTGACACTTGGCTAAAGAATGCCCGGGAAGAGAGTGATAAGGACATTAATGACTTTGCAGTGACATTTGATGGCAAAGAATTTTGATGACCAGTGTATGTCCGCACTTGAGAGAAGGTCTAATTGCATATGGCAAGAAAAGAAAGGTGAGTGAAAAAACAAAGGCCTAAAGTCTTTACTTACTGACGTAGCTCAGAAGCAATTCCTTTGATGGCACTGAATTTACAGTGGTGTCAACCTGATAGTGGAAGATGTCTAAAGATGGCAGAGACAGATGAGCAGGAGGATGGCAACAGGATGTAGAATAAAGTGAGAACAGATGCATATAAGATGATTGTAAAAATAGAACAAAGCCCAGAGCCACAAATTTGCTGCAAGAGCAGCAAACTATTAATCGCAGTACTGGGGTGATGGAGCCTGCAGCACCTGGGCAGCCACAGTCCTGCACCTTTGTGAATGACGTATTCGATGGCAGAAAAAACTCTACAAGCTCCTCCACATTTTGCTAAATGAAGGCTCTAACTGGCGGTGTGATAGTAAGGAGGAATTCCTAGCATCACTGTATAAAACAAGGAGTCTTTCAGAGACATTAAACTGGATCTGACCATCATCTTGTGGACTCCAAATGAAGCCAGCGGGAGTGATTAAGCAAAAGCAAAGCGAAGAAAGCCTAAAACATTCAGATAAAAATTCAGATAAAACATTCAGAGAGATAAAAAAATAGCTCAGAGTAATTATTTGCCTATTGTTTTTTTCCTCTCTTCCACTCAAATACTGGCTAGTAAAAGAGACGATAAAATGGCATTGAAAACATGCAGCCAGGTTCTCTGGGAAGCCAAGATTATGAAAGCTAGCTTAAGGCTGAGGGACTGCAAGTGCTCAAGCTAGAGACTCCAAGAAAAACAGGAAAAGAAAGAGAAGAGGACATACTGTGCCGGAGGTAATACTGCATATATTGCCTTCTTAACACCAAGGAATATTAGCAAGTCTCGGGCTGCCTGTAGATCTGACATTGAAACTGGAGGTGTCTGTACTTACAGTTTTCTTGGATATGCTGGACTCCTCACAGCATTTCAGTTTCCTTTATAGACAACAAACAGTCTAAGAAAAGCTAAAGCCTTGTTTTCACTACACTGTTAACATTAGGTTATGATGTGGGTGCTACATTTGTCCTGACTTAACACAAAGAACAATTCAACCCAAGACAGGATTTGTGCTCCAACTAATGGGATGAGTCAGGGGGCAGACTGGGTTGCAGGTAAAAGCCACTCTCCTGGCTGAGAAGATCACAGAAGCCCCAGGACTGCTGCAGTCCTCCATGCTTTTCCAAATTACCTTCTGATGGTACTTTTGGGGACCCTGTCTCTTTCCCAGCCAATCAGAGATAACCTCTCAAGGCATAATTATCACATTTTGACATGGGAGTTTTGACTTACTATGCAACTGCCTGCACCTGTGTTTTCTATAGCTTCACTGTAGCTGGGTAAGCAAATAATATCTAGGGGTGAGACCTTTCTTCATAGCCTGTGGCTATGTGACCTGCCTACATGACCTGAGCCTTACCCTTCAGCTCCTTACTCATGGTTCTGCTGTGACAGCAATAAGATTTATGCTTTGGAGGTCAACACTTGGAATCAGCATGTTCTCATGACATCACATGCAGGCTGTCTGATGAAAGGATGCATAGGACTAGTCACCATCAACAGCAGGAGAGAATGTATTAGACACATTAAAAAACTGAATCCCTTACCATGTCCTGAGCAGTTTAACAAGATGCTTTCCACTACTTCAAAGTCTTGGATCTGTCTGTATCAAAAGGCACTCAAGGACCTGGGAGAAAGTTCATGAGAGGGAGGACCTGGAGTTGACATAAGCTTGCACTGGTGGCCACGGCCACTCTTGCCGCTCCTAAAACTCCAAACAGGTAAGAAGACTAGACCCAAGACAAAGATGGTAAGAAACGAGCAATAACTAAGACTGGCTGCCTAAGAAGAGAGAAAGCAATTCCTGATGCTTAAAAACATATCAAAGAAGAGACCTGTCAGTGCTTGCACAGTACCACACTGTGTGGGGTAGAAGACGGGTATTTAGAAATGCTAAAAAAAAAAAATAAATCACGGCAATCACCCTTCCTCCTTTGGGATGCAAAGAGCTGGGTTTAGGTAATGATGTTCTCACATTCTCTTTAGCCATAATAAGCCCCATTATTCTAGCTTCACATCCCAGTCTCTACCTCCTTCAGCTTCTACTTTTACTTTCCCTTCTAATTATTTTGTTAACATGAAATTATAAAAATGTATTGGGCAAATTTAGGAAAAAATGTGATAGGAATTTTGTCACTAGATCGGAGGACAATCATTGATCTTCACTGTCGTTTTGCTGTATTACCTATCGCCCTATACTGAGTCACTGTATCAGGTGCATATTCTCCACAACTAAAAAAAAAAAAAAAAATCAATACAACAAAATACATAAGGGCAAAGTCAGATATTTTGGTGTCATTTGGCAAGTTCATCCTGGGCCCAAATAGGCTTTCCTGGACAAAATCAGTGTGATATTCACTCTGTGCTCTGTTAAAAAACAGTCAGTAGAAAAATTTATTTCATACAGCTGGTGAAATTAGGAGAAAGAAATGAAGCACATAAGACAACGAAAGAGATAATGAAAACCCTTCTATTGACCTTATTAAAAGATAAACAGAAACGTAGGAGCTAAATTCTTTGCAGAGTACAGGAGAAATGCACAGAAGCAGAACTTGATTAAAACCAAACTGAATCAGGTGAGGAATACGGTTGAACTTCTGCAGTCACCAACACAATGATCAAAGCGACTGGTCTCCTATGTGGCCAACTCTGACTCCTCAACACAGATGATCAGGGAGCCACTGTCTGGAGGTGGATCAGCTTACAAGCCAATTTCAGAGGGGATCCCAAATGAGGTTCAACTGTTGCAAGACACCTTAATTGATTTGTCAGTGCACCCAGATTAAGACAGTGAAGAAGCCAATGAAAATTAATGAATTAACTCAAATGACATTGCAGACTTTGATGGGAAGTATCCCTAAGAGAAAATGATGGAAGAAAGAGAGGAGTTTCAATACTAAATCAGACCAATGGTCCATCTAGTACTAGATATAAAATCCCTATAACGGACAGTTATGCAATAAGACACCCATTGGGGAAATTCCTACTACTGGGTGATTTTATTCTGAAGTAAGAGGGCTTATATATTTCTTTCTTACCTAATGCATCTGCAGATGTTCTTATTCTTCATACCATGGCCTAATCTTTCATTTTTCTCCATTTCTGCCTCAATGGACAGGGAACTCCATAACCTAATATATTTTCAAAACGCTTTTTGTTTTTCATAGTGTTACATCCATGCAATGGTTCCCTTCTTTGGGTATTGGGACAAAAGTAAAACCAACCATTTTTGACTGGTGTATACATTTCACAAAACAAATAACATCAGCCTTCTTGTAGAACTAAGCACAGAAACCACATTTTGGCTCCTGAAATATAGAAGCTTTCCAAGCTTCCAACAATATTTATTGCTTTTTTGGAGATCTCTGGTATTTTTGCTGCATCACGGCAACTAGAACTGACCAGAAGACGGGAATAGCACCTGGTATTGATACAATGCCGAGGATGATTCCCCATTCCTTTCCGAATTTTTTTTACCAATCTTAGGTATTGAGAAAATTTTTTTACTACAGCATGCCCACATTATTGCTTAGGTGTTCTTTGTGAGCAGTTTTCTCCATGATGCAAGAGAAGGCCATCAGATGCATTATAAAGAATGGTGCCTGACACCTTCTGCACTGGAAAAGGAGACTAGTTCCAAAAAGTAAAGTCCCATCACACTTCACAGCTCTGGTCTTCTTCTAAGCAGTGTACTACTTACTCATCTTGATATAAAGAAGATTTCAGTCCTTCTTTGCAATACACAGGAGTGTTTCTGTAACCTGGCTAGAGATCCTGCGAGGAAAACCAAACATGGTCATGGCAGAGGTTGTCTTATCTGTGAAGGTTTCTCTTTAATTTGTGTTAGGAACCACGTGCACAACACAATTTGACTAATGTGGATAGCAGTTTGAATTCAGTATCATGCCATTTGAACTGGGAAGCTATTCCTTCCTTCCAGAAGTGCTGTTCTCATTAGAGAGTGATCCAGGATATTTCATTCATATAGCTCCTTTGACCTAATTTGTTCTTAATTCCAGAACTAAATTCAGAATATTCAAGAGCAACTTGAAGTTGAGAAGTAAGAAAATACTTAATGGTCTTGTGAGCAGTATAAACAGTATAAAGAGAGTTTAAAGGATTGGAGGGACCGATTTCTTTATCCATGGAAGTTTTCATCCTACCTAATGGGGAGATTCCTTTGCAATCATTTCAGCAATAAGGAAATGAGATGTCTGTTTTATTAAATGATCTGTAATGCATTTCGTCTCTTATTTATAGATGATGAGACACTCAAATGTACACAGTCTATAAAGGAGTAAAAGTTTAAATAATTTAATTTGTTTAATGAAATATACAAATATTGTCCACAGCAAACAGAAAGAAGCACTAGGAAGCTGATTTCCACACAAGGTCCCCAAAATTAACTAATGGTGAAAAGATTCTGTAAGACACAGTAAGGGTCCTCTCATCTATACACACACACATATTTTAGGGTCAAAGGGGACTGTTCTCTTGCATAACAATGGCCAGAGGACCTCCACACTGATTTCTCTAATAAGCATACCTTACTGTGTGAGCAGTAATCCATCTTTAAAGGGAATATTCAACCTTAATTCACAACACATCTTTACAGTTTGATGAACTCAAACTTATCAGCAATGGCAACAAACCATGTTGGAAGGAAAAAAAAGAATCCCAAATACTCCGTGTGACTGGAATGCTACAAAAAGCATGTTAAAAAAAGAGATTATGTTAGAAAATTAAACCTTATTTTTTATCTTAAAATTTAATCTAATTTCTTCAAACCCTGATTTTAGCAAACTGAGTACTGTGGCCATGTATCACTTACTAACTCACATTAAGAAAGCATTAAGCGGATGCACTGAAATAATTCTCAGTCTGTAAGTAACAGAAAAGTCAGTATTAGGATTTGTATCTTTCTTAACCGGTATGTCCTAAGGGCAGTGCAGGAGTCCAGATCATTTAGACCAATAAAGTTGAATGTATTTCAGTAACTTCAAGTCCTCACAGAGAGTATGTTACAGGCCAGTTCTTAATACTTCATATCTGCAAGATACACATATACTGACAGCATGTGACAAGAGAAAACAAGAAATTAATGCAGATAAGAATTTACAGGTATCATTCCAGCTAAAGGTCATAAGTAAAATCAATCTTGTATGGGAAGCAGATTTCCCATTACTGAAATATCCCTAGTATCTCATGACTGCAAGATTGCTCAGTACATCTCTAGTAATAAGGTTAACTCTGGCCAGTATGACTTATCATATCAAGAGTTATGTAAGAATTATGTTCAGAGAGTAAAAGGTGCTGGAATATGCAGAAGATGCTACCTGCAGCAAAGAATATTAATTGTGTTGGGGCTGGCGAAAAGGCGAGCAGATGAAAAGAAAGGAACTTCATATGGCAGTGTCTCATCTAACAAAGTCAGAGTTTGTGGCATGTGAAAAACAAGTGTGATTACAAGATAACTTCCTAGTTTATGCCACCAGGGGAGATCTGTGGGAGATGGAGGGGAAGAGAGTACATACGTTATTTTTAAGAGTAAGTAACTTATTTAGGGCCAAGACAGCAAGACAGAAATAAAAAGGAAAAGAGGTGTCAAATAAAACTGAATTTCACAGGCATCAGAAATTATTTTCTAGGGGGGGAAAGTATCCTGAACATAAAGAAGAAAGGACAGAAACCCATCATTTGTCTGTGTTGCTGTGCTCTGTCTGCAATTAAGAAAAAAGTGTCTTGCAAAGATGCAAATACAAAAAGATGAATCCCACATTATATGATAGTAACCAGAGAATGCAGGGGGACAGAAAGATCTAAAAGCAGATACTGTGTGCAATCACCAGGTGGTTGAGAAGTGTATGACATATGAGGAGCTGAGAAGATCAGCTGGCAGAGGAGATGATTGAGTGGATGCCAGCAGGGAAGAGGCCACATGAAAGACCAAATCCAAGAAATTGGGTCCATGTATCCAAAGCTCTAGGTGACAGCGTTAAAGCAATGAGATAAATGAATCAGCTCTCAAGGCAGCAATGATGATGGATAAGGTGGGATAGGATCAGCTGCCAAAGGAGTGTGAAAAGGTTCTAGAAATATTCAGAAATGCATCACGGAGGGGAGGGGGGAAGAAAGTGTAAGGGAAGGAGTTGTTGGTTTACTTGGAAGATATTATGGAACACAATCAATTGAATTTTATTCGCTGTCTCAACAGTCATTTTGCTTTATGGAGTTTGTTAATGACAAAGTTACTAAAGGTGAATACTAGGAGAATATTATGGGCTCCATCCCAGACGAGGTGCATAGTTTCTGTGACTCGCATGGCTAGATACGTGTGTGCAGTTCTTGCAGGGGGCTCAGCTCTGCAAGGGGCCAAACGGGAAAGCCTTTCTGAGTTGCTTCAGGGGCTATTGTGAGGCTGGCAGCGCTGAAATCCAGAGGAATTTAACTGTGAAGAAAATGGCACGTAAGCCAGTGTCTCAGCACTTGATTTACTGAATCTGCGGAGAGCAAGGAAGCTCAGTCTCTTTCGGGATGATTTTTCAAATGAGAACAGAAGGAATTGCTAGTTCTACATCTTCACAGCACTTTACCAAAGGTCTGGTTTATTCCAGAAACACCTTCACCTTTGTGTGTGAGCTCAGAGCAACATATTGAAATGTAATGAGGAGGTCCCAGAACATTCTACAGAGCAGTCCTGTCAAAGGTGCAGTGGGGATTTTAAAAAAGACCCTTTCTCACCAACTTCTCAGGTACAGTTTGAAAGTAAACATGCAAATCCATCTGAAACCGGCAGTGTCCAGATCACTTGTGCACTGAGTTTTCATTATAAATCAAAGGGTAATATTTCAGGGTCTCTGCTGAGTGCACACAAAATCCCTGATTTTTTTTCATAACAATGTCAGCCTTGCCTTCTGAGTAAGGACTCCAGCTGTTTTAAAAATAAAATCAAATATTGCAGGCCCATTTGCAAACAATTATTCTGGGCCAAACCTCAGAAGGTGCTGAGTGCCTTCACTCCCACTGCATTCATGAGGGACATGCTGTACATTTATTAGGTATTTCCCTTAAGTGTAAGAGCAAGATCCCCTGTATCTTTTACCTGAGGCACTGCTTACTCCAGCACAGCTGGACCCTCCAAGTCCTTAGCATGAAAGGTTGCACTTACTGCTGTGCCCACTACCACTGACAATACTCTCTACCATCCATAAAAAAGTTTTGCAGGATGAAGCCTTAAATAAAATTTATGTCACTGACCTACAACCAACAGCTGCAAGAAAAAAGTAAAACTGTGATGAAAATTCCCAGCCTATTAACATGGATATTGCACTACTTCAGCTTCAGACAAAAGCTGCATTAACTCTATCCTTCAAAAATGATGCATTCTAAACAGCTCAACTAGATCCATTAAACATCATCGGGTTTTTTCTGTACAACCTAAGGCCTCAAAATGTAAGTATACTTTAAACATGATTCATTAAAATTGTACTTGAGAGAGCATCAGGAAGGTAAATGAATTCCGCTTCACAGTCCATGTAGTAGAATGGATAGATATTAACTGAACACCAGTGTCTGGCTTTCTGTCTTGCAAATGCCCACAGATTTACAAACAAATTATCTAAAGGGTAAGGAGTTACAGCAGTGAACGATGGCTCACTAAAGCCTAAAGAGGAGACCAAGACTTGGTCTGACCGCAGTGTCCCTACGGGTACAACTACTTGAAAGCAACTGCAAAGAGCACCCAGGATTAACTTCACGCATCTGGCACAGTATATTGAGGGTGCCTGTGTGTTTATGTGTACAAATCTTCTGTCTGTGAAATGGTTAAAATTTAAGGTTACCCATCCAAGGAGTAGAAAATGAAGGTTCTCAGTTTGATGGACAACAGCTCAGAGATCCCTGATGTCCCAAAATATTAGGTTTCTCTTCTAATAATGTTGGAAATATTGCCTACTGTCATGATTAATCTTAGCAGCATCTCCGGCTGATTGCAGGTGACGCAGTCACAGCGCAGTGCCTGTGTTGGTTTCCACACACCGTCAAATCTGCTACAAATGCAGGGGTGAAGGGGAAAGAACTGTGATACCAGGTATCCCAGTGGCTAATAGATTGTGACATGAAAGAAGGAAACCTTTATTTTAATTCAAAAAACAAAAGCCAAATAGCAAAACTTAGGTACGTGCCTAACTTTTTTTTTTCTTCCTCAAGTGGAAAACATTCGCCTGCTAACAACTCTTGGCTGGCATCAAGGGAAAGTGGAGGTATTTGCAGATGTGGAGGAAGACATACAAAACATTTTTCAAATCAAAGGCTTGAATTATTGCACTGGGTTCATGAAGTTTCACAGGCATGTAGACACACCATTGTCTGCACCCTGGAACAAGCTGCCCTTTCTTCGAGAAGGAAAAACAACCCAATGTTTCTTACAATCCGATCTGTATTTATCAGGGAGCTATCTATATTTTGAAATTCTTTGCATTGTCTGTGGTAAGGGTGTGCTGTTTTGGCCCAACAATGGCAACATTGATTTTAGAATTTCAGAATTTTGGTGCATAGAACAAACTGTGAAACAAAACCGGCCTGCTCTCAGTAGTACAACAACAGTGCTCTTATATAAACTTGCCTTTCCTCGCCATTTTACATAGTCAAAGATCAATACTGTTCATTCAGCCAACATTATTAAAGTCATTTATCAGCGACTTTTTTTTTGTTGCTAATAAAAAGGATTTTGCCGACAAAGTTATGTCATCTTCCGCTCACTTGGTAGCAGCACAGATAATTAGCTTTGTTGTGTCCTCAACAATCGGGCCTTGTTTATGAACTTACATTTATTAAGTGAAAGTATTTGGAAACTGATGGTACATTGAAGTTTGGTTGCCATGGGCAATAATCATCCCAAAAAAGTCATGACCTCCCTGTTATGCAGCTAGTAACTAATTGAAATGATACAAATTACTCTGATTCTCTGTCTGCCAATTTAGAGGCTGGTTGTGGTCAAGGGTCAAATGAGCTCCTATTCATGAAACTATGTTTGAAGTGGCTGCTGCCATAGCAAGGGGTTTGGTGTGGACGCTGCGACTCCTCTGGACGTTACCCCATGCTGGGGAGGAGAGTGTTGCACAGATAGCAAAACAATAAGCCTACCAAGACTACCTTGGGCTGACACATCAAAAGCTTCCCCTTGTCAGTCATTTAGCAGTAGTTGCTACCAACCAGGACATGGTTTACTGGCTAGAAATAAGTGTTGTATTCATCCCTGAGGGCTATCTTATACATTTAACTGACGCTACAATGCCTCCTGAGGTAGTTCTAAGAAATCAAAGTATCATTCTGCTTGCGCTCGGCTCACTAGGAAAAACAAAGACCTCCTTTCTGTGAAACGTAACAGGAGAAATTAAAATCTGATGAACTATCTGAGGTGTCATCCTTTAAAAACACTTAGGATTAATTCAACTATGTGTTAAAAGAATACGACGTGTTGATCTCAGTAAATATGAGGACCTCAACACTAAAAAGCTAATAGTATAAAGAGATTTTTGTCTTTTAGGAAATTCTAAATGATTCCAGAGAATGTTGCTCAAAGGCTTATTAAATATGTGCCAAATGTACTGGTTTACTGGGTGAACATTTGCAATGCTATTAAAGAGATTTCTTTCTTTGTGTAAGATACAACAGCTTTAACATGTCTAAATCTATTAAAAATGTGATGGAAGAAACCATGCTACATGAACAACCCAGGCTGCCTGGATAATGAAGATTAACATTTTCTGTGTTCAACATTATCTGAAAGATTTACCATGTAGTTTGAGTCCAATATGTTTCAAAAAACATTTTTGTCAATACCAAATCCGTGCACCATCTACAGGGCACAGAAATTATTCTTATGGCTGGATTTGTCCCTTATCTAGCAACTTTTCTGACTTGAGAAGATACCAGAAATACCTAACTATGCAATTACAGCTAGAGGAGCTCAGGACCACACAAGCCAAGAAATACAAAGTCGCAAGTGACATCACACATTATCTTACCAGGCACTCTAACCTCCAGGCTTCATTCACACCTCCTGTGCAATGAACAGATATGCCACTGATTCCCAGGTATATCCGAAGAAGCTGCAAAAATCCACCCACAAAGATGTATTTAAACCAGTGGGGATGGAACTGGTCTCCTGGATTCTGCTCTGATCTCCATAACACCAGACACGAGCGTGCTACAGCCACAGACATCCTAAGTGTTGTGGTGAGGACGCTGGAACCACAGAGCTCAGAGTGAGCTAATTTGGTGTGTTTCTTGACAGAATTTTAATTTTCATTAAGAATTTCAGGTTTTGGTTCTGTCACTTTCCCTGATTGTGTCCAAGGAACTCCCATATGCACTAGCTGTGCTTAATAATTTTTTTACACGCAGTCTACCTAAAATATGGCATAATTTTTAAATTGCTATCATTGATGCTCATGATCTAAGCAGTCATCTACAAGTATAGATATGAGGCAGAGTGAAACAGAAAACAGTAATTTGTTTCCTAAGAAAATGATGTCTTTTTTTTCTACCTACATCAGTGTTTTCTCCTGGCAAAACTCCTACTCCTTGTCAGGTAACCAAAATGAAAAGTGTTCATTTTCAAATTAAACACATCAGCTTGGAAGTGTTGTTTTTTAACAAGGCACTGTCATGCTTAGAGGAGAGTGGGCACCTGTCATGAAAAATATTCACAGTAGAAAACCTAATTTTCCTCTAAACACAGAAAAAAACTGACCAGCGCTATTACAGAAGTCTTTCAGTGCCATTCCATGTCAGCACTGTCATTATATCTCCTATTGTGAAGACAGTTAAGAACATGTCTTTGAAAATTTATTCCAAGGTTGCCCTTGTGGCCTATTGATTGCGCTCTTGCTTGGTGAGAAGGACCTGGGTTCAGGCAAAAGGGCTGAGAGGCAGAGAGGCTGCTCTGGAGAGACACGGTGTCCCCATGTGCTCCCACAAGCCATCCTGACCAGCCAAAGGTTTCAAAGCGTATTTTAATCTCATCTTCTGCAAAACTTCCTGGGAAGATGGTGTTGAAAGGTTTAAAGAGGAAAAAAATCTTTTTAAGCATTCAGAAAGGTACTGAGCATAATCATTCTTGAAAAGAGGATTCTCGAGGCAGTAGCACTGACACAAGATGTTGAATGATGTGAAGAATGCAGAACATTGCTGATTCCCTTAAAAAGGGGGTTTTGATAGGAATATTTGGACCTGAGTCTTCAGTCTACCATAACAGAACAGCTAAAATCATCTTCACTATTTACCAACTAAGTCCCAAAGTATCTATTTCCTAACTCAAAAGGCTTTTAACTCGTTCCGCTCATAGGTAATTTCTGTCCTTAAGGACAGTATTTGGCAAACAGCAAGCTCGCTTTTCCCCCCACTGGTACCAGTCTGAAGTGTCTGTCCATCTGATCACTTCAATGGACCTATTTCTCATTAGTGCCATCATGAGAGATGATTCAAGCCAACCAGTCCATATTATAGCTTAATCATGAGGGTAATAGAAGAACCAGAGACTTACATTTTTCCCAGGGCAGTGTGGAGTCACCATGCCTGGAGGGGTTTAAAAGGCATTTAGACGAGGTTCTCAGGGACATGGTTTAGTGCCAGAGTTAGGTTATGGTTGGACTTAATGATCCTGAGGGTCTCTTCCAAACGAAATGTTTCTATGTTCTATGATTCTATTTGATTATTTTATCCCATTGAACCTGACATGAGTCAGCAGCAAGAGCAAGAGCAGATAGATCACAGCTTTGGAAGCAGAACAGCATCTGTATAAGGCCCTCTCAAACAAAACCTTTTCCTGCTGAAGTTACTTCATCCCACTAAAGTCCATGAACTTGCACAGACAAAATCTAAAGCATACTTCATAAGGCAGCAGTTACAATTAAATGGTATATTGACTTCCAACTCAAACACAGTGCATTCATTACCATCTTATAACATGCACACAACAATAAGGGCAATCTTTAGGTCTATATCCTCAAAGACACTTCCCAGATGCAGTTTATCTTGCATCCTCTCTGGTGCCTGAGCTCTGCCAGCAGCATCACTGACTACTTTGATTATGCAATACACACATTAAACATTGCCCAAACACATTTTAGCATGAGGCAACACATCGGCTTAAAAGAAGGGGCAGTGGTTTGTTGAGTCAATGACATGCTTTCTTCAAAACATCTAAATGCAGTGCTAGGTGTTTAATCTGCATTTTAAAAAAGCCTATAAACATACATTTACACAATAAAACATAACCATCTGAAAGAGCCATTACAGCCAATTGTCCTTTGTGTCAACTAATTCCTTCCATTCCCTCCCAAAAGGGCTCAGCTGAGTCCCCCTTGGAGATCTTACTTCCAATAGCAACAATTCCCTTCCTCTCCGGACCATCAAGCCCCCACCACAGGGGCAGTTTCCCTCCTGGCCAGCTCTCTCCTACCCTGATCACATCTTCAGCCTCTGCTTTCCTCCTCTGAGGCACACAGAGGGGTTGCGATACGTCCCCAAGATAAAAAGGTCCTAAATCTGAGAGGGCTGAGAGCTTTTACAGTCACTGTTCTGATCTGTACCTATCATGCATGGAGATCCAGAAGATGATTTTTTTTCCTTCTGTTTTGGTTTCGAAATCTGAATTTCATACATTGTTGGGAGTCTCAAATCTACTGGTCAGATTTTCTCCCATCTCTTCTACAGACTAATATAAATCATTTAAAACATAAATCTAGGGGCTGTGTTTGCTGGCTCCTCTACCACTCCTGCTGATCTCACTGATCTGCTCATGGCAGCCCTGAGATTCATCTTCCCATTCAGTGCTTGCCTTGCGTTTATTTTCTTGGACTCCTATCATAAAAAAGAAGAAATTACAATTGAAAGCACGAAGGACCAGATTCTTGTTGACCGACATTAAACACTACCGTATTTCTCAAAAACGTGGGTGTAATCAGTAGTTATTTATATTATAAGGTAAAACTCAGCATGGTTATAGGCATTACAATCAGAGGTGGTTGTTTTTCCACGTTTGGAGGGTTGCATGACTTCCAGCTTCAGTGAATAAAAAGAAATAAAGGAGGTAAAACAAAAAAATAAAACTGCGAAGAGGAAAAATGGACATGCAGATCTTCCCTAGAATATAGCCCTTCATTTTGCAGGTCTATAGTCCTGCTTTTTTTCCTCAAATCATTATCTTCTTAATAAGCAGCACAAACTTTGAAATATCCAAACTCATAACAGTTACACAACTCCTAGGATTGTTCAAAAGATGACAAACATATTTTTGAGCAATCACTAAAATACATATATGTATTTTATATGTAGATATGTATATAGAGATATATATACATATAGACACAGTCAGCACATATACATAATAGTCTTGTATAGTGAGCATGTGATAATGAGCATGTCAAAACCAACACACTCTTTTCTGGCAGAAGGCTTTGGCACAGCAGCCATTCTCACACCATTTCTGAAGGGAGCTCATTCTACCAGGGGTTTGTACAGGTTTGGGCACGAGGTGATTTAAAAGACTTTGAATTAAAAACCTGCCCTCAAACAGAACTGCCCTCAAACAATCCCCAGGATTTCTGATCATAGACCCCCAGGAGAAGTGAGGGGAATAGATGGCTGATGGTTATATTCCTTAGTTTTTTGCTTTTCAATAATTTTACCTTTTTAAAATCCATTTTTTATGGGTTTGATTGTTCACTAGTTCAAAAAAAGGTTACTTAAACTACCGTATACGGGGGCACAATTAATTAATGCACTTGACTTAAATTCAATGAGAACAGAAAACAGATACAAAATAAGAAAAATAGTATTCACTGATACCGAGTCCCACATCTGAACAAATAACAGTGGACTGTTTATGCTGCATTACTCTTTTCTAATCTCCACATATTACTATAATTATTAACTACTAGTCCTAAAATCTATAGAGTTATCATTATTGTTATTATTATGAAACTCAATCTCATTTTCATGTCATAAAGATAAACCAAATCTCATTTCAATTAGTTGCAGCAGGAGGGAATGAACTTTAAACAGACATTTAATTTCTGAAAAAAAAAATTAGGAAGTTCTTCGTGGAAATGTTATGGCATTTTGAAACAGATTAATAGTTCGGTATGAACACATCCACCCTGCAGCTAAATGACGGCTGTACTGCGATCAGGAGACAGGTTAAATGAGCAAAATCAGTTGATACCACTGGCTTGGATCTAATCAAATAGTATTCATTTTTATGACTTTTTAGCTATATTATTTTTTCATCCCATGCAGGTTATCTGCTTTGTAATTGGGTTATATTTGTCTTAATGCATTTGATGGGTAAAGAAGTCCTAGGACCAACGGGGTACTTTGCATTCCACTTCCCGTTGGAAATCACACTATCTCTGCTGAGTGCGCTCTTGGACGCGCCACACTTCACAGAAGCAATCTTGTGCATATTTAATCATCACTGGAGGGCAGGATCCAACCCACGCCATGGCAGCTGCTTCCCCAGCACGCCTGGCCTCACCTGGCACTGAGCTCAGGTGCCAAGGGCCACCAGTGCTGAGCTGCTTAAGGGCTGGACCATGAGGTTGCTTAATGTCAGTTTGCTCTGTGAGGCCCAAGCATGTGACAACGCAGAAAGAGAGCACACGATGAAGGGTGCTGGTCTAGATCCTCTCCGCTGGGGAAAAGGAGTCCGACACAGAGTAGTTTACTCACTAACTGAACTCACAGCTCTGGATGTGGCTCCTCAGAAAGGCTCTCCATAGTGCTCAGCACAGTGACAGAGATTGCAACGGTGACAGAAGCCTTCAAGCCTTGGGAAATTGTAGTACTTGTGACATGGTCCACTACTATAGGTCTCGGACAGTGCCATTTTTACAGACACTTTTGCAAAACTACAAAATTACTTAATTATTCCTTGCCCGACAGCGCCAAGTTTTAAGTCACACACTGGAGAGAAATAAAAAAGATATGTCAACAAACTGGGGGTCTTGCTGCTATACCTGTGTCGTCTGCCCATGGAACAACCCCCCTCCTGGTTAGCACCCACACGGCAGCGACACGCCAGAGGAGACATCCCATTGTCCCACTGGAGTCTTCTCCTCAGTGACAATTTACACAGACATGTGTCACCCTCTCCTAAAGTATGAATAGACTTCAGCAACATTAAATGTTTGACATTAGGCCAAGACTAAAAGACAGAAATAAAAAGATATCCCGTAGATGTCGACAAGCATTTCATGGATCCTGTGGATACAAGTTGAAATCCAGTCTCATGAAGTTTCTTACTCTCCTTCTGCTACTGTCAGTGATTTCCTGAGAGACCCAGGAGACAAGAGCTCTGGCTTGCAGAGAGGGGCACCATCAACCAGTATAGACCAAGACACAGAGAGCTGGAGAAATTCTTGGCATAACAGACGGCAGAACGGAAAACTGGACCAGGGAATGCAGGAGTGGAAGAAACTAGCAGGTGGAAAACTAAGGGTGACTGGTGACTGCTATTAGATGAAGAACTTTATTAGCTGATATCATGAGGTTAAGTGAGAAATTGAGATTAAATTAGACTGAACTCTCCACATAAGGACAAAGACCTGGGAAAAAGCAGGCTGGTGAAGGAGGAAGTAAGGAGAGAGAAGCAATAAATGTTTGGGAGAGGTAAGAGTAATCCTAGAAGAAAACAGAAAGTAGAGAAGTGGATGGGACTGAAATGAGAGAGTCAGGGGAAAAGACTGTGACCATGTCTTGAAATGTGAGGGGAATCCAGGCTTCTTGCAGAGCAAAATTCTTCTACTCTCAGCAAGCACCTGTGAAATCCAGTGGCAAGTATGTCTCATTCCACTACTGTGCTGGTTCACACGTCAGAATGCCACCTTCAGTTATTAATTAATCCATTAACTCAAAATCCAAGTCACGGTGATGAACTTAAAGATCCCAGCTCTTCAGACAAACTAAAGCAGTAGCCACATGATGTTTCCTACAAGATTTTTCCAGTTGGACACAGTTTGCTTATTTAACAGCCCAGGAAATCACCCAGATACAATCAACTCTAAAATAATAAACTCCAACAGTCCCATTCAGGAACACCAGAATTAAGTTTGCTTCAAACACCTCTAATATAGCTCCCCTTTATATTACAGCACAGCATTTAGAGATAACATAATTATCATAATTATCTCCCATTTTTTTTCTGCAGGACTCTCTCACTGCAAGGGCCTTTAATATCCTTTTAATGTAGGGTTGGGGGTTATTTTGGCTGCAATATAAAATTGAGTGGCTTGTTTCCTTAAAGTAGATTAATCTTGAATCATGGCTATGTAATATCATTTTAGGTCTCTGGTTACTTAAGCAATACTCACAGAGCTGGCAGCAGAACAGCCTGTTGGCCAGACAGTGGGATTCCCACTTGCCCTTTCTTTGCTTTGTATATATTAACAAAATATATATTTAACAAAAATGAACTATATAAATTAATCAGATTATCTCTTATAAAATTGCAGATAAGATCTAATAACAAAACTCACAGCCGGGATGACTTCTATGATCACAAAGCAAAAAGGACCCCAAATTTCTCTTTTCTGCCTGATGCACTGATCACACCCCCTGCAACAGCAACCCACAAAGAGCTTGGAAAACTTATTTTAGAGAAAAATAAGAAGTAGTTAGTAGCTAGTTTGGCTGATAGCCAGATCACACAGCCTAGATTTTCAAAATGCACTCACAGTATCAGCATGCACCTTTCAAATTTCCTTTTCAGTAAATGAGAACTCGGCACTTTAGGGAAAAAATCAGGCTCCTTTTTGGATGGCTCAAACTGAGCCTCCAAACTCTCTGGCCATTTTTGATAAAGCTGGCCCACATCTTCTAACAGTCCTGCTGTAATTATGAGCATCTACTGTAACATTTCTTAAAATTAGTGAATGGCAGTGATTTTCTGAAGGTTTTTACTCCAATTCAGTGAGATAATAGCAAGTCTGTAATTAAGGAAAACATGCTTTTTAGCATATGAATCAGGTGGATCACCTGAGTCATTCAAATCACCAAGACTTGTTTGCTGTATTTCCTAATTGTTTCTGGAATCAGTTGAGTGCCTTCCTTCAACAACAAGTTTGCCTTATTAAGTTTATTCATGCAAGAGAGAGAGATGTTTGCAATGCTCTGGATTGCTTCTGCTCCCATCTGTGCTAACGAGCAGCGAAGAAAGTTTTATGGTGCTTACAAACCCCATGGCTGTAAGGCTCCCCAGTCACACCAGATTATGATTTATTAGAGTTGTTAAAATAAAACGGGAGAAGAAATTGTTATAGGTCTTGGAAGCTGCAAAGAAGCGTCATTTAAACCACACTCAAATCTCAAAGGAAACAGGATTCACTTGAGAACAACAAAATCCCATGGGGTATGGTTCTCTCTCCACAGCCAGCCTGTATGCAAGACAGTGACCTCCTTTTGCATAAGGACTTATTTTATACCTTAAAGAATCTCAGGCACATTATTGACGTTTTACGATATTGTTAACGGAATCTCCAGGTCTGTAATAATAATGATAATTTGACATTGTGCAGTGCTTCCTATTTGAAGATTTATTTGGGATTCGTCAGAAATACAGCCACATACAGAGTAGCAGGAATCCGCTATTTAGCAGCACACTGTGATACCACAATAGTGTCAGCTATTCCAAAGGGAAAGTGAAAAATGTATTTCACAGAGACCTCAACAAGAATGCAGGAAGAGTGAACGCAATAATCCAGTTGTAGCCAAGACACCAGGGCTATCTAAAAAAAAATCAAAAGCTATTCCCACAGGTTTTCAAGACCTTGGTTTCACATTTCAAGCTAACAATTGCTACCTGTACAGGACTTGTTTGTATTACTATAGGACATTAGAGCACTATAGTTGCAGAAACTAAGGTACTGACTACCCCTGGGTCAGAAACATCCCTTCTCCAGTCACAGTCAGAGATTTTCAGTTATATCTGAATGCTTTTGCTTAAGTAAAAATAAATAAATAAATAAATACACTAAATAAATATTAACAATGTCTAGATGTCAATGCAATTTTTGCCATTCCCTCCAGAAAATTTCTTTTGCCAATAATACTTACTGAATATTTGCTGGATGTTGGCAGTTCTCAGATCAAAGACTTACACGTAAAGAAAAAAAACAAACTAACATCCACAAATTCTGTTTATGAAGGTAAGCTTGAGTTTCATCTTCTTGTGCATCCCTTCTGACCATCCTCCTTTGCTTCCTCATTAACGAACTGTATTACCAGGTACCAACAGGGTTTCATATACATATATATGTACCTATACATATATAAAAATATGTGTGTATACACACACACACATACACATGTATCTATTTGAAACTGACAATCTTCATAATGATTATTTAGTAAATACTCCTCTTGAAGATGCAGAAGGAGGCAGAGGAACCCCTCTGAAGGCAGAGGGACTTCACCTTGAGCTGCAAGGCTTTGCTCTGGAGAGCTTTGCCCTTTTTCCTGTAGTTGTGCACAATTCAGCTGTGTGACAACCGTGTTCTGTAAAGCAGCAGAATTAAATTAAATGTTCAGAGAAGGGTCATAGCAAAAACAAAAAAAAAACAAAAAAAAAAAAAAAAAAACCAAAAAAATCTGCCAATTGGAATGTTCTCAGAGTCCTTTTATTACTATCTATTTATCACTATCTATTACTATCTATTAATATCTTTCTTCCTCATCTCCTTCCAGCCTGGTCTTCATATTTTTGACCTCCATTCTCTTTATTTTAGGGCCCTCTCTAATAGTTTATAAATGTCACAATTTGTAATGTATAAACTCAAAAGAGGCTAAAACCTTCCAAATTTCCCTTGCTGCAGTTCAATGATCCTCCCAGTTTTAGAGACAACAAATGCTTTGTTGTCTCTAACACCCCCTCTTCATAATGTCCGGTGGTGCATCTTACAGGACATGAGCTATCCCTTCACTTCAAGAAAAGCCTGGCATATGGAATGCCAGGCTGTGTGGTATGGAATAAATATAGCCCACAGGCAGCAACATATGAGCAAATATAAATACTAACCAGCCAGTCCCTGCAACATCCTGAGACCAGGTTGTTATCTTTGCATTGTACAGAAGGGAAGAGTAAGTATGTTAGTTGTAAGGCTATCTCATGGTACCAGGATGCTAAGCTGGTATAGGGAGCAGCTGCACTTCTCTACTCCCTCAACACGCACTGAAGATTATTGCCCCCTTAGAGCAGCCAACACAACTGTTCAGGTAGCCCTTAGTTAGTCCAGATCTGTCAAATGATTTGCCTTAGCTGAAAGAGGTTTAGTACAATGTTCTTTGAAGCAGCATCACTTCTGACTGAGCTGGGTTAATGACTCATTACACCAGCAGTTGTGCTGTCATAGCTGAAGGCTGATAACCTGCAGAGGAAGCAGAACCCAGACCACTTGCATTTGTAGCGGCCCTTCTGACCCTGAGATGACTCCTACAAATTCATATAATTTCAGATCCAGTGATTCTTAAAAATAAACCAAAGCCTTGAATCTATCCCAAGAGATTCTAACACAAACACTGTTGCTGGATGCAAGGTTAAGTTAGAAATAGAGGGACAACCACACATGATTAGTAATTCACACCTATTCTGGGTTGGTGAGGCTAATGCTACAGAAAAACATTACCAGAGAGATAATAGTAAGATACTACACCTGTATCAAGGGTAACACCAGTAAGTCAACGTAATGTACTCGTGCATGTATTTTACAAAGCTGACAGGGAATAGTTAAGCATGAAGGATGAGAGAATAAAAGGCTAAGACGAGTTTTTGCCTCAGACTACAACAACATTTTCAGTTTTCAGATCTTCTCAATTTTCTTTTGTGACCCTTTTGATGGCTGAGAAAATCTGCACTGTACTTTGCTGTCTCTCACAAAAATGGCAATAGCTCCCTAATAACTGGGGTTTATTCTCCACGATCTTAACTCAAGTCAGTAGGAATTTGTTTATGGACTTCACATTTGGCGCTACAGACAGTTTACAAGCTGAAATTTGGTATCCAGACCCTTAATGGAAAAAATAATACCAAATCTCAGAGAGGCGGATCAACAACAACTCTGAGCTTGGTTTTGCTTCTCTTCATGCGACTTCGTCTTTAACTTTGGTAGATGCTAAATCACGTACAGAAATCAAACAAAATAATAAATCCACCACAGTTTCACCTTATAATTTTACTAGAAAGAATGATACCATGAAAAAGATAATGGCACAGCTGACTCCGGGCTGACAACACAGGAATAAAGCCAGAAATGGGGTTGGTCCTTCATCTCTTACTAGTATTCTTATTTACCTGCATTATAAAGCCACTTAGAGGACATGGCTGAGCAGAGAACTAAGCATGGAAAGTGCTGAACAAACCTGCAGCAACGGACAGTCTGTCAGCCTGGGAATTTGGTAGCTGTAGGAAGGTCATACAGTCCTGTGCTTCAAAGAAGACTTAGGAACAGTTCCCACCTATCTGGGATATTCTACTGACAGAAATGAAAGATACAAACAGCACATTAAATAGAACAGAATGATTTTGTAAAAAGAAATGTGAGATGAAGCAGACCAAAATCAGAACTAACCAAACATGAGCATCCTCTGTGTTACTTTGAAAACATTGCCTGATATACAGGTGCTACAGTAGGTTCACTTCTATTTTTAGTCTCTGGCACACATAGTTATTATACTCATCTAGGCCAAAACAGGGCTAGATGTGTCCAAATCTATGTACATACGATATAACACCTGGCTCTAGGCGACCACTCTTCCAGAGCAGAGCTGGAATCTGGTACTGCTTACTCAATTTTCTTTTCTAACTTCTTTACATGACAAAAGCTTTCAGAATGAGGAATAAGTCTAAGTGGGGTGGAGTGGGGATGAACTTAATTAATCCAGTTACTATGGATTTCCTTAGCAGCACACTGCAAGGGCCAGCACTCAGACAGCAGAGGGTCAGCCTGGCAAGACTTCATCTTACTTGGTTGCCTGCAGGTCTGCTGGGTCATGAGCATTCACCCTGCTGCGGGTCCGATGTCAGAGAAACCACACGTACGTTGAGCTGGGTCTTTTTTCCATTCAAGTGACCAGCTACTCTTTTTTTGTGGTTCCTTCTTCCCATCCCTCTTCTTCCCTCTTTTTCTTCAGATGTGTTTCTTATAATTTCATCTGATACACATCTTCTTAAGGTCAACTGCCTTTACCATGTAGAAAAACAGTTTCCTCTACCTACCCTTGTATATGTCAGGGAGTCCAGCAAATGTCATTGTTATTTCTTTACAGATGCTCAACATGGAGTTATAACGTCTTAAGCTCAGGTCCTTAGTAGGTAAAGTTGGGTCTTATCTCTCCACATGCTCCCTCCCAAATTGCAAATAATCTATAAAATACAGCACACAGAACAACATTCTCCAGGCTGTATTACTCACCATCAATATGCTAATACTATTCAATACCTCTCTGCAGCCATGACCAGAAAAACGTCGGCAATATGAAAACAAAGGTAGCTTCACCAGTAATTTCCATCTTTCCATCCAATTTTCCTACTTTTTCCACGCTCCAGTTGTAGCACATCTGCCCAGCACTGCTCGTCCTAGACCCTGCCATGCCATTCTATGATTGTGTTATTCAAACCAAAAAGCTATGTACTGTTATTCATGTAAAGAGTGGTTAGGCAAAACAAATTGCTATTTTACAGTAACAGATATTTGAGTATCTATTTGATTCCATTTAAGTTATATCTAAATAAGATTAAATGTTTCACAAGAAAAATGTGTGATTAAAGACCAATTGATTATTAAGAGTATATTTATCAATATGTGGTAAGTATCACTGTTACATTTAAAAACATTATTAATAGTCCTTTGGTATCTAATTATCCTATAATAAATCTTATTAAATTTAAAACAAATCAGCAGCTGAGATGCATAATTTAAAAATAAAAAAACCAACCCAATTACAAAACCAAAAAAAAATAATCCAAACCCAAATAACTTAAAATTAACTAAGATTTTGACTGAAATGAAATGGACTAAGTTGCTCAATTGTTACAGTTACTGGGGTTCTTGTATGTTGCAGGTGCCTGATTCAGCCCCCACTTGGTGAATGTGTAATTCACTGTGTTCTGACCATCTTCAAAGGTCATCTCTGATGGGCTATTTGATAGCAATAAAAATATCAACTCATTTATTCAGCTTCATCTGAGCCTGAAAAACTCCACAGCTGAAATGGAAAGAGTACTTGGCAGCCTCAACAAAACAAAACATACACACACACACACACAAAAGTACAAGAAGCTCAGAAAGTTGGGGTTTTTTTCTTTTTTCATCCTTTTTTTATTCCACCTATCTTCCCAAATTTCTCCTAGACTCCTGCAAAAAAGGAACATTCTGATACCTAAAATAGCCATCATTTATTTATGTGGCGTACACTTTCTGGATTACTCACAGAACTCTTTCAAAAGCAATCCTGGAGAGAAAAGCGCACCAGTTTACACTCTGTATGGTACTGGACAGGCGATAGGGACCCTTTCACGAGCAGGGGGCAGCAATGCAGTGATGTGCTATGGGATCTGTCTGCACCATTTGTCGTGTGTCAGCCAAACGGGTGTTTGTCCCAGAATGGCTCAACTCTCAGACATAACGGTACCTTAAACCACAAGGCCACCCATAGCCAGATTCAGCATAAAATAAAATCAGAGCACAAAACCTAAGCAGAGCTACAGCTGTGCAATTCACAGGTGAGAAACGGTTCCACCCAAATGGACCATGAATGTAAACACTGACTAACGAGAGTGGTACAGATTGGGCCATTAAAAATAAGGCAGAGATGAATGGAAATGTCTGAGCAGGAACATAAAACAGACCAATTTCTGCCACTAAGTAGGAGTGGGAGCATAACAGTCCTTGTTATAGAGTTGTTGGCAGTGATGTTATTGTTAAGGCTGAAAAAAGACATTACATTCCAAATCTCTCTTTTCAGTTGTAAAACAGTAAGATTTTGAGCTTGATCCTTCACTTCAAAGGTGGCTACTGCAACTGCTTAACAAAGGAGAAAGAGGAGATGGAGGAGAGGAAAAAAAACCACACGGGTTACAAAATGTTATACAGACTGCAGACCCAGATGAGGCTGAGATTTCAGTTCCACTGAAGTTCAGAGTTTTGGTCTTTTGCAGACACCGAGATCTACCCTATCTCAGTAAGCCAATACAGAAATAGCTAGAGAATAACCCAATTATAGCGACGATCACAGCCAGGAAAACACACATTTCAGCAGAGAGAACAGATGAGATGACAGCCAATTCCAGATAAAATGGAAAGGAGGTGAAACTGTAAGAACTGATGTCTATAATTTCAGGACTTGAAATGGAAGCCTGGTAATTAGAGTAAAGTAGATGTTCAGTTCTATCAGTATTAGCTTTAGAAAATAAACACACACAAACCTGTTTACAAAGAACTTTTTTTGCTTTATACAGAGGTATACAGAAAAACAGATCTGAGTGAAATGAGAAGGGGTTTTTTCTGTCTCTTTTGAAGAAGCTTGGGATTTATTTATTATTTTATCCATCAACAAAAGGTTTTGATTCATCAATTCTGCTTGTGAACTCCAAAAACGCTAATTCATGGCTTGGTTTGAGATCACTGTTTGGTTCCTAAAAGTTCCTGACTGTTTGGTTCCTAAAAATTCCTGACTGCTTCCATTGGGTTTCTCAGCACTCAGGCTGAGAGCCGTTCTGAGGAAAGGCAGAGAAGAGACTCATGGCACAGTTGAGGAAAGGATTTTGAAGTTTGAACATTTGTCTTTGTTATGATCAGAAATGAAACCTGAAATTTTCAATGAAGGAAAATTTGTACAACATGGGAAATCGTTTCAGTGCAAAACTGAAACAATAATTCTAATGTGGCCTTTTAGAATTTGACCTTTTTATTTCTTAACAACATTTAAATATAATACAGAATTTGAATATTTGAATATTTGAAATGAAAAGTAATTTCAACATTTGAAATTTCCACTTTTTGCTCTGAAAATGTCAAAACAGGAGATTTCAACTTTCTGGGACATTTTGCCCTCCCATTTTCACTTGAAAATGATAACTTTCAGCTTCTGCTGCTCACTTACTTGAATCACTGGGACAACTGGCTGTCAGCAGACAAGGGAAAGCTGATGGACTACACCATGACTTGTGGGATAAAACCCTGGCATTCCTTTCCTCTTGCTACCACCCAATCCAGTTTGGTTTTGATAGGTTGTGAAGGAAGAGGACGGTTGGCTGGGTTGCATTTCTTAAGTAACTACTCTGTCACTTTGCTACAGAGACACATGCAATCTACAGCCTAATCTGTGGCTAAATCTGTGGAATGGCACAAGAAAATAGTTGGACAAGAGAACAAGCAGAGCTTTCAGTGGCTTCAGTACTTTTACCAGAGATAATAATCAGTTGTTTGGTGCTGCCTCCAGTGTTTCATGTCCTGAGAACACTGTAGTTACAAGGAACTTCTGCTGTATGGTGCGAGTAATTGACATTTTTTTATAGTTTGCTTACACTGAGGGGGTCTGAAGCAAGCACATGTTAACTACTGGGTGACATGGCTTTTGAACTTTTCAGAGCTCTTCATGTTTTATGTGCCAGTAACTGAGAGTGAAACCTCGTGAGTTCTGCTGAATCATGCTGGAACACTTTAAAGATACTTTGAAGATATTTTTGTTATCCACATGATTATGCAAGTATTTTAGGCTTAAAATTTACTCTATCAGCTGTCACGGGGGAGAAATAGTGGTGATAACATTTTCAACTCATTTGACCAAATCCAAACAGGACTGTGAATCAAATTCTCAATCCATGAAGTTGCCCCAGTGCAAACTGGAGTGAGAGAAACCAATTTATCCCATTCTCAAAGACCTTTTGTCAGTTCTGCACTAGAACTCCAACGTGCTACATTTGCAGCCCAATCCAGCCGTGCCTTGTGGACAACTGCTGGCCAACCACATGGTCTCAACTCCTCTTCATGGAAAATGCAGCTAATAATTCTACCCACATTTACAGATCATTTTGAGATGTCTGAGTGAAGAGAATTACAGAACAACGAAAAGTTATTATGTATCATGCATGTGTTTGCCCATAAATAATAAATTCCTGAATCAGACATAAGAACAGAAGTTCCCACTATCGTCTACCTTTATAACAAATTCATAAGCAATAGTGCTGTACATGATTTCTCAGCTGAATGATAGGTTTCACTCCAGATCCAAATCTACCTCTCTCCTTATCTAGGTTATATGTGTTTTATTATTTTTAATATTTCTGAATGGAAACACTGATTTGTGATGCAAAAGTTTTTTAAAATAGATTTAGTCTTGTTTGTTTCTAATTCTTTACACTATTATTTTTCTAATGATCCTTATTTAGAGCTCTTGTCCCACTTGTAGTCCAGGAAGTTGCCAAACCTCATCTATATTACTCACTGATGCCTGATAAGTCTCTCAACATTATCAAGTCTAGTTGCCAGACTCTCTCTGTCCCTGGTGCTTTGGTGGTAGCAGATCTGCTGTACCCAGCCCCAGGTCTGACCAGCTGAAATGGCTGGCTGGGCTAATTTCCCTGCCTCTATGCGTCCTACCAGGATTTTACACTGGGAAATAAATTGTCACAGGGAGAATATTTAAATTCAGGAAACAAAATGTTCCCACTAATTCAATGTAGCTATCTCCTGCCTACTAAAAGTTATGAGTTATGTGTGAAGTAAAAAACCTCTCTGCTGCATGAGATAATGAGAAAACGGGAATTCTTTATTCATTGTACTTGTCCCTCTGCACATAACATTTGTATATCATGCCAGGACTAACCTGTGTCACTGCACTTATAGCCACAGACCAGACTAAATGCCTGCCCTTCACTGTTTTTACGTCATGATTCATATACTCTCTCTGCTCTTTCTGACTGCCTGCAATTACTTGTGACAAATGATTCTTCAGTGTACTGTCTGCTTTACCTTTTCAAAATGTTTCCATGGTTCACAGATAAGTCAGCTAGTGTACACTGTACTGTCTTGTGGGAAGTAAATCCCAGGACACACATAAGAAAAAGTTCCACACCATTTTACTGGCAGAACTGCAGATGTCCACCTCATGCAGCTGCTGCACAGGGACTCGGCACCAGCTGCGCCAGCAGTGCTGGGTCTCCTCGGTTACAGTGGTGCAGAGATCCGAAGGGAACAGATTGTTCCTCTCAGCTGTACTCTCCTAAGAATGTGAATCCTTGTTTCCAAAGAACCTTGATATCATCTATAACAAAATATCTGGTCAACATAAAATCATTATTTTGATATCTCCCATGAAAGAACATCCAGCTGAATGACCCCCATCGCTGCTCACATTGGCACGCCTGTTGTAATAACTACACACATCTCCAGAGGTGAATGCTGCCTTGATTTAAACCTATGAAAATCCAGGGGGCCTGATTCTGCCTTCAGTGACAGCAGTGAATGCTAGGACAGCTCCCCTGACCTTGGGATCCAAGTGCCAAGAGACCCAATCCATTGCCTCCCCTGGTAGCACAGAGTGTGAATTAGCAGTCTGGGTCATGATTCCCACCCTGCAATACAAACATGCTACTCATATAAGGAGTTTCATGCAATTGTCTGTTCTCTGCCAAGACAGTGGATCAAAATATGACGAGCACACATACAGTGCTTTTTTATGGAAAATGATCTTCCATTTGAAAGTGAAACCAGTCAAGAAAATAGCTAGGAAGACATCCTTCTTCAAACATCTTCCTTTTCTGGTCAATGTTCTGCAGATTTAATTTAAAACATTTTTAAGGCACTAATGGACTTTTAATTGACTTTAACTTGCTCTTTCTTATTGCAGACCTTTTTTCTTTAATAAATACATTTTTTTTATAATTGCAAAATACTTGAGTTTTTGGAACTGCAGAAGAAATGTTGCAGGGAGTGGATTCATCGTGACAGCTGTGAACTGACAATAGCTTTAATGCTGGCTTTGCTATTCAAATTGTTCTCCTCTTGTCCTCTGTCAGAGTCTGCTTAGGTACGTACACATCCCTTTTCTTTACAGTAACTTTGCTCAGCAAATCACGGAAACAGGATTCATACTACTAAGCTACATTTATTCTGGCCTCTTCCATACATACTCCTCTGCACCAGGTGAAGCAGAAGTGATGACACCATTAAAAAACTTCTTCCAGGTGACTGCTTTTCCTGGCTCTGTAGTGTCTCTTCTCCTTGCTTCTCCTCTCTGCTTCTGAGGGTTAATGCACCTCTAAGCTGGATCTGATATTGCCACTGTTGTGAAGGTGTTAGGAGTAGAAGATACTGTGACGTTCCTGGCTGCTCACACTATCCGCCTCCAACATATTTCAGGTTCACATGTGGTCCTTGGCCTGCCTGTGCTCATGTCCATCTGTTTGGGAGGCACTGTGCCTGCCTGCAAGTTGGTCGGGTCTTTGGCCAGACACCGAGGGGCTTACACGAGCAGGCAGCGGAACGCTGCAAATGAGATCTGTTCTGCAGGACGTTGTCCTTTGTGTGAGTGGTGGTGTCACACACCCCCTTCCACTTGATTACACCTGTTGATCCATGTGCCAAAGCAGAGAAGCAAAGCGGAGCAGGACAGGACAGGGCTGTTCACAGGCACTTGTGCCAGCCCCTGGGAGAGACTAGAAGGCAAGAGAGGCTTGTGAAATCCCATGGGTGGCACTCAAAAGGATTACCCTTCTTGTACTCTATTTACAGTACCCGATTTTCTGGGCATCCTCTTGCAAAACAGATGCAAAATGCTACCATCTGCTCATTGCTCCAATGACTGCGCAAGATGCAAAAAAGCGACAAAAATGCCTGCATGAGCAAGCAGTCTCTATCCGGCCCAAAGGGAGACACACAGTTGAACCATACAAAGGAAGTCATGCAGAAGGGCTGTTGTCATGGCAGGTCTCATTTGTAACGCAGACAATCATTTTCAGTTCTGAAACATTCAGACACTCCCTGGCACCTTAGCTGAATAACTGTACTTCACTGACCCCTGATAAGCACAGAGTTTATGGATATAGCTGGTCCTGGAAGAGAGCAGGAGTCCACTGCCAGGCCTCAGAATTACTTGTGCAGGGGGAACATGAGAGACAAAACAAAAAGCACATAGTAGTCATGCTGATGGGGTACCAGGCTTCTGCCTGGGCTCCAGACCTAAGCACCAGCCAGCCAGCAACTCTGTGCTGTGGCTGCTACATGTAGTAAAACCTGGGTCATCTTCCCTTCACTGATTTTGTTGGCAAGACAATAATCAGTGTGGGCATGTCTTCCCACGCTCCAGATGCACCTTTAGTTTATCATTTAGATGTACCCAGCAGAGCCACCAAGCTTCACAGACACATCCACACAACTGTGCCTGTGGCTGGAGAAAAGAAAAATAAATAAAAAATATCTTCTGTGGGAGAAAAGCCCTAGAGAGAATCCACAGAACAAAAAGTTGGAAACTAATGTTCTCCTAAACGCTTTCCATTCTGGTCACTGGTATCTCTGCTTCTGCTTTTCTGTTCTCCACAGTGCATGTTCACCACAGAGCCAGCAAAGCCAAGAGCTGCTGCGGTCACAGCTGACTGTGCTGCCTCGGACACAATCCCAACCAGAGCCAGAGCCGCTGGCAGGGCAAAGTCACAGGACAGCAGCACTGCTCAAGTTATTTGTTTTTATGGTCAGGGACACTGAACCCAGGCTCTAAATTGTCAAGTCCTCTTAGAATGCAGAATGCTACACTAAAAAAAAAAAATAAAATAAAAGGGCAATTCAGAGAGAAGAAAAGGATGGAAATATCTATCATCCAGCAACACTGACAAAAAACAAACCCTGGCAGCAGCAATGCAATGCCTTGTTTATGCCAATGTTGGTTGCAGCTCCTGTTCGGATCAGAAGCACAACAAATTGTCTGTTCCTCTGAATCCAGCCGGCTCTGATAGCTGGTGACCACGCTGACAGAGCCCACTGCCTGCATTTGAATGGGAACGATGAATAGTAGAAACAGCCACACTTGAACACATACAAGATTGTTTTTATAAATCCAAGACTGTATTTACAAGTTCCAGCTTTTAAGGCCAGGGTATTTTATTCACTTTGCTGTTTTTTTCAATGGTGAAAAAGCATGAGAGCAATCCATCTGTCTGAACCGCAAGCTTCTTATAAATAAACAACAATAAAAAACAACACCTGAAATTCATTTTGCCCAGTTCTGTTTTGTCTGAGTCCTCCCCAGAATCTAAATCAACAAGAGATCAGACTGTAGTTTGTGAGTAAATTTCTTTCAACAGAAACAAACAAAAATAGACAAAGATAACCATCCTCCTTATACTTTATGCACAGTAATGCAAGTTATTTTCCACTCCATTTAGACTTTTCACCTTCCTTTCATTTACCCTGTTTTTTACAGTTCAATAAATATTTTTCCAAGCTCCACTTGCCAAACAAAAGAGTTTAGCTTCAGTGTTACTCCTCTGACAAATATCCTTATGGTGTTGCACATGTGAGCCATTGATAAACAAATTAAAATTCTGTCCCAGCTCAGAGCTCAGCTGGCCCATTTCATCTTGCGGTATGGGTTTGTAAAGGTCTGGGTGTCTGTCATCCTCCCCTAACCTTGTCTTTGTCAAAGGGATACAAAAGCCTGCACGCTCGGGGCCTTACGATACTGATTAGTGTGAGTGACAAAGTGGAGTAGCAAGTCCACTCAGCCCTTCATAATAAATCTATCAAAGAGTAATAGAATTCCATCAATTCTGCATCATCCCCGAGGGTCGCTGTGCTGGGATGGAAAGTGTGTTCCGCTGGGATTGTACAACTGTTATTATTCAATTACACTCTTTTCTTCCTAGTTAAAGACCATGATATCATTATCACTTAATGAATACATATAATTGGATCTGGACTCTATGTTTGGCTGATGAATACCACTCACTATTCATTCAGTCTCAGCTCATCTTCTGACCATTTATTATAGACTTTTGGCTGAAAACCATGATGACAAAGGGAATTTGAAATTAGCTGAGATTTCATTCAATGCTCAGTTAGACACAAAGGCAAAACGCAATTCTGATGCACAAATGAGGCTGAGACCACACAGAGAAGTTTTGCCTAAGTTAATAGCTGTTGATTTCTACATAAACACATGGAGGTAAGCGCAAAGATGTTTTTCAAGACTGTCTCATAAGTTTGCAAGCAAGCAAAGATTTTCTCCCTCTCTTCCCCAAACTGAAAAAAAACAAGACTCAAAGGTAAATACTATGGCTTTTAAGTTGGTACTTTATTTCCCAACTTAAGCAAATTATTAGCTTTAAAGATGTCATCGGAGACCGCTATAATCTTTAACTCAGCCCTGCTAAGCCAAACACCATTTTATGATTAAATAACATTTAAATCTGACAAAAGCAAAAGTGCTTTCTATACAGTATATTTATTACACCTAATATCGAGACCATCATTAAGTTTCATCAAACAGTGTGCCCCCAAAGGAAACTGGCCCTCCTATTCATATTGTTGGGAGTAAATGTAGCATACCTCCTTTGGATCACTGGTGAACAGGCCACCTCATTAATCCTAGTTAGTAGATGCTGCTGGGCATGTGGAGCAGCCAAATCCAGATGCTACCCACAGAGCCTCTCCAGGCAGTTAGGGAATCACAGAGTACCACCTCAAGCCCTCCATACATCACTTCAAATTAAATTTACATTAAGTGCTACTCCATCAGAGCCGAGAGAAGCTGACATCTTTGGAAAATGCAGATGATAATCCATTAAATCCTATTATATACATGTCTTCTAATTTTACTTAAGCTCATGCATACCAAAGTGTGAGTTTGTGTTAAAAATTAAAGACCCTTTTACTAGAACAAAAGACTTTATGAACTGTTGACTTTGGGAGGGTTTATTACAGGATCAGGCTATTCTGTCAAGACAAGTAGACTTTTTTTTTTCCCTGTAAAATTTCTGGTTAATCATTTGTTCCCAGAATCTTTTTTCAAATGCACAACGTGTCTTTGCTATTTCCATCTCAAACTCTTTGTTCTCTCAAATAGAAGTGCAGCCTCTTTAACTTAATCAAATGTTATGAATGAAACAGTAGGACACATATTGTCTCCTTTTGCAATTAAGAAAATATTTGCTGGCAGCTTCCAAACTGGCAACAGCAAGAAGATGCTATAAAATCATCACAGTGAAAAAGCTAAGGATTTAATTGCCCTATTACCACATATGTTAATCCCTTTATATTTTCATAGTCCTTAGTCACAGTTACTTTTACTTTGATGAGTCTCTTCTAATTTCATAGCAATGATCGTATTAGTTTTCATTTAAGGTAGTTAAATTTTTTACATTTAACTACTGTATTTGATGTTTGTGTTTCTGTCTGATTTAATTTTTTGCAAGTTCTAAACTACAATTGAAATTACACAGATTTCAGGAAAATAAGTAGTAATTACTTCAGCTATCAGGCAAAGTATATTATAAGAAAACATATCAAGAAATAAAATATACACATAGACACACACACACAATTAATCTAAAAGCTAGTTACCAAACTTTCAAAAATTTAATCAGAGGTTGGATTTCAGGTTTAGATTTGCTTTAACTTTTGAATAATTTCTTTCCAAGTATTTCACAGTATGTCTGCTTTACAGTACATGTAGTATATAAGTGTTAGTTTTCAACTATTGTCATTCTTTGACAGTTGAAAATGTGATGGGCCAGACTGTCATCTAGCCTAAGTGTAACACTAGAAAATTCAAGTGAATTAATAAACTGAAGTACCTATATAAGGGCTTCCTTACTAAGTACAATGTATAACAAATTTAAAAAGTGATGTAAATTATAACTAAAACTGGCAAGTTTAGTTTGATCTTCTTGATGCACAGGGATTTATGCATGCTACTCCCATTAAAACGATCAGGATCTGCTTCCTTAAATTCCCATTCATCAGGTTTATGACATTACCCAAATTATTGCTCTCTAATATACCCTATGATTTTGGAAGCTCGCCATCACACATGGGGCAGTGCACCTCAGCAGTGAGGGGATCTGGTATAAAGGGCTATGGCAGAATGCAGAATTGTGGATGTTGTGGTCTCTATAAGTAACTACAAAAGTTGTTGCTGTTTACACCATTAGGGAGCATTTCTGAAGACGTATTCTTGAATTGTGAAACTGGATACATCCTAGGTTGGGGTTTTTTGAGTCCTTTTCAAATGGCCAACAACAGGGATGCACAGGATCTGCCTAAAACATTCATTTTTGTTTAAACTTCTACACTATATTTTCAGTATAAAGCTATTTGGGATAGTGTAAACACAGCTCACCATTCTCTGTGTGTTACAAAACATTTCTACCACCCCCCAGAGAAAGGAGTCTATCAGCCTGGAACTAAGTAGCTATTTCCTTTACCTTTGGACATCTCTAGCTCCATTTTCAATGCATCATCCCATTAGGAAAATATCATATAAAATCTAGCATTTCAATTTTCTTACTTCATTTTTAACAAAGGGAAAAATTTTGTTTTGAGAATCACCAGTAACTGGTGATTGAACTGGATGATTCAAAAAACAAAACTAATTTTAACTTTTAAGTGAGAATTAAAAGGAGTCTCTGAAAGATGGTGCTAAGTACATAAACAAAGCAACATACTGAATTTCATACTAAAAGCTAGGGAGCACAATGCAGGATCATCCTCTTTCTTTTCATATTTTAGACTGCCTTTTCCAGGGACTAAAGAGGAATCAACCAGACATGAGCAGAGTAGTAAACAAAATCCTAGGTTCCACTGAGGAACTTGCAGCCCAGTCTCCATGCCTGATTTCCACCAGAACAGAACAGAGACACCTTAAAAGATTTCCAAAATCCAATATCTAAAATGTATGAAAAAGCATTAGGACTATCAAAAAATCCATACGTAAAACAATAACCAAGTTTTCAACAGTATCCATGAGGAACGGTCTACTGAGGGAATGCCAAGTACAACCAAAACTTACCTAAAGCAGGTGCCACTCCTGCCCCTAAAAGAGGGGCCTCAAAACCAAAATTATGGCTAAAAGAATCCTTGGGAAGAGACAGTATTGTCACCAATGAAAAACATTCCTGGTAGAGCCCTGCAGACAGGTATGAATCTTACCATTACATGGAGTTCCCCCAAAACAAAAGAAATTTCAACTTAAATCCTTCTAGATAGAATAGCCACCATCTGAGGTCTCAGCTGAACAACCCAAGGCTGGGTTACCACAGCTTTCCACCTGGCCTGCAGGAGCTCCTCAGCTGTATTCCTTGTTCACAGTAGAAGCAGTATAACATTGCATAATTTAGCTAATTTGGGTCAAGTCCCCTTAGTTTCCATTTGCCACACGGCGTGGATCTGCCTCATGATTGCATACAGCTCAGTCCCTGATGCTCAGAAAATGTCCCTAAGTTGTGAATCCAGGAGCCAAGAGCTCAGGGCAGCTTGTGGTGGCCAAAGTGACCTTACGCAGTGAGCTGTGGGGCAGGGAACATCTTCCTGCTCTGTGCTTGTTCAGGACCTAGGAAAACAGCACAACTTAGAGGCTCTTCCTCATTTCTTTCTAGCTTGCCACCAGTTTATACAACCATCCTTTTGTGACTTCCTAGAGGAGAAGCTGAATCTTATTATTTACACGCAGCACTACTTAGAGATGAAGCCGTCGCAGAGGTCCCAGTGTGCTAGACGTGGTACATACATACAAACAGCAAGAGGTAGCCCTTGCCCTCAATAACTTACAGTCCAAATAAACAAGACAGACAGAAGGTCAGAGAGGAAACAGAGGCACAAAGAAGTGACGTGATTTGCCTAGTAGATGATTGGCAGAGTCGGGATTAGACTAATAGATCACTGAATCAATCCACTGACTAAACATACTGCTTCCCATTATTTCTTAGGAGGCAAACCAGGAAGAATGATCTCACTCGGCTCAGAGCCATAATAAAAATAACAGCAGTACTGAGGGCAAGTTCAGAGCTTTTTACATGATGTGCTGTGGATCAATTGGTGGAGAGGCTGCTCTCTCCACCGCCATATTTTGAATTGTCTTCACGGCAGGAATGATGGAAGACAGAGGAATGGCTGACAGTACTGAATAAAACTCCATGTAAATTCTCCTTATGAACATCTGATCAGTATTTATATGGGCATAAAGGGTTATTTATTTCCCCGTCCCCATGAATGATTTACATGCTACTCTCCATTTTTATAATGCACTCACTCAGGCTTGAGGAGGAATGTACTCTGACTGGCTCTTTCTCCAAAGAAACAATTTGACACAGAGCTGGAGCCGGGATGCTGGGTGGGGGTGGGAACATTTCAAGTGGTTTTAACTGTCTTTCACAGTAGCCATTTTCCTCCCTCTTTTCCACTTTTGACCCTTCTTGTTTTTTCCTCCTGTCACTGAGTTTCATCTTCCCCTAAGTCTCAATGCTCTCCAAACTCCTTTGCTCATTCTGTAGGTAGAATAACCCATTTTTATGTGACATCTTTTAAGGATGAGATTCAGAAAAGGGACTGCAGAAGTTTTAGTAATAATCACTCAGTGAAGGAGACTGCAGTGCCTTGGAGCTCCCTCTGGTTCTTTAGCTCTCATGCTTGCTCAAGCTGTGCCCATATCCACTCCAAGAGCTTTCTTACCTGACAGCCGGGGTTAGATTTATGACCATTCAGTAATCCCACACCAAACTGAGCCTCAGAATTTGAGAATTATTCACTCTGAATCTAGATCCAGCTTTGTGGTTTACAAAGGGCAAAATCAAAGTTTGGATCAATTCCTGATATAAAGTTTACAGTTCAGCTAAATCTTAGTATTTTCCCCAAGTTTGTTTCCTTCTTCCTGCCAAATGTGCGTCTTAAAGATACATATAAAAAACTTGAACAACGCACTGAGGAATATTACAGATAGATTGTATATGGGACTTCCAAGGCACTTGGCCTTCCAGTTCTAGGCAGATGAGTGGGAGTTCAGCTTGCAGGAGCACATTTTTTTCCTCACTTCCAGTGATACCGAATATAATGGGTGCAATCCCACTCATCTGAATTTGATAACTGGAATGAACATAGTAAATGTGTTTACAAAGTCTTGGACAAAGATTTATCACTTAAACTTCTAAGAAAATAATTTTAAAGAGGTCACCTATGACAAACCTGTGGCTCTACAACTTATTCTCTGACCCTTCATATTCAGTCCCCAACATTTTAAGAAAATATGGCTACAATGTCTTCATTAGGATTTCTACTGGATTCATCCAGAATGGAGTTTGCTAATGTTCTTCATCGGTCCACATTTCTGTAGTTGCCTTGCAGTATTAGACTATTTTCAGAACAAGGGAGTCATGCTTGCAAAATGCATAGAAAACTAAGGCAATTAAAATATAGAGTGATAGATAGAAATGTATTGTGTACACTACCTGTGTTGTCAGCTTTCCTTGGTCTGCCATTCAAACATTTTGGAAACCAAGATGCCTTGAAAGGAAGACATGAGGATCAGCACTGAAGCAAAAACACCAGCACAGATTTGAGGTTGCGCACCACCTGAAAAAAGGAATACAGAGTGAATACCTTGTTACTGGGATCCTTCGTTGTACAAACATTAGACCAGCTTCCTATGAAGTCAGAGTAGCCCCAAAGGCAACTACCACTCACAGCTGCCTCTTCCAAACTTTTTAAAAGTTGTTTCAGAGTCCTGACCCTCCACCAGCCCAACTGCAACAGCTTTGTCACAGCACAAAGCCCCGGGCAGGAGTTTGAAGTGGTGGACAGTGGACCTTTGTAACAAGTTTGTATCACTTCTGAGGAGGGGGAATCCCCCCTCACACCTTTATGTCTCACTTTCTATAGCCACCCCACAGTCAGATGCCCTCTTATTTAAAGGCTGCAGGTCAGAGTAGTCAGATACCTCCGGGACGCCTCTACCAGTCACTGTATGAACCCATTTGCACAGCCAGGCTCGATTTGCACTTCCTTTGACGCTGTCCGAAACAGGGTGGCCAAACCAACCCGCACACAGCCGGCTCTTCCAACACCAAACCCTGCACCCAACATGGCTCCTGCCCCACCCCAGCACCTCAGGACGTCCAGGTGGTGTGGAAGCACCTGATTGGTCAGGGACACGGCTCCTCACATGGGATTGGTCAGGTGCAGACAGATGGCAGCCTGGGATTGGCTGTGTGCTTTGCCGCCTGCCTGCTGCCTCTCACAGCAGCATGGGGAGCCTGGGGCAGGGGCTCAGGATCAGGGACAGAGAACAGGGACAGGGACATGGAGCACCTTCTCTGCCACTGGCTTCTTCACCGTCCCTGTTGTGGGACCAATCTGACCATGTGCTGAGGCAGAAATAATGTGTATTACCGTACAGAGCCATCGGTGATAATATTGTTCATGTTAGCAGGGGAATTTTCAAAGGAACAAAATTAAGAGACTGCAAGTGGGAGAAATTGCAAATAGTCCACCCTGTTGGAAGGAGGAGCCTGTTTTGCTGCTGCTGCTTTTATGCGATTTTATTGTTAGCTTAATGTCAACATCTTAAATTACCATAACAAAAGTAAGTCCAGATTTCATGCAGGCAAAGAAGCGAGTGACCTCCTTAAAAATCTTCCGTGTAGGTACAACAACATTTCCACCTTCCCCAGGCTTCCCTACCATGTGTTTGGTTGGTGAACTTCCCTCGGTGACCTGGTTTTACTAACATTTTCTCACAAAACAAAGAAGAAATTATCATAAACAAAGATTACATTCATTTTAACACTAAGCTTTTCACCAACATTTAACCTTTATGGGGAATCAAATTATTTTTTTCCATGACTAAGAGAAATCTAGTGATGCATAATTCAAATAACAAAGAAGAGTCACATTCTATACAAGTGTAATTATGTTCGTGTGGTATCACTGTAATTGAAACACAGAAGATGTTTCAGTCTGTATTAAAAGAGAATTTCTTTCAGTGGGTTTCCTGAAGCTCATTAGATATTCCCCGGCCTATTCTCCTAAGTAATTAGATTTTAACAGGATTTTCAACAGATCAGAGCAATCTCTGTGGGTGCCAATAGGAGACTCTCCCTCTGGCCTTACCAGCAGGGCAGCATGGATAACATCCAGGCTGGGAGTTAATAGGACAATTACTGGCCTCTTTTAAATGAGTTACATTAATGCACTTAAGCTAAATGGCTCTGCATATGATTAAATATTAACATCTGCAAAATATGAAATCATGATATGCAATCAAGTTTTGTTGTTTTAATTTCCCAAATGCCGGATTTCGGTGGTGTATGTAAATGTGCATTGGATAGTGTATGTTAAACTTTCAAAACACAAATCAACGCTATTTGTGAATGGTTCTTCTGGAGCTACTTAGTTAAACATCTTAAAATAGCACAAGGCAAGAGGAAATTATTGAAAATTATATAAAAACAATAAAAGGGGAAAAAAAAAACCCAACCTTCATTTTGAATGCCTCAAAGTGAGCCAGGTCATGATTTCCATTGCAAACAACAGAAATCAAAATTCTAAATTCAGTGCCTCAATGCATAACGCTTTCCCAGCAGGAACAGGGAAAAGAACAGAAACCAGCTGAAATGGCACGGCCAGAGTGGATGCATGCTATAGTGGATAATGTTTTTAAAAGGCAGTTCTGTATGGGTTGCCTAAGGCTTCTTTGCATTATATGAAATGTTATGTGTTTGTTTCTTTACATTCCTGCACAGTGCACATCAAATTAATAGAATTTTGAATGCCCACACATACATGCATGTGTGTGCACACAAACACATATACATGCAGACATATGTACAGAGAGAGGGATGTTTTATTTAGTAAGAAATGTTGTCAACAGACATTCAGAGGATAGAGTGATCAGGCCAGGACATACCTCACATTTCTAAAATAGTAAACTGGGACTTGATGGAGTCTATTTGAAAGTTCATTCCTGTTGAGGAAAACATGCAAGTAATAACTTAACTTGCATCGACGTGAATGGCTGAGGGAGAGGAAGGTGTGAGCTCTATGACCAAATAACTAAGGTTTGTCCCACATTACATTTATTTGTTGTTCTGCATTTCTCAGGCACTCACCAGACCCTGTCCTCTGTCCATGCGAACCCTGACCTCTGCTTACACGTCTGCTGCCTGAACAGTCCTGTCTGCGAGTCGACTCAGTTACCCTGGCATGCTCCAACCATCTGCAACACACAAAGTCATCTGACAAGATAAGTAAATAGGGCTTTTATGGGGGCTGGAAACACACTTGGCAACAAGAAGACAGGCTGTGTACTGGTAGTTCTCCATTATTTCCCCAAATTCTTGCTGTGTGGAAGGATTTCTTCATGTTGCTGAGAGTTTTTCCTGTCAAACCCCCTAAATATTCCTTGGATTTCAAGAGCAGCAAGGACTGCACAGGACAGAAGCACTTCTACAGCTCCATCTTAGACTCCAAAACTTAATGTCAGCAGGGTGGAGCGCATCCTTTCCAAAGTAGTCTACAAATACAAAATAATTACTCACCCAAAGTCTCCCATATGGCAGAGAAATATTACTTCTGTCTTTCAGATGGGAAACTACAGTGGAGGTTAAGACTCAAATTCTTCAGTATCTAAATCTCCATGGAATCAAATGTAAGGATCTGGTCTGAAGAGGTGTGCCAAAAGTTGGTAGGGAGCTGGGATAAACATTGATTCCTGGCTTCCAGCTGTGATTTCAGTGCAGCAGAAACTGTCTTGTGCTTGACCAAGTCCATGGAGCCTAACGGAGGACTAACAGTCAACTCTGGTCACAAACTCTCTTATTTCTTCCCGTGACACAAATTTACCCCTCGTCGTAACTACCAAACACTGTGTGATGGAACTTAATTTGGGTATTGTGCAGTAATGCCTCTAGGTAATAGAAAAGCTACTCCTGGTAGGTAGCGAGGGCTGACAACAGAGCATTTTATCCCTTGCCTCTATTTCAAATAAATGCAAAACTACGTCTCTTGGGGGATGGGGGGCGAGCAGAATAAATAATAAATTCTAACCTCTTTGCCCAAATTTCCCAGGCTTTTTGACCAGTTCTAGCCATGTCCAGGTCTGAGCACATGCCCCAGCCACAGTGCACATGTCCAAGAGAGGGAACTCACCCCAGCTGCCTCGGGTGACAGCGCTGAGCTGTCACCATCTGCTATCTGGAAACGCTGCCATGAGAGCTGGCCGTGCCACCACAACCTCCTCACAAATCTGATGGAGAGACACAAATGTTCACGTGGTGCAGGAGCTGATGATGGCAGCCCTTGGAACCAAGATGGAAAATATTAGTGTAACAGCATGACAGGAATGGAAAACAAAAGAGAAAAAGCAGGATAAAACAGAGACGCAAAATTGGAATATGGAACTTGCTAAAATGGAGATGTTTTACCCAGTGATGCTATTATTAGCAACATGCAGGCTTGTGATAATCCAGGAGTTAAGCTCCCATGAAAAGTGTTATTATGAATACCATGGAAATTGGGGCAGATCGGTGCCTACAGTTAAACTTGTCTGACACTTCCCATTGTATAAAACTGCTCTCAGTTGCCCATATCTTTGCCCAGCCTTCACCCATTTCAGATGAAACATCCCATGATGACTGTCTGCCTCAAGCTGGATTTCAGAAGAAAAAAAGAAGAAAAAAAAAAAAAGAGGATTCACATCTTACTTGAAACAAGGACAAGGCAAAAGATTTCATTTTGCCCACGTTAAAAGGAATCTCATGACCATCTCATTGGTGCTCTCATCTCACTTCAGTGTGATTTGTGCTTAAAGTTTGGCTGCAAGGCTTCCATTGCTTTTGGGAATGAACTCTTGACTCTTCCCACAAAAACTGTCTGGATTTGGTCAAGATTAAAAAAATAAATAATAATTAAAAAAACTCACTAGAGGTTTTAGAGTTTTTCAGCTACATTCTCCAAAGACTCTGTCTTCTGCACATAAGACCTTGCTGCTTCTCACAGCTCACATCAACCAGGCAACTACGATCCCATCAAAGCAAGCAAGAGAAGAGCAGCCCACAGCTTTGGCGCTCGAGCAGGGCTTGCTGAGCTCCCTCCTGCTCCAGGTCACTGTCCCCACTGCGCTCGCAGCTCTTCCCCCACCACATCCCAACAGCACAGACCAGCAAAACAACCCTGGTGCAGAGAAGAGTCAGACGTGGCGATAAGGAGGCAAACACAGGCATGTGGAACAGGGAGGCAGATCAGGTACTAGGACTGGAAGATAAAAGGATTTTCAAGTGGGAGGAAAGGGAGAACTACAACTAGAGAGGGCAGAGCAGAGCTCCAGATGCTGGGAAGCGAGCAAAGCATGCACACGTGTTCACAGGGGCTTCAGAAGCAACCACACACTGTTTGCCACAGTACCCACTGCACAAATGGGTTGTTGTCTCTAAGTTTGTACTTCTTTTGTTGCAGAAAATGGAATCATGCAGTTGGAGACTCTCTATTCAGGCATATGACAGAGACAAAGTGACAAGAATAGCCCTAAATCGGGACTTTTCTAACTTGACCATACTTGGATTGGTACCTTAGCGCTACCCTCAAGTAATTTTGGGTGCTTTCATCTAGCCCTGTAAAGCAAGCTCAGAGAACCACTCCAGGCTCAGAGAACCACGGGGCCTCACTCAGCAAAGCCTGCATCAAATAATCTAGTGAGAGGGACAGGGTTTGGGCAGGAGAAAATGCCAAACAGTTTACGGAGACATTGATGCTGAAAGGTTTTGCAAAACCAGGATGAGACTATAAGAGTGTTGGTGTGAGAGGGTCACACAACAGCGCCCCATTTGCACATTGGATGGGTACATGAGACTCAGCTGCACCCTACCCCATCTCTTAGGTTTGTCTCTAATATTCCAGGTGGAAATACCTGATTACTGAGCTCAGTGTTTGCCAGCACAGAGCAAAACTTGCCACAGGAGATTTGGTTCCTGAAAGGCTGAGCCCCAGACCTGAGAGGATGTTTGCTGTGTGACACATGGAGGTACATTTGTGACATCCACCGCAGGGCTCAGAGCTGTGGCACATCTGGACATGACAGGTAAAGGAGGAAGGTCCTTACTTTGCTGGGAGCTCTCTGCCCCCCACCCCCACTTCCCGCCAGCTGTTGTGAGGGAACACATCTGGGTGCACAATCTAGCTTCACAAGCAAGGTCTCCATCTTTCCTCTGGTGATCTGGACAAATGTGTCTTTTACAGTACTATAAGGGTGCTTTTATGAGATTCACCCCTTGCAAGGCGAAGGTTTTTATTAGAAACACACCTTCCTCTCTGTCATTTATGATAAATAATGTTTATTGATGTTCACTTCCTTCAGTGAAATAAAGTGTCAAACAGCACGTCGGTATTTGCCAATTTTCTTTTCACATTTCATGTTATGTGCTTTTTATGTTACATGCCTGATTAAAAATTTAAACATTGTCACCGTCAGTGCTAAAATACGTTGCCAGAGCATCTCTAATTATGCTGCCTTGTCTGCTCTGAGCGGGGACTGACATTTCTGGGTCAAGATCTGGTTGTTGATATGCAGCGCGGGAAGTATCCGATAGCCACTTGCTGAAAAATAGGTCCTTCTCTCACACAATTATGGCACACAATGCAGAGCAGGTACCCGGGGGAGACTGCTCATGCTGTGGTAATTCCTGGCTCAAGAGGCCTTGTCCACTTTCTGCACATCATTTTGCCGGGGGTACCATTTTAGACAATCCTTGGAAAGTGTTATCCGCTTTCAGAGGAGGCCTTGCAGGTTGTGCAGGGGTGAGCACGCTTCCTTTAGCAGATCTTTCCATTTATTTTTTCAAGAGGAAGTGAAAATATGAAGTCATCTTGGTGTTTTTCTTCCTCTATAGACACAACCAAACGGATACACCCACTTGCACTTGATTAGCAAACATTTAGGAACGGGCTTTCCAGCAAGAGTTTCTTATAACGCACCATATGTGTTTGGTTTTATTGATATTATATTTTTGATGGTTTGGTTTTCGAGTGAATTTTCTGACATATGCAGGAAGCCAGGCTGGTCTGCAAAAATCCACCTGGGTATGCTAAGCTGTGGAGCGGGGCATCTAACAACACAACTGACCTCCAGGAGGAGCCTTTGTACATATAAAAATGCCAACAGTGATGTATGCCGTTGGAAATATGGCTATTAAGAAAAACCTTACAATATTTGCTACATTTGTTTGCAACGGTAGCACACAAAATATAGTTAAAACGAGTCAGGTTTTCCAAAGGAATCAATATTCAGAAAATTCCGCTGTTCTCCTTGGGAGCTGATGGTTGATGAACAGTTATGAAATCCAGCCATAATTTATTGTGGATGTTCAAATTAGTTAAAAGGTGGCATAATATATGGCTCAATGTTTCATCAGTGCTTTAAAGAGTGTCCTTATTTGACCCATTAAATGCACATTGTATGAAGACCGATATGTTCCCAGATATTGTAAAAATCCTTCCCCGTTGTTGCCAGAATTTTCTTGTATTGTTTTTTGGCCCCAGAAATAATTACCATTTTCTCTTTGGAAAGAAGTAGAGAATAAGAAAAGTCTGAAGTGAGGCTCCGAATTTAAAAGTAGCCATTGCAATTCTAGAGGCTTTCCTCAATTTCCCATCATTTCTTTAAAACATTAGAACTATTTTTATACATAATTTTTCATATAACATCCTTAATTTGTGACCACCAGCTATGTGGCCCTGACTAGCACAGAAGCATGAAAGGAAAAAATATATCTAGCTTAAGGGAATTTCCAGACAGTTGCAGGACCAACTGTAATTGTTGGGTTTAGCTCCGCTGAACCTGGCTTTAAGTGCAAAAAATATCAATACCAGCAAAACTGAGTCAATTTCGTAGTCTTCAGTGTCAGAAATATGTATTTAGGTAACCTTTTACCTTCAAACATGATACATTATCGTATGTAACATTTCTGGTGTACATAGCACCAACTTGCCAAAGTACCTGTTGGATTTCTGGACTTCAATGCTGCATCCATCCCATACAGAAGAAAATACACTCTGCCCATGTGCTTCTGTATTTGGGTGGTTGTATAATTTGCTTAAATTTTTAACCAAACCTCACATATTGTCCAGTAAGTGATCTAGTTACCTAAAGAAATATGTCCGTGTCACTTCTAATTACTATTTAATTTGCATGATTTTGCTGGAATCGGGATTTGGTCTTTTATTAGTGGTATCCTGTCTAATTAATAGCACATATTAAACCATGCTCTGGACACTGATCACTGACAGATCTGAAAGTAAGTCTCAGGTACAGGGTTAGGATTGTAAAACGCTACCAAGAGCAACCACTTGGGTGTTTGCATTTGATTGATAGTTGACAGTGCGCTTCACCAAAAGACTGAGGTGGTTTTGCCATCTGTTCCTTGCAACACAACCACTACAGTGATGAGCAAAAACTGCAGGGCCAGCAGTGGTATTTAAAACAAACAAATAAATAAATAAAAATTAGTGCTTCAGTTCAATATCAAAAACCAGCATAAACACAGACATTCAAATGTACAACACTGGCTGTCTCTGCCACGTCAGACTCACGGCATCTGTGGAAATCATGTCCGAGACCCTGAGATCCGGCTCTGAACTCAGAAACCTGTTACCGCTAATGAGGATGGGAGTCGTTTTGCAATAGCTGTAATAAACATTTGTTCAAACAAAAAGAAAAGTAAGATTAGAAAACATGCAATATGCCCCGGCATTAATGGAAAACCTATTTGTGCCACCTATTTTGGAAAAATTATTGAAGAACAGCTCATCCATGTGAAAATATTAGCACTGTAATTCTGTCAAGGTCAGTGAGACCTAGAGATTTGCTGAGAAATCACCTTCATTTCACCAGGTAAATAAAGAACTCGTTTTTCAAAGAAACCTATTGAAGAAGGCACTCCATAGCAACAGTTAAATTATGAATACAGCACATATGTTCCATATCATATCATTTACAGCACACTTTAGCATAGACATAATGCTTAGTAACAAACTACAATACCATTCACAAAATGCATTTAAATAGCATAATTTAGTTCATTAAATTCAGTCATTTACAGTAAATCAAAATTATCACAGGAATTGAAGAGAGTACACAGTTGTTTGTTTGAATAGTTAAGCTAGGGAAGTCAATTCCTTTTTGAAGGTCAAGGACACAGTTGTTTCCATTTTCTGCTGTAAAAAAGATACAGTCTGTGTCATAAGATAATTTAGTGTCATCTGAATGTGATCAAGTCCTTTCCCCCTGCTTGTTCCGTATTATATAACTGGCACGCCTAAAATATATCCGAGTCAAGAAAACGTTTTACGTATAATGTTATCAAATTAGACTTCTTTTTCTTTTACAGACTGAATGGATGTGATTCTGGGTTTTTAAAAGGATTTAGTCTTGCAAATCTGCAGCCTATTACTTGGAAGCAAAGATGTATGTTTTCCTCTAGTCCAGCCATCAATTGCTTGGCCTGTGGAAATATTATTATAAAAGAAAAGTGGATTTTTTTCAGGCCTTTTTAAGAGATACATTCTGGCTTTTGCCATTGGAGGTGTGTCTGTGTATGTGTGTGATGTCGGGGAGGAGCTTAGTGCAGAAATGGTCTCTATGGACTATAAAGCCGGGGAGAACTCCAAGGATCCCTCAGTCTCTTCTCACATTGCAGGCATAGATAATCCTGCCTTCATTCTTGTTTGAATTCCAGCATCACTTTCAGAGAAATGAACAATTTTAAAATGACCAGTGGGGAAAACAAAAAAAAAAAGCCAGTGGGCCTCTTGTTGAATTGTTCACCACTTCACCCCATCGTTGTTTTGCCTGATTGATATAGATTGAAAAGACTATAACAAAAGTTCTGTTTCTTGTAAAAACTTCTGAGTTATCATCAAGTCTTCCTTAACCTGCTCAGGGTTGATCTCAGTGCAGTCTTTTACCCAAGGGCATGGTTTTCCATCCCTTTACACCATTCCTGCCATCAGATTCACCTCCAGGAAGCAAGAGCCCTCTGCAAGGTGTTCTCTCCCTTACAAAATTCTGACTGCGATGGAGATGCCTCTATTGCATCCATGAGTGAAATGCCAACTCTTTTTTGACTGCTTGGAGGGGAAAATTAATGAATAAGCTATGATTTTCCATCAACAGATTATCTAACAAGTTTAAAAGTGCTGCCCCACCTGCCAGCACCACATGGGCTGCACAGACCAGATCCAGGTTACTTGCACCGATAATTCAGTCCTGACATGTCTCCTTTTCTCAAGGCTACACCAACATCAAATAAACCCTTTGCAAGGGGTCAAATGAGACATCTCAAACAGGAAGCTGAGAAAGCATATTGTTTGTTGTCGAGATGAGCAGGTAGTACCAATCCCACCTCTGTCCGAGCTGCCTCCTTTTGAACAGGGCTCCACAGAGGGCTGGAAATCAGGCAACAGCAGCCTCCCAGCACAACAGCTCTCTTGGAGGTAGCAACACCTTAAACCACCCCAAAGTATTTGCTTGGAACCCTCCACATCCCCACTCATGATGGGCAAAACAGGAGCTCCTCAAGACAGTCCCTGTTCTGCCTGGAGGACATGAGCAGCACAGCAACCATCGCTTGGCAGCCAAAGGCTGGCCCTGCTTCGATGGAGATGGAGTAAGTTCGGCAAAACACCCCGGGAGAGCCTGGGAACAGCCAGGCAAGCAGACAGCCACGTACAGGGAGGGACAATTAGGGCCCAAACAGAAATGAATTATGCTAGAGGGACCAAATTGCTTGTTGACACTGCTGCACAACAAAGAGGGAGAAGGAAAAAATGCTCTTAAGACAAATAACCTTCTCCATCTTCCTGGGTACAGGGACAGGAGCCATGAGGAGGCACAAAGGACACAGATGGCAATTCAGATCCTTTGTGACACACACTGCCACCACAGCTGTCCTGGGGCTGACTGGGAATGGACCTGGTACAAATCACCCTGAGCACGGAGGAAGCACCAACAGGACTCACCAGAGTCAAAGTTTCCGAAGGACAGAGCTGTGAGCCACGGGTCAGTGCTGCAGAAATGTGTCTGGGTGCAGCTGAAGCCTCCTCTCCTTGCCAGAGTCCTGGCCGAGCTGCGGGGACCAGCCGGGTCCTAGGGAGCAGGGTGCTGGGTGCCAGCAGGGTGCTGGGTGCCAACAGCTCCTGCAAATACCCAGGACGGGTGGACTATGGGTTTACCGAGACTCTTTCCCAACTTTTTAGCTTTTCGGCCAACATCTGGAAAAGCAGAGTGTCAGCAGTTTGTTACAAGTTGGGAAACTAAGCTTCAGACCTCTGAAAACCATGCATGCAACAGCAGAGTCCTGCTAGAAACAAACACGTACAAAAGGATTCTCCAATATTTCCCACCTCCACCTGCAGAAAAGGACAGTAAATGTGCCCCAGTTCAGTCCTACATTAGTCGTTTCCCCATTGGGATGGTGTGTGTGACCATGTCTTGTGCAAGAACCAGGCCAGTGGACACAAAGCACCCTGTTTTACAGCATCACTAGCTTGGGTTACTGCATGTTTCTGTTTTGGATGCTAAAAAAGAATTTTAGCTGCAGCCTGCACTGTAGGGATCAGGGCTATGGGTTCTGAGGATCTATAATGGGATGGTTGAAATGTAAACACCTGCGTATCCACTTGTCACAGGTATCAGACACCAAAGTAGCTAAGAAAGAAAGACATTCCCTGTCTTACACTGTCTGCCTTCTTCAGGCAAGCCCAGGATACAGCTATTCAGCAATAACAAAAGCATTAACCTAAGACTAGTTTTAACACTGATTTTACTGCAAAAAGAGTTGGGTTGATTACAATCACCCTTTCCTACACAGCACTTTTCTGAAACAGATTTAAATCATTTCACAGAAAAGGCAGAATCTTTACTCATTTTATAGATGTGGAAACTGAGGCACAAGGGAAAAACAGCTTGTTCCTGAAGAGATGCAGCCCAGGGAAACTCCAGCTTCCAGGCTCCCAGTCTTACACTAACTGATCCAGAAATTGCAGAAAATCATTAACTCATCCTTGAAAATTTTTTGTGATAGATTGTAACTATTTTGTCTGTCATCTCCAGAGCCTGCCTCTCTCAGGAATTATAACTATGTACCTGAGGGCTGCCACTACAGAACAGCAGAGGGATACATCACACCTGCTGCCAGGCAATCCTTAATGCGCCTATGTTTGATTGCTGCTGGGTGTTATCGGTGCCAGTACTTCTACTGTTCTTACTTTAACACCACAATGTTAGTTTGGCACTGAAACTGCACTTAAGACTTCATGGTGGAACTGGAAAGCAATGAGCTCAAGAGGAAAATTCCAGCCTCACTTTGAGGTAATGATAAATCTTTTCTCTCCCATTCAGACACTATATTAAGGCTGCTGCACTGGGCCAGAATTTTTTCTTTAATTTCCACTTTTCTTCTTTGCATGGGCTTCAGCCAGTCTTGGAGAGGAGGGGGGATGTAGCTGAGCACTGACAAAGGACTTTATTCACAAACCAGCAGCAGCCCCATTTGTGACTTCCCCCAGCACCCCGGAACCAACGATGCTATGACAGGAGAAACTTGCACATCAGACAAACTCCAGATTTCCCCTGCAGCGACCATTTCCTCATGACACCCCATCTGCACTTCCAGGCACCGCGCTGCCTCCAACATGGACTTGCACGCTCCTCTTGTCAAGCTCAGAGACCTTCGGCAGAAGCTATCGCAAGCTGTTTGCCCAGCACTGTGCCAGCTAAGGCATTATTAAGATAAAGGACTCTGAGATAACCTCACCAGTATTTCCTAGTCTACATCATTAGCTCAGCTGGGATGTTGAGCTCTAACTTAGGAGTTGAGCATGCAGGAATATTACGCCCTAGTGGCTGGGGAGCAAGCAAGAGGTGGTGGGTACCCTTGCACCCATAGCCTTGCCCCTATAGCCTTGTCCCTATAACCTTGTCCCTGTAGTCTTGCCCCTGCAGCCTCCTGTACAGCCCCAAGCTCTCCCTTCCTGCAAGTCCCCTCTTCCCTGGTGGCAAGGGCCAGGAAGGACCAGCATGACCAAGTGCCCTAGCATGTGTTTGCAAAGCAGACAACAATTTGGCATGCTGTATGGGGCCAAAAGACCTTCAGTCCCACCAAAACAAGAGCAGTTTTCAACAGGTAACAGAATACCCAGGCCAAGCTAAATCCCCCACACAGAGAGGAGACAGCAGTGACAGTGAAACAAGCATTAACATCCCAATTTAAGCACCCAGCACTCCCTTCTGTTCCTCTGGAGCTTCTTCCCCACGCTTGGAATTGATTTGGATTTAGACACCAGTTTGGGGGTGTCTGCCCAAGTGCCCAATGGAGAGATCAACAGCAGCAGGAGCAGATTGAGAACTGGTCTCCTGGTCAAAGCAAGGCCACCCAAAACCCAGCCTGCAGCAAACATCACTGCCTTCCCGGTGGGTGCTCCAGGGTGGGGTATGTACAGTTTAGACCTTCCAGCAACAGCAGAAGCTCCCCAGATCCTCACAGTGAGAGGAAACCTCATCCACATGGTCACTCAAAACATCTGCTTTTAGTTTCTCTCTGGTGGTGTTTCTCTTTCTCTTAATTGAGCAGATAGAAACCCCAGAGCAGTTGGAGAGAGGAGCCAGGCAACAGAATCATAGAATCATTTTGGTTGGAAGAGACCCTCAAGATCATTGAGTCCAACCATAACCTAAATCTAGCACTAAACCCTGTCCCTAAGAGCCTCATCTACATCATAAAAGAGGACCAAGAAGACCAAAAATGATGTGGGCAAGGCACACGGCCACCCACGACAGTGTCCCCATCAAAACATGGGGACAAGGTGGCCGTACGTGGCACCAGGCAGGTTTTGGGCCATGCGGCAGCGGCAGCCTCGCTTGAGCAGGGACAGGCAAAGCTCTCAGCCTGCGACAAACCAGCACCCAAACAAACGGTACATGTTACAATAAATCTGTGGAAGGAATAAATTAGCTGTACAGCAAGGTTATGCTTGGAGAATGTCTCCACTATGGCAGAAGTATCCACTGTACCTAGTGATTAGGTTTATATTACAATGTGGCTTTTAAGGCTCACTGTGCTGAATAAAAATTTAGGCAATTAGTGATCTTATTTCTTAGGAAGAACTGCTTGCTATCGTACATTAATACAGATTTTGCTCAATTAAAATTGTTCACAGTCAGCAAAAACAATTTCTGCACTGTAATGAAATAATGAAATAATTATATGCAAGGGAGGACTTCTGATCTTTTTAATTATTCTATTCTTCATTTTTAAAAGGGCTATTTGAAAACGCACTCTTATAATTGATTGCTATAAATCAGTCAGAAGCATTCTAAGGATCATAAATATTCTAACTTTTAAAAGACAAAGAAATGCTAAATATTCAATGAAATCCTTCAATATTCAGAAAATTTAATCTAGGGTAAAAGGATAGACTGCTCTTTTGAAAATAAAAAGTAAATTTGTTGTCCTGTGAAAAATGAAATATCTTGAATGTCAGTAACAGAAAAGGAATTAACAAGAGATCTTTTTATTGTTTTTTAAGGTCATTAGGCTGTGAATTCTATAATTATGGAAATTGTCAGTCCAGTTCTGTGGAGTGTTTGCTCCCATCCATAAGGTATTGGAATGTTCAATCAGTCTCTCTCGTGGGAAAGTTAGGTCATAACTGTAAGTGTACCAGCAAAATTGAATTAAGCAAAGAGATTTCATTAGTATTTATAGCCAGAAGGCATCTGTAAAAGTACAGGGCAAAGAAGTTATGTGGAAGTCAAAGGAGAAAAAAAAATGGGTTTCTGGTGACAAAGGCGAATCTGAAAGAGATATAAGTGTATAATGAATAAGAGCTATTGAGCGCTGCTCCAAAGAGGGAGTTGCAAAGATGTCAAATATTGATTTTCTTGTGTATGCCTTTGGACTACATATGTAATTGTTTGGATTTGCTGTCTTCATGATACAACAATATTTGTTGTTGAAGGTTAAAAAGCAGAGTGTGAAACAACCCAAAAAGTCTGAAACGTGTCGGAGAATTATAATAATTCTACAAGGAGGATTGCATGAGCAGAAGTCTGTACTTTCCAGCAAATAAACATTTTTATGACTAGCGAAAGCATTCGTCTATTGAAAGTATTGCTCCTGGTACTGCAGCAGCACATATTGTGTGCAGTGCCATTGAACCATATTGCATTTATTGATTGAAAATATACAATTTGCTTCTGATGAGTTTCTCCAACTTTTTATACTGTGGAAATATTCTGTGATGGCATATATATGCGCAAAGTACTGTATATGCTTGTGTATGTGCTCTTTGCATGTGTATGCTGATATATATAATCCTCATATGTGTTATTTTAATATACAGAAATGACAGTCCCTCTCTGGGTCTTAATGCAGAACGGAGAATATATTTCCTGATGCTGATTAATATCTTAATTAAATAAACCTCTTGAATTCTTTTCATTCTGTAGAAACAAGCACCTAAAATCACCTTAAAAATTATTCTCATCTTTAGTAGTTCCATAGTGCTGACACGATAGCTCTTTATATTTCCACACAAAAGGGATTTGTGACTGTTTGGAGTGACACATCATGTGTGACATTTTCCACGTGTGATCCTTAGATTGACAATCAAATCTTTACTGACACTGGTGGGAACTTTGGCCCTGAGTCCAGCGGGACGTGGACTTCGATTAGAGTCTCTTGGAGATCTGGAAGAGCTAAAAGCAAAAAGTGTCCTTAGAAAACCAGAGCTAAACCCACCTGGATTATTCAATCTTTTTTTAGGTGGTAAAGCTGGGAGGTGGCATCTTCATTTTCGGAAGTGCTGGACTCAGCAGAACCTGAGAGAGCCTGACAATCAGCTCTTAAACAAAGATGTCTCAGGGAGGAGCGGGTTGGGAAGAAACCCAAACCCCAGCCGTAAATAAGAACAAGAATGGGATCAAACTCCCGGTGAACCCTCGCCCTGCTCTAGGCTTTGCTTTAGCATTTTTTCCCTAAATTCAACAAATTCTCTATAAGAACTTATCTTTAGAACATCTGTTGCATCCCTAGGATAAGACTAATCCCAAGTGAAAGCTTAAGTAAAAATAAATTGTAATAATGCACATTTAACACCAACTGCTGTGAAAATAACATTGCCAAACCCACTAAACGGGGAAGCCGCTGGATTTTTTGAAAGCGTGGGGCAGGACGGCGCTGTCCCTTCCCAGCCCCCAAATCCTGCTGCCAAGTAGCAAAGGGGCTGGAAGTTTTTGGAGCCCTGCTGTCAGAATACAATGTTGCCTAAGCAAGCATTAAGAGATTATGGTAATAATAGGTATGCTTACTCCAAATAAAAGGTTTCATTAATCAAGCCATGTTGAGATAAACCTGTCAGTGGACAGAGGAAACTAGAAATCAAATGCTGTGAAAGTTCTGACAGATTGTTAAATAGAAACCCTTTAAAACTGAATTTAATTTACTGTGATATTACAGATATTTATGCATCAATAGACAAGTGCAGATTGAGTTCGGAGGTCAGCTCTGGTGCTTGAAAAATAAACCCACAGAATGAAACAAAAGGTGACAGTTACCTTTGTCAGAAATTACGGTTTATTAAACTAAATATGATTCGTGTTAAACAGAAAGGCACAGCGCTGGGGTATAATATACTGCAGCAGATTGGTTAACAAGTAATTACAGAACATACTCGCCCTTTTTTTAAAGTCGCATCTACAAACTTTACCAGAAGAAACTGGGAACAAATATTGCGCCACAGGAGCAGACAGAATGGTACCAAGGGACAGCAAGCACAGAGACCTTTAGCAATATTGTTCACTAATTATGCCGTTAAAGCACTGTTCACCCATCGAGCAGTGTGTGTTTGACTTCTTTATTTAATTTCTTATCTTGAATTTTTTTCAGACTCTCCATTTTCAGAACTTTGCCCGATTTGCAGCTTCTTCAATTCAAGATGTTCCTCCTCATGCCTCTTCCTCCTCATAAATTCAGGTGAGTAATGAAAGGTAAAATTAAGGAGAGGTTTCTGTCCAGGTAATTCTGCCAGCAAGTTGCACAAAGTTGTTTGCAAAGGGAAGCGCCGTTCACCTGGGCAAGAGCTGCAATTCAGCCTGTTTCACATCATTCGTCAAGGGAGTGAGACCCCAGAGACGGTGGCTGAAGTATCATGGGCAGATGATAGAAAATAAAACATCTTCCATGTTTCAAGGGTTTACCTAGTCTAGTACCAACAGCCATAAACCTTCTTTTCATTGACAGGATGGATCCATATCTAACATTAGTGTTTGACTTAAACATAATTACTACATTGCACAGTATGTTTTTATTTCAAACGATGGCTGCAGTTTGAAGGGAAAATTTGGACCTAATTATGATCCAGCTAAGCCAACAAGAGGCTTCCTACTGACTCCACCAAGCACAGAGAGAAGTCCTTGACTACAAGCAGTCCTGAGTGAAAATAAGTATGTCAGTGCTATGTGATATGAACATATCTATCTGCCAAATTTACATGAGGTCATATCTAAATACATGACTCCAAAACATGCAAGTGTATATTACATTTCACACACATAAGAAATAACTTAAAACATGCAGGACATGTTAGCTAAAGCTATTCCAGACATATGTCCTTCCCAGAATGACAGGCTGAAAAATCCTTACCAGCTCGAGGACCCTCCGTACTCCTGCAAACAATTACTCTAACAGGAGTAACCACATGAAGTTTGTGAGAAAATGGCCTTTTTTGTCCACAAAAGGGATGCAGGACTGGCCTCTACTCACCTTACAAATTTTAACAAGACTTACCTGGAAAATGAAACTCTAGTTCGGCTTCAGAATAGAGTGAACTCAAAGCACATATTTAAGTCCCATTAATTTACACGGTTTAAATGCTATGCCAAGCAACCTTGACAGACCTAAAAATGCAGGACTGCCAGTTGTAGGGATGAACAGAAGTCAGTTATGCTACAGAAAAAAACTAAATGCATTAGAGAGGAGTCACCTCCTCACCTATCAATCCCGTGTGAGCTTTACTCCACCAGGATCTGACCTGATGTCCTGCAAGTCCTCACCCCATCCCAGGAAAAGTGCAATTGTTTAAATTTGCATTCCCAGGCTACAGCCACACATACATAGAGGCAGGTCCCAACGGGCAAAGACCTAATGACTGTGTTCACCTCTGAAAAACTGCAGCTGTTTCCTTTTTCTGGGCAGTTCAGCGAAAGGCCGGAGAGGGCAGAGCCTGCTCTCGGGGATCAGTCAGTGACCTCCAAACCCAGAGCCACCCAGGACTAAACAAGAGCTTATTGGAAGTGAATCCAAAAGCCATTTTTCATTGCATGGTTACCTGTGCTCTGGGGGCTCAGTGCTCTTGGGGTGAAATGTAACACATCCTCATGCTCTGAGAAATTATCTCGTGGATTTTGAGGAGGAAAGCCATCTCCCCACTTATTTGGAGCTGGGCAGAGAGCAAAAGCAGGGGATAAAGAGGATTTGGCAGAGCCTGCAGAAGGGTGAGGGTGCAACCCCATGGACAGACCTGATCGTTGGGTACTTATTGGGGTAGCTCCTAGTGAACCCCAGTATCTCCCCTTGCAGCACTGGTCCATAATAATGTTTTCCCATGGTTAAATGAGTTGCACAAGTTAAATTCACTCATTTTCTATTTCATGTTTTGAGATTACTCGCTTGAAAGCTTTTTGTCAGCACAAATGTCTTATTATGAATGAATGTAAAGTCTGCATTGATGCTAAGAGGTGTAACAAGCAGTAATGAGGTAAAATTAATAAATGATCTGCATAGACCAACAATGAGGGGAAGTGTCTCATAGGCAGTGGAATATTTTCCCAAGGGAAGTAGGGAAAAGCCCCACAAATTGGAAAGTTTTAAATAAACTCAAGGAAACCAAAGGAGCGCTCTTATACCTGTGCCATGTGAGTCCTCAGAGTAAATGATCTACAAACATTGCAACAGAACCATTTTCACCTGTAAAAGAGCTGTGAAAACACGGAGTGCAGAGGAGCCATGATGGCTGTGAGAGCTTCCAGCAGAGCCCAGAGTTGCCCAAGTGGCTCCTGTTTGTGGCCAAGGGCTGGTGCAGGGTTCTCTCCCCACAAGTCCAGCCCTGGGCAGAATTAGCTCTTAAAAGATCAATCCCCAAGCGAACCCCTGTGCCGCACAGACCACAGTCATATGTAGCAGATAGCTGCGACAGCCCTCCATGTTTTATTTATTTAAATGAGTTTACAAAGCAATTAAGACATTTCGGTGAATGCTGAGGTGCATGTTTCCTCCCTTATGATAGATGATCCCTGGATTTTTTTCCCTCTCCTTCTGGACAAATAAATGCTTTATGGTCCCACAGACATATTTTCGCTCTGCCCAGTTGCTTAGAATTCATTTAAATGTGCCTATTGAACTCCTCCATCATGTAATATTTTAACAAGAGCCCCTAAATAAGCTTTATTTACAGACTGTAAATACTGCCTGACAAGCTCAATAACACTGTCTCATCACCTCCTTAGCTGGAATTCCTCTTGGTAACCTTTTTTACCTGGGCAAAAGCAGGAAATCCAGAAAAAAAAAATTAATAATGTTGGTCTGTTTTATGGAATAAACACTGATTCTTCACATCCTTCCAATTGGAAATACAACCCTATCGTGATTTTTGTCAGAATTAAAATCCTCCCTGGCTAAGCTGCCAACGTATGCTCTTGTCACACAAGTGCTGGCAATGCTCATCTGGGCTCTGCGCTGTCCAAAGAAGCTTCTGAAACCAGGAGGGGTTTACAACATGCTTTGGAAGGCATTAAAATACTTTAATACAACGTTTCATAAAGATTCTTCTAATAAGGTGAAGTATCTAAATTGGATTCTCAGAAGTACCCTGATGGTCAAACTGACAAAGAAGCTTTGTGGGGAATGTCAGGAAGGAGCTCTGCTGAAAATGTTCCATGTTGCCTCAAAAAATAATTAAAAAAAAAAGACCAAAAATTTGATGTTGTAGAAATGTTTAGCAATGCATATTTTCTTTCCAGAAAAAAAAAAAAAAAAAAGCAGAGAGTCCCCTAAAATGCATTACAGCTCTCTCCAGATAAGGAGCTACCTGGTTCAGCAGGTGAAGAGGCGCTTGGGGAGTTTTTGATAGAGAGATTATGGACCTGATTACATTAATATCTAGCATGGGTTTTAACCTGCATTTTGGGTAAAATTCACCGTTGTGCAGAAGGCCCATAAAAGGCCTGTGCACCACTTACGCCCCACCAAGGCACCATTTGGATGGTGCACGTGAAGCTTCGGTGATACATAGGCCCTGTGCCGGCCCCAGCGTCAGGAGGGGTTTCATCCGTTATGTATCAATAATATTAAACGTGTTGGGGAAAAATATTAGCAGAGTAATTTTATTAACAACAGTGATAATTCACCGCTTGTCTTTCTGTGCTTAATAAAGGGAATCGAGGGTGTTGTACGCAAGCCAGAGGAAAGGCTCACAAAACTATCCTGGTAAAAACAAACAAATGAAGCCCTGGGAAGCATGAGAGCACATGGAGGGGGATGTCCTGGCTGTGCTGAGTAATAAAAATAAATCCTGGATCAGCTCGTGGTGTTTCTTGGGTGCTCTGAAGATGTGCAAGATCTCATGGGAGCATCTCAGAGTTAAGTACATGTTGGCCTCACGATGCTGCTCTCAGCAAAGGGATCTCGCCACATCCCTGGAAACCCTCTTTGCTGCTTCTCAGGCATTTGCATCTTACTGGAAAAGGGAACAACTGAGAAAAAAACCTGCTGTGCCTTCCTCACACCTTCTGCCTACTTGCGAACTCCGTATAAAAACACACATGGGCAACAGTTTGAAATGAGCTCCCACTACATGCCTCTCGTTTTGAGTTACATCCCTTCCTTTTGGGTTGCATTCCCTCTTTTTGAAGCAGGTCCCTGTGTTTGCAACCAGTTCAGCACCATTGGCACTGTCCCTTTGGGCCATGCATAAATGAAGGGAAAAATATTGTGTCATGTTGATTTACTCCCCTTCCACAGACAAAGGAATCTTCATGTAAAATGTATCTTCCTTCCTGAGCCCATTGAGCCTCTTCTCTCCCTCCATGTATGGAGAAATCCCTGGATTTTGAAGGAACAATGATGGCCCAAGCACATCCCTTCCCTGACCAGCCATCCCCTGGATCATGAGCTGGAGGATGAAGATGCCACACGCCGGTTATCGCTGCTGGGCACAGAGCTGGGCCAGGGTCACCTCTTCCCACCGACCCCTTCCCTCCCTAAATAAAGCAAATTTAAAGGATTTTTTTAGACTTGCCTCTGCTTTTTGTTCCTGTGTATTTACCATGCCACACAGCCCAGGAGCCTGCTCCAGGGACAGGGATTTGACAGGGGCTTCGGAGGATGAGGTTTAGCCATCTTCTTGGGGACAGATGGGGACATGAGCAGGGACCTGCCAGGAACCATCGCTGCTGGATGAACGGGGCTGTGTAGGACCGTAGAGTGGGCACGGGGTGCCTGTGGATACAAACTGAGGACACTTATGCCTTTGTTCAGAGTGGGGATTTGCAAAATGAAAATCTGAAGAATAAACAAATTTTGATTGAACAACTGCCAATGGTTTCGTGGGGTTTTCTTTGAAATCAGGTCTCAGGTAACTTTGCAGCAACCTTGCACAAAAGGCAGTAGAGTTGTTTTGCTCACACAGCCCAATTTGCACAATAATAATTGTGTATTTTAACTTACTTCATTTATTTTGCCCTCCCCCTACTTTGTAAAGCACCTGAAACTCTAAGCTGTACTGAGCTCCAGTCTTCTGACGATTTTGGTTTTAATTTGCGAGTCCCAAGAGGTTGCATTGTGGGGACACCTGAGTGTTGCTGCCTGCTTTTGCCAGGTCCCTGGGATGTTCCTGACTGTGTCCAACACAGGGATGTCGTAGCAGAGCCAGCACCTCTGGGTCCCCCTCCACCAGCACCCACCCACCCCACAGTTCACCTCCCAGGGGATAGGAGGACAGAGAGGGAGGGAAATGACCAGCGCAGTAACACACCTAAAGGAAATTTAACATAAAATGCATGGGTTTGCCTAAACGCCATCCTTGGCTGATATTTAGACCCCGCAAGCAATGGCGAGGAGGGAGCAGAGAGAAGCTCGGTGTGAAATTCGGAGTGTCCACCCGTGGGGGCGGTGGGAGGATGGACACGGCGCGGGGCTGCCCGTGGAGCATATGCATGGATTTATATCTACATATAGATACAAACCACACCCCTGTGTGTGTGTGAGCGGTGTGGGACAGCCCCCGTCCGCCCGCGGTCCCTGTGGCCGGGACCGCGGGGCAGCCCCGGTGCCTCCGCCCGGTTAAGAGGGGCCGGGAGGGGGTTGGGGCTGTCCCCTCAAGGGGAACAGTTTTTTTTTTTTCCCGCAGAAAACTGAAAAACTGCACCTCGGAGGAACCCGACTCCCCCGCACAGGGCTCAGCGGGAAACGCTGCGCTAACAGCGCGGGATGGCGCCGCCCGCCCCGCTCCGCCGCAGCGCGGTGTCCCGCCGGGGAGGGCGCAGGTTCCGCGGGGCACAGCCGGTCCCTCGGCCCTGCATGCAGCCCCGGGGCGAGGGGTCCCGAAGTTGCCTTCCCCTCCCCAGAGCGCCGGGCGCCCCCAGCTTGGGTTTCCCTAAAGGCGAACTGGGGCTAAATAATGAATCGATCTAAAATTAACCGGAGGAATGGAAATGCTCTAAAAATAAGCCAGCAGCTGCCGTGGTCGGAGCCCCCCGCTCCCGTGGGGAAGGGGGAGCGGGGCCGCCCGGAGGAGGGGGCTCGCCACGGCACGAGCAGGGCCGGGCGGGCTCCGCGGGGCTGCGCGGAGCGGCCGCGCCGCGGGAACCGGCGCAGAGCGGGGTGCAGCGCGATGAAGCCGCCGTGATGATCGAGGGCTGCGCGGCGGCTGGCGGAGGCTTTGCCGCGATGCTCCGCGGGCGCGGTGGCGCGGAGCCGGCCTGCCCGCGGGCAGGGGCCGCTCCGCAACTCGACGCGGACGGAGCTCCCCAAAACTTCACCGCCTACTCCGCTGGCGGCTGCTCCAACACTGGATTTATTTATTTATATTTTCTTTATTTTTTTTTTAGTTTTTGCACGGAAGCGCCGAAAGCGTTTCGGGAACCGGCGGATCACCTCCCCGGTACCGAATTGGGGCGGCCCCGGGGGCTGCGGAGGTTGCGCGGGAGCCACCGCCGGGCTCCTGCGGGGCAGCGCCGGGGAGGGAACCGGCCCCGCTCCGCTCCGAGCCCCCTCCGCGCACACACACGCACTAACACACTGCCTCACACACCTCCTCCTCTTTCTTCCTTTTTGCTCCACGCAGCGATCCTATATTCTCCCGGCTTGTCTCTTTTATTCTTTTGTACTCAGGCGTGTTGTCCTGGCCAGCAGTGTGAACGGGGGCTTTGTAAAACGGGACAGATAAAAATGAGCAACATCATATTGTTTGACAGAATGATCCAAAATGATAAAGTGCCTTCTCCGGAGGGGGTGAAAATGGTGAATTCCTAAAAAACAAGAGCGTCGTTTCTCTCCTCTGCCTCCCTGCGCTGCTCGCAGTAGCCTAGAGGGATCTGCCGCCTGCACCCGCCCGGATCACGTCCAGCCACTCTTTTAAATGGGAAATCCTCTTTTTAAAAGCCTTCATTTATTTATTTCTAAATAAATAAAGGGGGGGGGGGGAGCGGCTTCGGCTCGGGACCCCCCGTTCTCCTCGCGGCGAATGAAAAGCACGATTTTCGAGAGAAAGGCTCGTTTTGATTAAATCTGACATGCTGCTGATAACTCCATGCTAATGTGAAATAATTAACATAATAGCCATAATTAAAAGCACGCTAACAATGCCATAAATTTATCACACAATTTTACTAGCTTTCTGCCCCTAACTGCTCTCTCATCGTTAATTAAACGTGTTGCCTTTTACAGAATGGATGTTTATACATTTCCAATACAAATAAATCCGAAACCGTTTTGGAAACATGACCAATTTCGTTTTGCACTGAGGTCTGCCGGTTTTACAGGCGGTTTATTACAATTAAAAACAAAACAAAACAAAAAAAGGTGCAAATAGACGCCTTAAAATTTAATAACTATAATGTTAAAAAATCCAGTATATTTGGAAATCTGTATCTTTAGCGCAAAGCCCGGCCGGGGGGTCCAGGCCCCGGTGTCCCCGCCCGCTCGCCCCTCTCCGGTCGCGACCGGGGGATGTTTGTGTGTCCCCCTGCCTTGGACGTGTTTATTTTACAGGGATTTCTCCCCTGTAGCCCCTCTCCTGCGAGCCCCGTTAGCCCCACACGTTTATAACGAACCACAATGCAAGTTTAATCCAGGTCAGGTCAACGATTTATATAACTCATTAGTGAAAGTAATAGGCTTAAGTAGATGAAAGGGGACACCTTTGGTTTCTCCTTCCTTTAAAACGATTACAGAAGCAGAAATTGCCCCAGCCCTTGCCTTTCCTCCTCAATCCTCCCCACCCCCGAGGCTCAGCCTCCGGATTTATTTTTAACTCACCTCGCAGCCAAGATCTTGCTTTGCTATATTAGAATCAAATTGAGTTGTAATTAATTTCTCCCTCTCTGTCATAACTAACTCCATCCTCCCTTTCCCCGGTGCTTGCCGTGTCTCTATTTGACTCCGTATCGATCCGGACGATACAGTTTGTTTTTCTCCTGTTGCTAAATCTATCTGTCTATATGGGCGCCCACTTTCTATTTCTGGCCGTGTCATTATTGTGGGTTTTCGCCTCCGCATACTACGCTTTAATTATGTTATTGTTTTGCAGGGCGTAGGTCCTGCTCACGTTCAGCCCTTGAACTTCGGTGGGTTCGGGGGCTCCCAAATAAGGTTTCCTGATTTTTAGAAAAGGTTTCTTCCCCTCTCCACTCCTCCCGGGTGGCCTCCTAAATACGTTCAAGGGTGGGCTCCCAAATACTTTCCTAAACTTCGCCACCTGAACCCCTAGGAGCCGCAGCAGCGCCCCCGGCCTGCGGAGAGGCGCGGAAAGGGGCCGCTTCGCCGGGCCGCTCCGTCGGCAGCAGGGATTGAACATGGGATTAGCACAATAGAGCCCTAATCGAGGGGAAACGTTTCTTTTCACGCTAAGCACCGTAATTAATGGTATGAATCAATTAATTTGACTTTTATTGTGCCGAAGAAAAGCGCAACAAATGAAACAGGGGGCTGCGGAGTTGTTTTTTTTTTTTTTTTTTCCCTCCCTTTTCCCTGGGAGACAGTGCGGAGCGCGGGGAGGACAGCGGGAGTGTGTGAGTGTGCATATAGGTGTGTGAGAGTGTATCTGTGAGCGGCTGCGCGGGTGCGCACCGCCCCCCCGCCCCGCTCAGGGAAGCCAGGGTCACGGTCCGCGAGGGGCTGAGATCCACCGGGAAACGCGTAAAAACGGAGCGGGGAAGGGAACCTCGCAAGGTGCCGGCTCCACGGCCGCGCAGGGAGGCAACCGGCCCTGCTGCCCCGCGGGACGGTCCCCACATCCTCCCCGAGGCCCTTTCCGCGGGGGCCCGGCCCGGCCCCCCCGAAGGCTCTGCGGCCGGAGCGGCCCGTCGGGGCCGCGCTGAGGTTCTCGGGGCGGCCGGGTCACCGACATTTCCGAGGGTCCCATGGGGACTAGGGAACTATTTGCCTTTCCTAAACCAGAACCGCTCGTGGGAATTGTTTCCCTCCTGGCGCATTTTCCTCTTTTAATTGTATTCACCGAAATCTGACAACACGTGCGAGAACTACAAGGGTATCAGCCGTACGAATTAGAAAGCAAAGCCCCGTGAGCCACCCGCGGCCGAGGTCCCGGGTGGGGATTTCTTCTCCTGGGCGCAACGGGACAGGGGTGGGTGGGCGGCCGGGCCGGGTCCCCTCCCGCCCCGCCGGGCGCCTCTCCCCGGGCCGGGGCTTACCTGGGGCCGCGTCAATACGGTCCTCACATTCACACACACTCCCTCATTTCCTACTTTTTCATATGCTAACGCCCGCAATGATTAAGTCGTTAACACCTCTGGAAAAAAAAAATAAAAAAGAAAGAGAGAACAAAAAAAAAAAAAAAAAAAAGAAAAGAGAAAAAAAAGGAACTGTCTATAAGCTCATTTATTTATAGTTTCCCTTTGTTATTTTACGTCTTTTTTATTTCTCCCTGCTACTAACCTAATAGATTAATCAATAGCCATTCTCCGATCTTCCGTTACCAGCTGGTGCTGCTGTTAAGAAAAAAAAAAAAGGAAGAAGAAAACGATGGAAAAGTGATTTCAGAGCCCAAACTTGGTGGGTTGAAGCGCTATTGCGGCGACGCATCCGCTGAGCCTGCGCTCGGCCGGGGCGGCCGCTGCCGAGCGCATCGCGGTGGCCTCCGGGCCCTTCCCACCGAGAGCGGCGGCAGCAGCAGTAGCAGCAGCAGCAAGAAGCCCCCGGTGCCGCAACTTTTCCGCGCCAGGCCGGTGGGTCGCGGTGCCCGCGGGTCCCAGGGGCGGCGGGGGCCCGACGGGGCGGGCGGGCCGAGCGGAGCCGCCGCTGCTCTTTGTTGACAGTCCATGAAACAACTCGAGTTTTGCATGACTTCACAGCGGGGCGCCTGACGTCACGCAGTCACGTGGCGCCGCCTCCGAGTATATCTTTAACGGGAAAGTAATCTATCAGGCAGTCCGGACCGCCGCGCTTCCAAAGTGGCGAGCGAGGCCCCGCGACGCCCCGGCCTCCTGCCCCCGCCCCGCCCGGCCGCCGGGAGCTCCGTCCCCTCCCTCCGCCAAGGGGAGGAAAAAAAAAAACACCAAACCACAACAAGAAAGAGGAGGAAAGAGGACAGAAAAAAAAAAAAAAGCCAAGGGCGGCGGAGCGGTGCGCGGCGGAGCCGCGGCCGCGGAGCGGAGCGGTGGAGCGGCGGGTGCCCGCGGAGCCGCGGCGGCCCCATGCCCGGCGCCCGCGGGCGCCCATCGCAGCGGGCGGGAACCAGCGTCGCCGCCTGATCCCCGATGCCCGGCGGCGGGAGCAGGGCGCGCAGCCGGAGGTGACCGGGCGGCCAGGGCAGCCCCGCGCCGCGGGACGCCGCGGACGGGAGAGGAGCGGGAGCGGCCGCCCCATGCCCCGCGGGGACGGGGCCGCGGGGGGCAGCCAGGCCGCTCGGGTCTAGCCCCAGAGGCCGGTCGGAGGAGCGGCGGGAGGGGGGCACGGGGGGAGCCCGCCGCGCCGCCGGGTGCGGGCGGGAGGCCCCGCCGCCGCGCCCTGTCCGCCGAGCGGGGATGACCCTATCGGGCGGCGGCAGCGCCAGCGACATGTCCGGCCCCACCGTCCCGGCGGCCGAGGATGTGGATATCGACGTGGTGGGTGAAGGCGACGACGGGCTGGGCAAGGACAGCGACGGCGAGGCCGGCAGCCCCGCCGGTCTGCCGCGCCTGCCGCTGGACGAGGCGGCGGAGCTGGCGCTGCCCGCGGAGGCGGGCGCGGGCGCGGAGAGCGGCAGCAGCGGCAGCGGCAGCCCGGCCCAGGCGGCCCTCGGCGGCGCGGCCGAAGGCGGCAAGGGGGGCGGCGAGGAGGGGGCGAGCGGCGGCGGGGCATCGGCGGGACAGAGCAAGCCCAAGAGCAGCCTGGTGAAGCCGCCCTACTCCTACATCGCCCTGATCACCATGGCCATCCTGCAGAGCCCGCAGAAGAAGCTGACGCTCAGCGGCATCTGCGAGTTCATCAGCAACCGCTTCCCGTATTACCGGGAGAAGTTCCCCGCCTGGCAGAACAGCATCCGCCACAACCTCTCCCTCAACGACTGCTTCGTCAAGATCCCCCGGGAACCCGGCAACCCGGGCAAGGGCAACTACTGGACGCTGGACCCGCAGTCCGAGGACATGTTCGACAACGGCAGCTTCCTCCGCCGCAGGAAGCGCTTCAAGCGGCACCAGCAGGAGCACCTGCGGGACCAGACGGCGCTGATGATGCAGGGCTTCGGCGCCTACGGCCTCGCCGGCCCCTATGGCCGCCCCTACGGGCTGCACCCCGGCGCCTACACGCACCCCGCGGCCGCCGCGGCCGCGCTGCAGTACCCCTACATCCCTCCCGTGGGGCCCATGCTGCCGCCGGCGGTGCCGCTGCTGCCGTCCAGCGAGCTCAGCCGCAAAGCCTTCAACTCCCAGCTCAGCCCCAGCCTCCAGCTGCAGCTCAACAGCCTGGGGGCCGCCGGCTCCATCGTCAAGTCAGAGCCCAGCAGCCGCCCCTCCTTCAGCATCGAGAACATCATCGGTGTCCCGGCAGCCAGCTCGGCCGCCAGCGCCCAGACTTTCCTGCGGCCGCCCGTCACCGTGCAGTCGGCCCTGATGGCCCACCAGCCGCTGGCGCTGGCCAGGACCACCGCCGCCATCGCCCCCATCCTCAGCGTGCCTACCAACATCATCGCGGGGCAGTTCCTGCAGCCCGCAGCCCCCGCCGCCGCCGTGCAGGCCAAGTGGCCGGCGCAGTAGCCCCGGCCAAGTAGCCCCAGGCGAGTTCCTGCAGCCACCGCCGGCCGCCCCCTCGGGGGCTCCGCGGCCGCCCCCACTCGGGCTTGGAGCAGCGGGCATCGCCCCCCCCAACGCCGCTTGTACATATTTGTATCAAAAATCACTGACGTTGCTTTCGGGGGTTTTTATTTTTCTAAAGAGGCGAAATGACGGTCGCGATTAGGAGCTGCGAACTTTCACTTTTTTTGAAGGTTCCGACGCTCTGAGCGGTTTTATCCGAAATAAACGAACAAACGAAAAAAAAAAAAGTATCAAAAATAAGCGGGGAAGATTTTAAATATTAAACGAACTACGAACAAAACAAAGAATTTTGGAGAAAAAAATAACAAAGGAGGAAAACGCTGTCATTCTATTATAGAAGTCTGTTTATATATGAATGAATATATGTATTCTAAATGTTATTCCTTCGTGTTGTACACAACTTTGTAAATAAATTTTTAAACTGCTCTGCCCGTCTTTGTGTGAGAAGCGTATCTTTGCGCACCCACCCGAAGGACGAGCTGCGGGGCCCGCGGATGCTGGAGAAGCGAGCGGGTGAGCAGAGTGGCCTCGGAGATCGGGGTTCCGCCAGTCTCGGTGCGATGCGGACGGGTCTCCCACGGCGGGCCGGCCCCGCGCGTACCTTCTGCCGCTTCGTGATGCTCCATCCGCGGCCGCGCAACGACAACGACCGGCCTCGCTCGTTCCCGGGGCGGCCGCCGTGACGAGAGCAGCATCAAAGCGATTCCTTCAAAATTAAACCTTCCCCGGCAGATCCGAGTTTCCATCAACCGTGCCGTGATTTTTCCCTAAACACATTTATTTTATTTTCTTATGGTGATTTCAGCTCTGCAGCCCGGCGCTGTGGGATCCTGCCCCTTCCCGGCCGGAATAGGTATGCTTTGGGTTGGCTTTCGTGGCTAATTATAAGGGAAATTGTTTTAAATAAAAAACGTTGGGGCGTCTAAGTAACGTTTACTATTTATTTTGCGGGGTGGGAAAGATAACTGCAGTCGCGCCAGTGCGGTGTCCGAGCGCGGATCTCTCGTTCAGATCGGGAAAATAATTGGTGTTAAAGAAGCGGCTCCGTTCCCATGGAAAGGGAACGGCCTTTACCAGCTAATTCCTAATAACCAAGTTTTAAGGGCAGCTGCCAAAATATGTACATTTGTGTGCATTTTCGGGCTAAAATAAAGAGACTGCCAGGATGAAAAAAAAAAAAATCTGTAGCGCGTTACAATATTTTAAACCCTGCTTTGGGGGTTTAGCCTGGCGAGATCTCGGGCATTCAGTCTCTCCTGTGCACTGACGGTGGTTAGTACTTTATTCTCTCCCTCGCAAAACATTGAATTTTGGTCGCCTTTGGAAACCTTCGTGGATTTTGCTTTTCTGCCCAAATAATGCGCTGTCTTTGTTAGGAAAACCGGCGGCGTGAAATACAGGCGGGATGCAGCAGGCACCGGGTTTCGCATCGGGAGGAGCTGGACGAGGCGCTTATTTCACCTCTAACACCTGCTGGGAACAGCGGATTAAAAAAAAAAATAGTAATAAATAAAAGTGTCCTTGCCTTCCCGGTAAGCAGTAAATATTATTTTTTCCTAAGTAAATATTTATACCTCCGCATACATGGACTAAAATAAAACAAGCAGCTTAGTGATAAGATAGTTTGAACTTTATAAATAAGGACTCGCTAATCATCTGACACTAAAAGGGAGAACGGGCACCTGAAGCGAGCGGGGATTCGGTGTCAGGCAGGGCCCTACATGGGCACCCGGAGAAACCCAGCGGATCTAAATTTGTTTGTACGTGGCAGCTATAAAAGTAACAAGTTGTTTCACAGTTGTGTCTGGCTAATCGGTTTTACACAAACAGCAAATGGTAGGTGATTTGTACAACACGCGCGGAGGTTATTTCTATATTTAGCGGATACCCCTGGGAAAGAGAAAGGAGCCTCTGCTTGAATTCACTTCTAGGCTCAAGAAGCTGCTGATCCAGGGCTTCCAGAGGACATCGGATAACAGGAGCTCATTCCATTCCCCAGCCTTTGTTACTTATAAAATTACTCGCTCATATTTCCCCACATAGCAGCAATACCTCGGGCTCGGCATCTGCGCGCCGGCGGCGGTGGAACCGGCAACTTTCCTACCCGCCGCCTCCCTCCGCCGCGGCCCCGGGAAGCGCTTCTCCCCCGGTTACTTCCGTCCTCTATTTCTCTCCCCCGGTTTCTCCCCGATCGCCGAGGAGAGCGGCCGGCTGGATCCTGCGGTGCCGGAGACACCTTTCTCGGGGAAGGCGCGGCGGCGGCTCCCGGGACCGGGCAGCACCGGGAGGCCGCGGGGCTCGGGAAGGGCCGCGGCGGCGAGCCCGCCGTCCGGCCGCTGCCTCCCCGCAGGAGCCACTGGGGCCGCCGGGTCGGGAGCGGCAGCGGGGCCCTGCGGGCAGGTGAGAGCTCCCGGTGGCAGCGGCGGCGGCGGAGCTGCACTGGCGCACCGGTGCCTGCAGGGGGCGCGGCGGCTCCCATTGCAACCGCGGGGAACGGGCGCGCCCCCCCGGGGCCGGGAGCCCCAGGGGGACCGGGTGCATCCCCGGTGCCCGGAGCCGCCGGGATGGGACCGCGCTGGGCGCGCTGTTGCAGCGGGTCGCCCGAAGGAGCACCCTGGCGGGTCGCACAAAGCTACCGGCAGGGCTAGGGAAGTCCGGGGGTACAAGAAATTGGTCCCTAAACGGGGGAGGGTTTGCAGTCAGCCGGCGAGCAGCTCTCACCGCATGGTGCTGCCCCGCGGAGAGCGGCGGCGGGCTGGGGACAGCCGGGGACACCATCTCCCGGCGAAGTTTCCGCAGCCGCTCGCTTTAGCCAAACAACAGAAAGTCTTTTTCTTCTTCTTTCTCTTCTTTTCCTTCCATAAACTTGTCGGACGCATATGGCAAAACTTGACACGCTCGGTGACAGATGCCTATTAGTATAAGACGTGTCATGTCGGTCCCTGGAGTGTATTGAAAGTAACTGGATCCTAAGCACCGGGAAAATGACCGTCCTCGCAGCCTGGAGAGTTTACCCAGAGTCATCCCCCCCCGCGACCCCCCATTATTTATTACGATTGCGGACCCGCTGCTCTCTCCGCCTGGGGAAGGTGCCGGAGGATGTACAATAGGGTGGAGATACGATCTGGCCCTAATCCTCTTAACCAGCACGTTGCTTGAAAGAGGGATGAGATGGGCTCATCAGGACCATTTCCTCGGCTGATGAGAGTCTCCCGGGGAACCCTCTCGCTTTCGCAGCCGGCAGGGCCGAGCGCTGCGCGGCCGCGGGAGTTGCGCTCCCTCCGCGCTAACTGCTCTCAACGCCGCCTATTTATAGCATAATTGATCTCTCCCCGGACACGGAGCGGGGCTGAAAGTTACAGGCTAATGGCTGTTGAAAGACAGCGGCGAGCATTTGAAAAGGCAGGAAAATGTCTTTTGCAGTTATTTTAAAATGTGTATTTATCGCTTGTGGACGTTGTTGCTCAGGCAAGAGTTCCAGCCGAGACCCGGAGGCAGCACCGGGGCCGGTGATCGTGTCCCCGGGGGGTGAGGCAGCGTGGAGCTCCGGGGGACAACTGGAGACCCCTCTCCGGAGCCGCGGCAGGGCAGAGCTGAGGCCGGGAGTGCCGGTGTCAGGGGAGGGACCGGTCTACCGGGAGCGTCCTGGAGGGCTCAGGGGGCGAAAGGCCCCTCAGAGACCTTTCCCTCCGGGTGCTCCGACACTGTCTGTCCCGCGGAGAGGTGGCCAGAGGAAATAATCCACTAGTGACACCAGAAACCTTTGGGACGCGGGCAGCGTTTGAGGACAGCCTGAACTCCGAGGATGTACCTGGCGGGTACGGGCTGGGGTCCACGCCAGCGGTACCGGGGGGATTTTGCCCGGGTAATCGCGCATCGATCCGCAAATCCCCAGCGCCCCCAGAACTGGGCTCCTCGTCGCCGGGCCGCTCCGGTTCCCCCCTGTCCCCACCCCGCCGCCCCGGGCTCCACGTCCTGGGCCAGAAACAAAGGAAGGGAGACATGGATTTCAGTTTGGGAAAAGGCCATCCCTTGCACTTCGCGGGGCCCTCTTAAATCTCCCACGCCGGGAAAAATGCCACAGGGATTTGCTTTACCAGAGTAGGGGTTTTTCTTCCCCCGCTACGGGTGTGGGGCAGGGCGGCTGTTCTCGGGGGACTGGGGAATTCAACAGGATTTTGCCTCCCGTGGCTTCTCGGGCAGTTTTGCAGGAGGTCCCTCGTGTCTGAGATGTGCTGGAGGCCCGTCCTCGCCGCTCCGGGGAGCTCAGCATGGTCCGGGGAGGCGGAAAACCAGCCTGGTCGTTTGGGATGGGTACAAGCGATTCGAAAAGGCAGCGGCTGAGGGAATACAGCGAGCAGCGCGCACAAGTTACGCCGACCAAGCCAGCGGCTCCGCGGCTGCGGACAGGGCTCAGCTGGCCTTCAGCGCATCCCCCGGGGCTGCGTTTGATACGCACCCGCTTAAACCTCCGCGGATACACCGTCCGGAGCCGTGCGCACCCCTGTCATCCCTGCAGCCTCCCTGCCCTTGATGGCACCTAGCCGGGAATCCGTGCAATTGGCCAGACACTCGCCATCCAGTTTTCTTGAGAGCCAACACTTGTATTCCAGGGACTTTTATTGAATTACGTTTTACTAGTCCTAAACCATTAAGCGTTATGTACTTAAAAGATACAGAGCATAGGTATTACACCCACAGAAAGTATTGTAGTCAGTGAATGTTCAATGTAGCAGGTAGAGATGAACTTAGCACGTCTTCCAGACTGAACTGGGAACAGACTTTCAGCCATAAAATGCACTTAACAGTCTATTTAATAGTGGCGAGGTCCTTGAAAATGCAATATCCATGCTAATCTTGCCTTTTTCTAAATCAGGAATGAAAAATAGGTCAGTAAGGTAAACCTACCCCTTCCATTTAAAATGTGACATTTAATCTATTTAAATAACTAAGTAAACTTTATTAATTCAGGGTTTGGTAAGCAAGCTGAGTAAGTAGGCATCTCGCAACTTTATTGAGACGATGAAATGTGAGAGGGAGCCTCCTTGAACTTCAGGAATTATAAAATCCCCGTTTCCTTGAGCTTCAGCAAAATGAGAAAAGCCGGGACAGGCGAAATGCGCTCCGCCTCTCGTCTGCAGTAAAGAATGAAACGTTTTTCCGGAGGACTCGGAGCATGGCAGGAATTCAGGAAAACAAACCCAAACCTCACGCCTTTCTAATTACTTTATTAAGTGCTAGTATTTCAGGTGAAGAAAAGGGGGAAAACACACAAACAAACAAACCCACACAATTTCCCTGCAGGTTGTGGTGGTGGCTTCGAGCACATTTAGTTCTGCTCCTGCTTTGGAAAGCAAGATGCGATAGCGGAGGGTTTCACAGCCCGGCTGTCCGGCCGCACTCGCACCTCCCGCCTCCCCCAGCCCGACAAACGTGCCCGCTGAATTCCGGGCGATTTTGGAGAGTCGGGAACCCAGGAAAAGGTCAGATGGTGAATCTACAGTCGAAAAAGGCTCTGGAGTTTGTTTCCACATCACGGCTCAGCTCAGAAACGAAATCCTAAATGAGTTTGGAAAGCAACTTTCGCCTCTGCCAGGGCTCCCATCCTCCTTTCTCGTTAACTTTCTCGTTAACCTGACCGCGTTTCTCTTCAGATGTATGGAATACCCGGGAGATATTTGCCTTCCCAGCGTTCGGCTTTCCATCAACCCTCCGAGCCGGGCTGGGGGAGAAGAGCCAGATCTGCTGAAGCCTCCCGAGAACGCCAAGGGTTAAGAAAAGCCGTTTATCTGCTCATTATCGGCTTCTCTTCACTACCGAGCACCAAAACCAAGCCCCGCTTGTCTCCAACCCCGCCGTATCAATGTGTCCTTAATGCCTTTTCCAGTCATTGATCTGGTCAAAGTCACCGCAGAAATACTAGTGACAGGGACTCAATTCCAGGCGACGTGACCAATGCAAGGATTTAGAAAGCATTCAATAAAAAAGCTTTCCCGGGGAGTGAATGATTTCACCTTGCAACACGGAACGCTCAGCTAATTGAAATAATGCACTTGAATGTGCAGCCGTGCACATTCCACACCGGCTCCAGGGCTAAATTATCAATAACCTGCAAGGTAAAACCTAAAAAAACCCTAAAAACTCAAGAGTCAGGAGCCGGCTTTAGGGAATTCCGGGCATGGAAAATCCTGGAGTAAAGAGTAGGAGAAAAGAAGAGAGAGAGTGGGAGAGGAGAAATGAAAATAGGGACATTGTCGCTCAGGCCTGGGCTGGGAATTAATTTTGAATCATCGCACATTTCCAGTGTCTACGCCACAGCCCGGTGTGGTCCGGGACGTGTAACTCCTCTTACCTTCTAATTTCCTTTGTAGTTGATGGATTTTTTAGGACTACGCTTATTTTACAGACTTGTCTTCTCCAGAGATCCCTTAGAATCTTAATATCCTAAAATGGAAGCGTTTTCTTTAGCAGCAATATGATTGAATATAACAGATTTTGGTAAAACAGGTAACATTTGATTATAACAATCCACCATTTTCAATAGAATGATGGCTCCAAACACCACGACGGGCCAGCAGACTAGTGAGATTTTTACATTTACCTACGTAAGACTAGAAACTTCCAGTCTTTTCATGCCCTCCTGCCTGAGGTAACACAGGTGACAGTTGCTGAGAGCGCTGAAATCATGGCAGGTGTGAGAGGGACCACGATGTCCAAGTGATTTGCACTCAAATGAAAAATGGTTGGGATAGAGGAAATCAGTATTCTATATGGTACTAGACTAGAACTTTAAGGAAGAAAAGCCATCTCTGGTGGTATGAAACACCGTATGTTGCCTAATATTTGGGTATTTTGAAAAGAACCCACACATTAAAAAAAAAAAAAAGAAATGAAGAATTTTGTTTTTCTATCACCTCAGTTTACTTTGACATTTCTATTGTAAGTGATCAGATACTTTGTGACTGTACTTCCATTTTGCAGCAGTTGGGTTTAAAGCCTTTACAACTTTCAGTTCTGGGATTCCAGCCCAAGGTAAGAACCATCTGGAAGGTCCACAAAAACCTCAGTAGGTGGGTTTAATTTTAAAAATCATCCCTTTTCTACTTAGTTTCATAGGCCAGCCTCAGTTAGACACACAACCAGAAGAAAACCACAGTCATCAGACAGAGACTGTACTTTTAAATATCGGCAAGGGTTTTATAAAGATGATCTAGGATCATTTATGTTACGCTATATACTTTGTCAAGTCCTTAATCACAGAGGGTGAAACTGAAGGGCTCTAAGAGAGGCCCACGGTGCCCAAGATCCTTCTTTTCCAGGTTGGTTCCCAGATATTGTCTCCCAGGCATAAAGACTGAGGAGCTGCTTCCCAGTTCTCTGGTCCAGTTGGACAATGAGTCTTCCAGCTGCTCCCTTCCTTCTGGAAAAACAAACAAACAAACAAAAAGCCCACAAACAAACAAACAACCTAATTTGTAGCCTGAATAAACAGCCAGTTTTTCTGTGTGTCAAGACTACACTTCTCAGCAATAATACCTAAATATTATACCTCCTCACCTCCCTTAACTGCTGCGATAGAGACAGAAGCACGACCTTAAGGGATGCATGTGAGCAGGGTAAATTAAAAAAAACATCGAATCACAGATTGTTAGAGATTGGAATGAACTTCAAAAGATCATCCAGTCCAATCCCCTCACTGGAGCAGGAACACTTAGATGAGGTCACACAGGAATGTGTCCAGGCGAGTTTAAATATCTCCAGAGTAGGAGACTCCACAGCCTCCCTGGGCAGCCTGTTCCAGTGTCTGTCACCCTCACTGAGAAGAAGTTTCTTCTCAAATTTAAGTGAAACCTCCTGTGTTCCAGTTTGGACCCATTGCTCCTTGTCTTACCGTTGGTTGTCACCGAGAAGAGCCTGGCTCCATCCTCGTGACACTCACCCTTTACATATTTAAAAACATTAACAAGGTCACCCCTCAGTCTCCTCTTCTCCAAGCTCCAGCTCCCTCAGCCTTTCCTCACACGGGAGATGCTCCACTCCCTTCAGCATCTTTGTTGCCCTGCGCTGGACTCACTCCAGCAGTTCCCTGTCCTGCTGGAACTGAGGGGGCCAGAACTGGACACAATATTCCAGATGCGGTCTCACCAGGGCAGAGTAGAGGGGCAGGAGAACCTCTCTCGACCTGCGGACCACCCCCTTCTAATACAGCCCATGCAGAGCATCCGGTTCTGACAGCACCAGCGGGGTGAAGCTGAGCCCGGAACTCGCGCCGTCCGCTGAGCTAAAGCTTCTCGTTAAGCTCTCATTCCCCACACCCCGAGCGGGTTCTCCCTCCGACCCGCGCCCAGCCCGTTATCCCCGCAGGGCCGGTATCCGGGATACCCCCGCAGCGGCCGCAGCCGCGCAGCCGCAGACACGCCCCTCACGCATGCGCGTTGCGCCGACTCACGGGGCGGGAGGCCGGAAGCTTCTTTCAAGGCGGAAGCGCGTGCGCGGCGGTTGTGTCCAGTAAGGAGTCGCGGGCTCGCGCCGTGGCGGGGCGGGAAGGGGTGTGTGGCGGGCGGGGAGGCGCTGCCCGTCCCCTCAGGACTCGGCTCCTGTCCCGTTCCCGCTGCCGTGCCCCAGGGTGACGGGGAGCCTCGCCAGTGTCGGTGCGCGGGGCGGGTGTACCGAGCCGCCCTTTCGTGGTTTCTCTGCGGGTGCGGTTGTGGGCTGAGTGAATCCTCCAAGGCTGAGGGGAGGCCCGGTGGCCGCGGGCGGTGAGGGCGGCTCGGCTGTGAGAGCGGCTCGGCCCGAGCGCCAGAGCCTCCCCAGCTCCTCAGCCTTGTGTCCCTCTCTGAGGCGGCGGGAAATAGGGGGTGGGTGATTTAGGAAATTTGAGGAATAAATACGTCTTCTGAAGAGGAGTGGGGGAACAGTAGGGTTATAGAGCAGGTATTCGGCAAATGCAATTCTTAGTTTAGTATTGGTGTTTTTGAGGAAGGAAAGGATGCTGTGAGCTGTGTGCTGACATTCTTTTAAAATGAGTTATACGTGACTGAGTTATGTGAGTTTCCCCTTGGTAAGGAGTGGGTGGTTTGTATTGGAGCTATTTATCTGGATCTACCTGGTAGGCAGTGTTAAAGGATATTTTTTTTTTTTTTTTTGAGCTGTGATTTTCACCCTGTGCTTATAGGTGGCATCTTCCTTGAGAGACCCTCTAGTGTTGCTCATACAGAGGCAGAAGGTAAAAAGTTTGAGACTGACCAAACCAGCTTTATAATTTCCTGAAAAGTCTTATTTGTTTAACATTGTTACCCGTGGGATGGCAAACATTAGAGATCTGTGCTTTAGCATCTAACAAAACCATGGCTTTTGCTTCAGGAGGTATGGAATAATTATTAAAGATAAAAAAGAAGTAGGAAAGACTATTTATGAACCACCTTTGAGAGAAAGAAAGAAACTCAAGACCCCAGAAAATGATGTTTACTCCAGATGTAGGGAATGGCAGAAGTGGGAGGAACAGAGATGGAGGAGTCTGTCTGTAGCTGAAATTGGTGTTACATAGGAGTTAAGAAGATATAATTAATTAATACTTATTCTAATTGGAGATAAAAAGGCAGAGCAGATGTGGGTATTTTCTAGAATGGAAAGGCTGCGTTTGTGACACTCGATTTTGGAAGTCACACAGGACTTGTCTTGTTGGGCCCAAGTTTAGGAAGCACGAGAGTTCACTTAGGGTAAAATGATCTACAGAGTCAACCTCGGTGTGTTTTATTTAGATAAATGTGCACATCCTGTGGTTTAGGCACAGGTGTAGCTTTGAAAGCATGAAAATATCAATGTTCACGTTTCTACTTATAGATGATGATCAACTGCTGTCAGAGATGTATATTATTAAAGTAGCTTTTTTTCCCTTGGTCGTGGTGTTGTGCCATACCTTTCTGTGAACAGTAAATAAATGTGGACTTAATTTGAACAGAATAACCTAAACATGTCTTAGATGTTACTTGTCTTACTAAACCAGCAGTTCAGTACTGCTGCAGTGTGGGATTTCTGTGCCTATTTTTTTCTCCTTTGGCAGTGGCAAGTGTATTAAACTCACTAACTCACTTAAATCAGATGATGCCTCTTCTGCAAGGAAAGTCTTTGGCAGTTGTACCAGGCTCATCTGTTCCTCTGTAATATGTCTGTTGCTGACTCTGGAGGGAATGGTGCTGCTACTGCTGATTTGGCAGAACGGTCTTGGGATTTACTGCTGTCTGTCACTGTCAAGACTCAAGTAGTTACTACTTTGATATTTTTTTAACTTGGACTAAAATATTTTTGATCCTCTGGGTCAAAGTTTGCGTATTCTATCATTAGTGGGTTTTTTTGCATAAGGCAACATCATTATTTTCCTGTTTGTTGATTTTGGAATTTGATATATAAGGCCTTTAATTTGACAGATCTAGCAACATTTCTTATTGTTATTATGTCCTTATGATGGTCAAGCAGGCTTGGTGGGAGATCAGTCCCCCAGCCTTTTTGGGTAGAAGGACGGAGAAGATCTCTTGAGCCTCGTAGGTTTATCTGGTGGATCCTGTAGAGAAAGGCAGCTGATGGATTGTGTGGTTATGCTTGGGAAGAAAGAGGTAGAATTTCAAGCCCCTTTTTGAATATTGAGGAGACTGAAGTAAGATTCGGGCCAAGGATGTTTCATCATTAATGCCATGTTTGCATTCCTAGGTCAGTGGTAGGCATTAAATTTTTGTTTGTGTACTGGCTCTTGACTTTATTCCAGTGGAATTGGTTAGAATACATGATACAGAGTTTATGATGGACTTTGTGCTTTTATGGTGGCTACAGGAGAACAAACCTGCTCCAGCATAAGACCTGCCAGTACATAGTTAACTTTTAAATCATTTTTGAGTATGTTTAAACCATCAGAGAAGCCAGATCTGCACTTTGCATGATTTGACTGTGGCATTCTTAATCAAGAAAATAAGAAATTTGTATAGACTTCTTTGAAGAAGTTTTTCTTGTTCAGTGGCAAATAGTAGTTTGTGAGCTGCTTAACATACACAACTGGCATGAGTATTTTGTCTGCTGCTACAATATTCTCTACTGCTCTCTTGTAGAACCTTCTCTTGTCACTTAGAGATAGAAAATGCTACATGTTTGTGTAACAAATTGTGTGGAGCTTATTAAGCTGATGCTTAAGGACGGATGTGTACGTACAGCGCAGTGTCGATCTAGTATCTGAATTCTCTTAAGTGATTTGAAATTTTTTACCTTCTTGCTGTTGTTTTTATGCATTTTCTCAGATGCCTTTTCAGCGTCTAGCTCACAAGTGGGAGAAATTGCTTCTGGGCAGCCTTTGGCTTCGTGATTAGAAATTCTTCAGTACTGCAAACCCCTCCTGGTTGGAGCATGCTTCCAGACGCAGGGCAGGAACAGAATGATGCTGGCTGGGGGGAAATCCGGAACTGTCAGTAGTGCCGTTAAATGCCTAAGGAATAAAATCATGGACATTGTTGGAGTGATGTTTATGGTGTTCTTTTCAGGTACCTTTTGGCTTATTACGAAGACCAGCTATGGAGAAGTGGAGCTTAATGACAATTACTGTTTTACTAGCACTTATTGTACGCTGGACTGTATCGCTTGGTTCTTATTCAGGTAATACATGTGCACGGTCCATAAAACAACCACATGAAGGTGAATTATGCAGCTTGTGATAAATTAAAATAAACTTGCATGTAAAATCATAAATAGGAAGCAACGTGTTGTTTCAAGTATTGTCATATTTTAGTGCCTGTTTCCATAAGGTTCTTGTAATACCTTGTTAATATTTTCCTGAAGTGTGCAATGATTAATGTCACAGCCGCTTGGAACAAAATTCTGAAAAAAACACCACAACTTTTTTTTTGGCTGTTGGGGGGTGATAGTCAGTAATATTTTAGGAGGAGCCAAAGAACAGCTGGCGGTTCACATCTGTGTCTTTGTTGTTTCAGTAGCTGCAGAATATTACTGCAGTCCAATTGTACATTTTAAAAAATCTTGTCCTTTAAGTTCTATAACAGATATAGCCTTAATTTATATTTAGATAAAACTGTACTGGTGATAATGAAGATGGTATAAAAGTGATGTGCAGTGAGTGATTATGCTCTGTGTTGTAGCAATACTTCCTTCAGGTTGTTTACAGTGTGAGCTAGAGCTATATTCTTTTAATAAGATGAGTTTTTCTCCTCCCTGTCTCATAATGCTTGCAAAGAACTAGGAAGTTTTTTTCCAAACCTCTCAATGCCATTCCTACAGTTAGCATAAGTTTGCACAAAGCTTGCTCTCTGCAATTCTTTTTTTTTTAATGAGTCATTACTTTCAGTTCCCATCAGCTGAAAGAATCACAAGCTCAGTCAAATTCAACTCTGATTTTCTGTGAAGGCAATTGGGAACCTCATCCCCTGAGTCGCTAGAGCTGCTCAGTAGTATTCTAGGGATTTTAAACTGGTAACTCCTGAGTTTCATTTACTTGCAGGAATTTGCTTGCCGACAAGTTGCATGCATACCTTCTTACACAGCTGTCTTATTTTGAATTTGCTTTCTGAAAATGCCATCATAAGAGACCTGTTCTGTAGGTAACCGAGGCTTTCTTCTATCCATCTACAGGCAGAAAAACAAATACCATGTCTCTTGTCACACAATCCTAAATTTCTGTTGCAGTGCAAGTATTTACAATTACCTTGCTAACTAGACTTTTTAAAAAGTTGATTTAATTTCTAACCAGTCAATATTTTGAAAGAGAGTCTTAAAAAAATACCCAAACTAAAATAACTTTTTTTTTTTAATTTTGTTTCATACAGAACAATCATGTAACTTCTTTTGGAATAGCAAAAGCTCAGTCTGATCCAACCCAGCAAATTATTAAAGTGTGTGCTTAACTTTGAGCACTGGCTGGTTGGGAAAAAAGAAAAAGAACCTGAATGTTAAGAAGAGCTGTCAAGTGCATAGGTACACTGGAAACTTTTTATTCTTTGATTTCCTTCAGATGTAATAAACCTTTAATGACAGGAGCAAGAAAAAAAAAATGGGCAGGGTAATATTTAAACTGACACAGTCCTGTTTTCTACATTCACTGCTGCTCCATGAGATAGAATTGAGCAAAGGATTAGAAGTAGTTGTCATTCTCTGAAGCAGAGCCTGGTAGAAGTGCTCAGTCGTCACAGCCTGAAACCATGCATGGTGTGGATGGCCAGAAGTGAGGGGGTTAATTTTGCCCCCTCGGACTGTGCAGTGTTGATTTGCTCTGTAGTTTCAATTCTGTTGCTTGCCATCTAACACACTTTTGGATCTGCTTCTGGAATTACGGTCATGATGGTGAGCAAGCAGATAACTAATTCCTAGTTTTGGAAGTTTACCATTTACGATGACCTTAGATTAGTTGGTCTCGGAGAATTATTGGGGAAAAATTAGACTTCATAGATTAATGCATAATTTTTTTAAAATGCGTTGTCAAATTTCTGTTTAATGAGTAGAAGATAAATACCTGTGCTGAAAGGCAGCTTCAGACCCTTAAAGATGTCTGTTTCTAGGTAACAATAAAACTGAATAAGACCACTTTAAAGTATTTGTGACACTTTAAAAATATTATACTCCACTTTTCTTGATTCTGAATTGTTTGGCTGTATATTTGATGCTTGCCATAGATGTAAATTAAATATGCTTATTCAAACTGATGTGTCATCAGTCTCTGCATTTGGCTTGATGTAATCAAACCTTTGGATTAAGATCTCTTTTGGCCATTCTGAAGCCAATTGATTTATTTTCCTTCTTTTTTTTTTTTTAAAGGGGAGAATCTGAAATATGTGTTCATATATTAATATATATATGTGTACATACACACATGTATAGCACATTCTAAAACTGGAATAACACCTATTTTTGTATTTATGTAATCCTATGACAGGTTCTTTGTTCCGCTAGATTTATAGCTACAGGGTGGATACTGATATGACTCTGATTCTCAAGTGACCTCAATTATTTGGGAAACTTTTAGTGTGTCGTATAGCGGAGATAATCTACTCTCTGTGCTACCTGGGAATAAATTAGTGGAGGTAATCTGTTCTCTCCACTACCCAGGGATAAATAGTACATACCTGAGCTTGTGTGACTCCCACAAGCATAGATCACGTGAAAAAGTTATAGATGACTTTCCTATATTTTAAAGAAACTCTTAAATCTCTGTCTGACTAGTGTCAATATTTTACTGAAAGTACTATCAGTTCAGTTTCTGTTCTCAATAAGTGCAGATTAGGAGAAGTAAATAATCTCTGATAAAGATACTTAACATACTACCTAGATCAGAGTTGGGCTTATGTTGAGGGAATTGTTTATGAGTTGACACCTGAAATATTTGCATTGATAAAGCTTTTTTTTTTTTCTGTAAATTAAAAAAAAAAAAATCCCTGAGAGACTGATGTATGCATGTGTGAAATGTGTCCTTTAACATAATTCACTTTGCAGAACTGCTATATAACACTGAGTTGAAAAATGTGTGAGGGAATTCCTGTAAACCGAAACAGAGCAGTTATTACTTAGAAAGCTTTGTAGATTACAAGAAAAAATTCCGCTAAATCTATTCTGTGTACTGAATGGCCCGATTTAGTAAATAGCTTATCTTAACTCTTTATGAAGCATTGTGGGGAAAGGGACAGATGCAGTGTCCTTGCTAGTGTTGCAAAGCAGGCAACAGAGGAAAGGGAGAGGGACTGGGGGACTTTGAGCAGGTCTGAGGTCGAAGTATATTAAAAAATAAGGCTGGTTTTTAATTTTAATAGCAAGATACAACAACATGGCTGAAACACAAGTGAGAACATTGTGAATTATTATATACTAAGGAAGTGTAGTAGTTCACGTGAAATCAGGATAAGATGTACATTTTCTTATTTCGGAGAAAGTGCCACATTTTTCATCTGCACTTGGAAATGATTTTTTTTCTGTCAGTTGAGGAAGCAATTCTTCACAGTGGAATATCTTGATAAATGCTTATTGCAGGAATATCCAGAAAGCCAAAAGGACGCATAGCTTTTTTTTTTTTCCCCCTTTTAGACTGCATCGCAGATGAGATTTCTATTTTGTTTTCAAATATCACAGAGGAATGGAGAGTGAAATAAGTAATATATTAATATGCAAATACAGATCTGGAGAAAAAGCAATCTGCATAAACAGAATAAATTCATTAATACTCTGTCATCTCTTTTTAGGTGCAGGAAAGCCACCTATGTATGGAGACTATGAAGCTCAGAGACACTGGCAAGAAGTTACTTACAATTTACCCATCAGGCAGTGGTACGTAGTACAGTTGTAGTTCAGGTTACAAAGGGGGAAATGTAAAGAAACTGCTTTGTGTGTTACTTTAGTATACCTTTAAGCTCTCTGCAATATTACCCACTGTTTTCTGAACTATTCTCAAAACCTTTTTGTAGTAGGAAAATTATTCCAAATATTTTATTTATTTCTATGTCATTCCTAATATTCCTTAGAGTTTGCATAGAACAGTAAAAATTATGTAGTCCATATATGTGCTACAACACAAATTGGAATATATGGGAACTCCAGGTCATCTTCCAACGGGCACGGTGGCATTCTGTTTGTCTGTTGGGGAACAGACTGATAGGACAGAATAGAATATGAATTCAGTTGTATTTCTGTAAATAGATGTGGGGCAAATTCTGAAAGTATAGTGCTCTGGGGAACTCTGCAGATGACTCTCTATTGTGACTTCAGATCATCCCATTGTATCTGTATTATAATTTTTCTTCTACATTTTTCTGGGATATCCAAACGCCTCATTGTGCTAGAGTTGCGATAATGCAGAGCTGACATAAAAATAGAGTTGGCAGCTTTGATCCACTCCGCTATGCGGAACTATATGTACTTAAAATGAAGAGTTACGATAGTCATATCTGGGTGTATCCAGGGGCCAGATGAAACTGTATTGCAGGGTGGGTTTAGTCTGCAGGCTGCCAGTTGTGCATCTCGGTTGTCTTGTATTTGCTCTTCGTTTTCTTTACAACAGAAGTTTTTTGAATCGGGTCTGCTTTGAGAATTGACTTTCTTGTACAGTGAAGTCATATGCAGTCTTGGGCGTTTGGAAAAGAACATCCTGGCAGACACGCGAGGGATTACATTCTGGATACTGAACTGTCTTTCCCCTTCTGTACTATGGAAATATGCAGTGCGGAAAGATGTTATGCTCCAGTATGTGAAAATAGTGTTCAAATCTGAAGTTGAGATTCTAATAATCTCTAGTGCTGTTATTTGTTTAGTGTTTAGAAAAGCTGTCTGTGCAACAAGCTGCTAATTTGTCCAGGTAAATACAGAGAATAGCTCTTTGAGGACATAGTCTTGTAAGATTGCTTTATCTTTTCAGACTCAATTGTCACGTTCACAGGCACGTATGAGTAATGCAGCTACATTCTTCATGCTTATTTTCTCTGATCCAAACCAAAGATTTATTAAAAAAACCCCAAAAACCAAAAACCCCCACAAACAAAAAACCCCCAACAAACCCCCCAAAAAACCAAAACACCCCTGCTGCAGTAAACGGTGGTATGGTTTGTACTTAGTTTCCTTGTGTGAGATTTCTCTGAGCCAGAAACCAGAATTTAATTAATTATTTATTTATTTTTATTTATATGATTCTTTAGAGCCTTGACATTAATTCTTTAAGGCTACTTTCTTATTATACTGCTAATTAAAACGGAAGGCCTTTTTGCTAAATATTACTGAGTATAGGGATTTTTTTTTTTTCTGTTGAAACTATGAGTTTGTGGAAGGTAAAATTAAAAGAAACAAACAAAACTGGAAAGTTTACTACTAAGTTGCAGTTTATTATAGTCTGCACAAAGAATCTGAACTGCCTTGGCATGAGCAATCTTGAATTGCAGAGTAAGAAGCAGAGATGCAACTGAAAGAAATATGATTCATCATCAGTTCATAAGATACTTCAGGCAGCTCATAAGGAATTCAAGAAATATCATTTACTGTAATAAATGTCAAAAATTGGCTGCCTTTGAAGAGTGGACCTGGAAAAGCCAAGAGCTTGCCCCTCGGCAGTTAGAATAGACTACAGCCAGTCTGATTCACTCTAAGATATAAAGGGTCTGATGCCTTATTTTTGTAACTTCTGTCTTCCTTGGATAAAGCCTCTTGTTTCTTATTTGGAAGAGGTGACTTAGTTTTAACTGCTGCCAGCCTTCCATAGAAATACCAGTGCAATGTAATTACAAATGGGAAAATCCTTTTCCTTCTCTCCCATGGTCTGCCTGAGTTTTGAGGTAGAACCAGGTGAAGTGTTTGTGGCTGATGTATCTGATTGAGGTTTGTGACCTTGTGTTGACTATTTAGGGGGTGTTGCTCTGCTAACTTGGTGTTGCCTTCTAAGGAACTTTTTAGCCCTGACTCCTACACTTGTGCCATCACAATTTTACAGGGGCGCCTGCTGTGGCAGTTTTCTTCCAGCCCTCTGCTGCTTTTTGTTTGTCTGCGTAATATCTTTATGCCACCCTTTTCCATGTAAGTTGCTTCCCAGCAGTATAACTTCAACTGATGGTTTTTCAGAACTTTCATATTAAGGTCTGTTAAGAAGCAATTCACAACTTTCCTACATTACAGTCTAAAAGAGTAGCAGATATAGTTTAACTCTTTAGAAGTCATTGTGAAATATTGAACGTGCTGTCGAAGTCCAGAAAAAAGAAATCTGGGATTAATATAAGGACCATAATTTCTTTTGAAATTTCCTTTTAGTTGCATTGTTCTTATTTATTTTGTTTGGCAAATTGGCTGCTATCTTCTGGAATAATCGACATGCATGAAAAATGTAGGTTGGGTTTGTAGATGGAAGTGAGGACCTGCAAAGCCTACCTTGTAAACAAATCCAGAGCCACAGCAGATGTGTAGAGCTATTTTTGTGCAGGCTTTGTCTTAGTATCTGGGGTTTTGTCCAACTCTGTTCACATCCAGAACTATTCCTCTCCAGGTAAGTAAGCGCTAGCAGCTGCTTTTAATACATTTTGCAAACACGAGTGTATCCTGAATCAATTTTGCTTTTGTTTTGTTGCTTGAGTTCTTTGTGTGTGGAGTAAAATAAAACAGATACAGAAGTTGCTAACTTCTATATTGGATTTTGAATATATTGATAAAAATATTTGGTTTAATATTCAGTCTTTTCCTTGGTCTGAAACAAAGCTGGAAGTGTAGATCCTTTTATTATTATTATTATTTTTAATTTAATTTAATTTTATTATTTTTTTTTTTTTTTTTAGGTACTTCAATACGAGTGATAATAACCTACTGTATTGGGGACTTGATTATCCACCTCTTACTGCCTATCATAGTCTTCTGTGTGCTTACATGTAAGTTAATTATTTTAAATATTTACAAATACAAATCACCAAATTCACCTTTTTTTTTTTTTTTGGCAGCTGATGAAATGGAAAGTATTGTTTGCTACTTAAAGCTAGGGAAATAGATTTTATTTTTATCCCTGTTGCTTAAAACTAACACTCTTATTTTTCTATCTTGTAAGTATTGCAAGGGGGGTCAAAGGGATACATTCTTCTTTTTGCCAGGTCCTTAAATTTTTGCAGATTTAGCTGTGACTTAGGTGTTTTAACTTTGTCTATAAGCCAATGTTGGCTCAGTGATGTACAGAGAAATGTGCTGTAGGAATTGGGTGCATCGCATTGGGAACCTCTCTTGTATTGAGAGCCCAAGTGACATTTGATGACTGGATATCATGTAAATAGAATTCTGTTATTGGAATACTTTTTCCACAAGGGCTTTACTGCTGTTGGAATGGGACTTATGGAATAAGAATGTAGGTTAAAGTGCACAGGCAGAGTTATGTGGGGCATCTATGTGAACTGTAAATGGTTTATATTTAATACTTGAGTATGAAAGGTATTTACAATTGTTTTTTTTAAAGTCAGTGGAACTAGACTGAAGGTGGTTATCTTATCCTAATAAATATTGTATTCCATTTTTACTGTTTTCAAATATAGTGTTGTTTTTTTTTTTTTTTCTTAATTGTGAAATAGCAGCTGAAGTCTATAATGTAAGTTGATCTAGTGGTGAGGAAAATCTTTCATTGATCACTATTGCTCTTTGAAATATTTCTTCCATTCATCTTAATTCTTGGAATATGCTCCTGTGCATGTCATCTTTATTGCTGAGAGGAGTGTAAAGGGAAATGAGAACTGTCTACATTTTGATGTGTCTGTACTTTGTTTTACAGCGCAAAGTTAATAAATCCTGATTGGATTGCTCTGCACACATCTCAGGGGTATGAGAGTCAGCCGCATAAGTTATTTATGCGTACAACAGGTAGGAAAATTATATTTCCTTAGGATGATCGTACAGATTTGTCTTGCTTGCTAATTTCGCTTGTTTAATATCAAGCAGCTTCTCTGTCTTCACCAGTTTATTCTCAGTTCTTTGACTGGGGTGGCTTTGCAGGTCCACTTGTGAACCAAACTCCCATGTTCTTCTTTCTTCTGCCATTATTTGTGATGCTGATAAATATAAAACATACAAACAAGTTTTCACCCATTTGACCCAGTAAAAACTCTAAAACAAAGCTACTTTTTTTTTTTTTTTTAGCATAGACCCATTTTTTAATTTCAAAAATAGTACTGTGGTCTTCCCTTCCATTTTGATAAATATGCTTTTCATTTTCAGCTTAGCTTGGTTTTTATTGTAAAATTGTTTTGCATGTAGACTGGCATTTACTGACTTTAACAGCCTTTTGAGGTCTCAGGGATCTTTATTGTGAGCTGTATACTTTATCTGAAAGGGGGAGATACTTGATATCTTAAAGATGTCCCTTTCCTTTCAAATGGTCACCACCTTCTAGAGATAAACTTACGTTAACAAAAAAATAAAAGTGTATTTTACCACTTTTATACTAAATTCATCTTCCTGTGGTCACCCTTCTGACTATTTGATTATTTTCAACTGCCTCTGCAACGAAAAGGATAAAACAAGTGCAGAAAAAAAATTGTAGATAATTTAGTTCAGTAGCTGCATCAGTAGGACAGCAAATAATGTGGTCCGTGAACTCTTTAGGCAATGGCAGATGCCATATTAACCTTTTTTCATTTTTTTAATTTTAAATCTGTCTTTTGCTTTTCAGAACAGTAGAGTTCCACAAAATGCTTTCTGATTGCAACAGCAGAATTTGTTGTTCATCAATAGCTTTTCTGTACTTAGCAAACCTCACAGTCTGTTCTCTAGTAATTGATTGAATTGAAAAAAAAATCACTAGAACTTAATTACCCTTGTAATGTTCTTTATTAATTTTGAAATTAACTCACTTGACAAACCACCAATGGATCTAGGAGAACTGATAAACTTTCTAACAATAGCCATTAGAAGAATGCATTAAAATAATTCAGAATGGTCAATGTCAGCAGTTGATATTACACCTTTATTTTCAGTGTCAGTGTATTTGTTTTGCTAACGCCTTGGGTATATTTGGCTTAAGCCTGCAAAATGATTTCTCGCTGAATAACTGATGTCTTTGAGTGTTTTCCAAAACCCATGACTTCCAAAGCATATTTTCCCTTTTGGAATAATCGCACATTTTCTGAAAGTGGTTTATAGAAACAATCTGAGATTTTTCTCAGACTCTTAAGATGGGCTCAAGAATAATTTACCTGGTGGTTTAGCACGAGTCGGAGTTGACATAATTCTGTGCAGGTGAACCTGCCGGTTCTGTGTTCTTATCGACCCTCTTCCATGTATTTGCTGTAGGCAGATGATCAGAGCCAAATAACTAGTTTGAGTCTATTTATCCACATCACTAGTAATTCACACAGATACACTGGAGATCGTTCTGATCTAGAGCTTCTTAATTACTTGTGTCTTCAGACTATCTGTTCCATCAAACAACTTGACTGGATCTAGTCGTAGTTGATTTCTTTTGAGAATTAAGAATGCCTTCTCTCCTTTCGGCATGCGAGGAACTAGAGAGTGCTCCCTTCTTGACTGAGGCTGTGCCAGAAGCCAAAACAGCTGAACATGTGGAAGCAGCAGCTTTGGGACATCAGAAATGATAGCGTTAGAAACATTAACAAGATCAAATTCTGTAGACCTGTTTCTTTTTGTCCTTTGAAGTGGAGCTACCCAGTTTATTCTAATGAAGGACTTTCTGATATTTTAATGTTTATTTGCCTGTCCTTTTTCCTTGCCTTCCCAAAAACAATTGAAAAAAAACTATCTTGGGTGTAACTGCTAAAGCTGAGCTACCTCTAAAACAATGAAACATACTGTAGTGCAATGTAAACAATAGAAAATCACGTTCAACTGAAACTACAGTCAACTTCAGTTGAGTTGAATGACTAAAGTGAAGGTTTCGCTGGGGCTGCAGATGCAATATTCAAAATATACAGATGCATATTCAAAATGTAGGCAACTAGTCTTGCTCTAACGCTGGGTAGTTACTATCATCCTAGGTTTTTTACACCAAATACAACCAAGATGTGGAGCATTAAGAAGTTAAAACTGTAAGCAGAGTCTAAGATTCATAATCCAGATGAAAATATGCAACTTGAGTAGCATTAAAATGAGGTATGTGGGAGAAGCCTAACGTAAAGTTGATTTTTATTTTTCAGTGTTTGTTGCTGATTTGCTGGTTTATATTCCTGCAGTTATTTTCTATTGTTTTTCCTTGAAAGAAACATCTACTAAAAAGAAGGCAAGTATCTGGTGTGTGTGTAAATTAAAAAAAACCCAAAGAAAACGTACTGTTAAAACAGGGTAGAAATGTAACAGGATGAGAGTTAATTAATGTATGGAACACCACAGTGGCTTCAATTGACTTAAAACTAATGACAGTCAGTATATCTCGTATTAAAGGCTTTTCAGTTAAAAAGATTTTAAAAGCCATTAACTTAGAGCAATTATTGTAATGCTTTCAATGACAATAACAAGACTCTGTGAAGTTTAGTAGCTATGAACTCCTGAATTTCAGTTATTTCTGAATTTATTATTTGGATAGTAAACCACAGATTTGTGCTGTAACATGGGGGAATTTAGGAACTGCTTTGCGCACACTCCTAATGGTAGAACCAAAACATTTTGGAATGATAAGTCTTCTGATTTTTGGATTGGTTCCAAGCTTTAAGATGGGTGTGTGTGATCTTTGAGCTGATTGGCAAAGGGCAGGCTGGTCTCCATTAAATATTTTCTTATTTATGGAAAGTCTTTATCCTTTTTTATTCCTCAAAATATTACTGTCAGAATATTACTTGTAGAGTAGATTCCTAAATGTAGGATGCACCATGGAGGGGCATTTTTTTGTACTGGAGGAGTAGTGGAAGTTCCTCTGTCTGGTGTCTAACTTAGAAATAATAATTTTCTCCTCTTTTTTTTTTGGTCCTTCTTTCCAGGTTTCCAGTGCTCTCTGTATACTGCTTTATCCAGGCCTCATTCTTATTGACCATGGGCACTTCCAGTATCCTTGTTCTGCAGTGAAATTAGTTTTTAATTTACGAACACTGTTGTTTTGTACTTGTCTTTAGCTGGGCAGAATGTTACTTTTGTATACAAAGTCATCTGAGGGGCTTCTGCCTGCCCCAAAGCAGAGATATTAGAGAAAACCAAAAGTTTTAAATATATTGGAGAGAAATAGTTGATATTGGGACAGGTCAATCCATAGATGAACAGCAGTTTTTCCGTGCCTCAGACTCATATTTCTGTCAGTTGCTTTATTGTAGAAAACGTCAATGGTGCTATGACAGTGAAAAGAAGGATGGCTTGTGCTCCTGTGATTTGTGTTTGGAGAGAGAATCACATCAGATCTTGAGATGGCAGAGGAGCATGTCAAGAGTAGTTGTGTAGAATGTTCAGTTCTATAAAATGTGCCATTGTGTCGTGCATTTACAAGTACTTGAGACTGGATTCACTTCCCTTAATGCCAAACCATTTAAAAGCTAAGCATTTAATATGAGTTAGGCCGTCAGAGTTTACTAGTCAATATTGGTGGCAGATAGCTTCACAGGTATTTTTTAATAAGATTTCTGGTTTTATACTTGTTTTGCACATGAAGAAGCAGATGCTGTTATTTGACTACTCCAGGCTGTGCAGGTCAGTGCTGTTGAACCAGAGGGACGCGACCCTGGAGTTGTGATAAATATAGATATTTAAATATTCCAAGGAGATATTAAATCTCAGCATCTACTAAATCAAGCTTTGACAATCTATTTGCTAACTTGTGGTTTTCTTCCAAGAGTGTGCATGGTGAACTTGCAAGATGATATATCTTGGAAAACAGATTTTGAAGGAAAAAATATCATGGTGCTATTGGATATTTGAGTTACAGTTCAGGAATTCTGAAATTCTATTTTTGGCCTGACTCTTTAAAGATGTAGATCATCTGGAGACATCACTTATAAGAATGGGGAATGGGAATGAATGCAATTCATCTCAGGTGGTCAGAAGAAGGCACAGAGTTACAGTTTTCTAATATGTAAGAGATGTATAAAGAGGAAGGTAATAATGTGTTCTATGTGTCCTGTGTTGGATAGGGTAAGAAGTAATGGCTCTGAAGTTACCATACGGCATATTTATTAAAGAAAAAAGAAAGGAAAAGTCTTTTGAACCTTAATTACCATGAAATGCTGGAATAGACTGACTGTGGATGTTGTGGAATGTGCAGCGTCGAGATCTTTAAGAAAAGGTTCAGCAAACCTCATGTCAGGAATGACACAGATTTTGAAGCAGACAGATGTTCTGCATAGTCTCCTGTGACTCTTAACATGAGCTTCACTATCTGTGACCAGCTCCCGAGAAGTCAATAGATTTACTTAACCTTAACTGCTGCTGCACATCTCTGCAAGATCCCAGCCCTTTGGTAGAACAGCTTGTTGATGAGATTTCAAATATATGTGGTGATTTTGAGTAGGAAATTTGAGTGGACTAAAAACAACATAGACAATCTGAATGTGTATTTTTATTGTCAAAGAGAAACCAAAATATTGTGAAATTTCTGACAGTGCAAGTGTCTCTTATTTGGTTTCTCTCATTGTGTAAAAATAACAGTAAAAGACAAAGCTAATCTTCTGTTGCTATTTAATAGTAAGTGTAGCTTAGTCTCTTCAAACTCTACTGAGTTGGGAACCTGTAAGTCATAAGGAAGTAACGTTGCTTTCAGTAACTTATTCATTGTTTGTACAGTATTAGCAGCTAAGGGGCCTGGCATGCATGAGGGCGCATTGCAAGTATAGCAGAATCACAAAAACCCCTGGAGTCCTTGAACTAAATAATATATAATTTAAATACTGATGTATCTGAGTATCCTGCACATATCATTTTGGAGGAGAGACTCTTGAAAGGTTTATCCTAAATCATGTAAATACCAAGAAATAAAATGTTTACCTTGATGTATCTTACTGTCACCAAAAGCTCGGTTGACTCAATATACATTACATGTATAATTAACGCACACTATTTGTCCTCAGATTTGTCTGTGCAAGCTTTGAATCAAGCCTTGGAAATATAAAAATTACACTTCAAATAGAAGTAAATTTATTTCTGTCTCTGAACAGCGTAGTCACAATTAGCAGTGTGTTTTTCAAACTAATGTGAACAAACTTCTTTTGCGTGCTCTTTTATGCTTGTCCCTCAGGGCATTCGTCGCTGACTTCCACTACTAAGATGTGCATCTTGTCCTTGACATAAAAAAACATATACAACTCAGTGAGCCTTGGCTTTGCCTTGTGGGGTGTCCTTGCTTTGTCTTATGACTGGGACCTTTTGGGGTCAGTGGCGTTTTGCTTGGCCTTAAATTATAAGCAGATGGAACTCTACCATTCTCTGCCCTTTTTTTGCTATTTACTTGGAAAGTGCTTCAAGAAGGGACTGAAAGGAAAGGGGTAAGTGACTTTAAACCGTTTTATCTTTCTCAAGAATACAGCCCGGCAGCCTGGCATTGAGAATGGGATTCTCCTTGTTTGCACATGGGCGTTTTTGAATTAGTTTCTAGTGGAAGGTACTTATCTTGTTGTAATGTATTCCTCTCCTGCAAAATAAATATTTCTTGTTGAGATTTACATTAAATATTTCCACTGAACAGACAGCAAAATTGGTTAAGGTGTCCTTTCTCAGCGCTCTTCATTCTGTAAGCTAAATTAAATATGGGCTGCTGCGGGCAACTGGATTTGATTGACAGCAGTAGCTCTGTGGTTCTCATGGATTTGTTCTCATTAATCTGGGGATGACAAACTTTGGTACTGGCAGCTCTTTCTGTTTAGATTTGTTGCCTTCGGTGCTGTATCTTTTAAAAAAAGGTTTATGCTATAAACTAAGAACTGACTTTTGTTACCAACATTTTTGTTACATCTTTTCTGACATAAGCTTTTTCTCTTGATTGCAGGTTAGTATTGTTAATTAAAATAACAGGAACGGTGGTGGTTTCCTTTGCCGTGTGCTGGCTCCCGTTCTGTACCGACATGGAACAAATCATGCAAGTACTCAGAAGACTCTTTCCCATTGACCGAGGCTTGTTTGAGGCATGCATGTTTTCTTCTCCCCCGCCCTGCTGTACATGTTCTGTATTCTTAGATCCCTTGAGAAACCTTCATTGTGACCTTTAGGGATTTCATGTGGGAGACACACCACAGAACTAGTAATTTGAGATGGCTTCTTCAGCAGTCATTTCTTGCCAGTTATTTAATCCAGTATTTAACCCCAACTCAGCTGGCATCTTCCAGGATATTATATGAGTAGACAACACTTATCCCTTCATCAAACCCATACTTCAATCCATACATTTTTCCATTGAAATAGATTCCATAGTAATTGACAGTGTCAGAAGATGTAACCCTTAAAGTTAACAGCCTCAGTCTCTGTCTTTGGTTCTGCTCAGCTTTTTTTCAACAGGATTAATTATGAAAAAAAAAAAAATTAAAATAGTATTTTGGGTGTAGCCTAGAACTTCCTTTTTGACCCACCTTGTATTTTCAGTGCAAGTTTCCACAATATTTTCCAGAAGCCTTAGGCCAGTTCTGCTTTTACTTTTGCTCAAGCTATCAACATTTGCACGCTGCAGGGTGCTGAGTGCCGCAGCATTGATCCAGCAGAGCAATTCCTCATTTACCTAATGCTATCGCCACAGGAGTCTCGCTGGTAAACCGAAGGGTGCTCATTTCCCAAGTAACAGTGAGTTGTTGCTGTTATTTTGCTTAATTAGGACAGGAGTCTTAATATTACACTTTTACAAGCAAATTCTCAACTTCAAGATTAAAGTACAAACTCCCAAACAAACAAACAGAAACAAAAACCCCCATCCTTCTTCCTCTCCCCTCCCCAACCCCCCCCAGTTACCCTATTCCTTGGGAATTCCCTGGAATTTATAAACAGTTTTGATCACCACACTTTATTCAGTACCAAGTTTAAAAATTAAATCTGTAAATAACAACCAACGAGTCCAAAAGTACTTAAGGATTTTAGTCTAATATTAGCCCAGATATTTTCTAAGTTGATCAGGGGAGTGACTTGCTGGATGCTAATCTAGATAAAACAAGAAATTGTCCACGTAAGCAATGTACAGTAAATGTATATCGGGCTGCATGGAACAGGTTCTTTGAATTGGTTCCCATTTCCAGCAGCAGTAACAAATGCTGATGGTTGTAAAATCATATTGACTATTAAGGAGGCGTCCTGGGCGTTTGCTGGTGCTGCCAGCCCCTCTGTTGGCCTGTAATCCTCAGCAGGTTTGAAGCGCATACTCCGTATTGCTGGTGAGCACGTGAGGAAGATGGCTCAGTTGTTGGTGCTGGTGGCTTTCTCGCTGTTCTGTCTACACAGCTGTGATTCCAGCAGCTGCTCGGGGATGAGTTTCAAGAGCATGATAGCTGTAGTTACAAATTTAATTTTGAAAGTGATCCTAGCACAACTGCTAATGTCTTTAGACTTCTTGATTTATTAGAGGTTAACTCTGTCATTGCTAGCAAGCAGTAAGCACAGCTAAATACATTCGGGGACGTAATGAAATGTGACAGTATACCCAATGCCTTTACATTTGAAAAAAAGATTTATATATGCCAGCATTTAGTCAGGGACAGAGAGTTTCTGAGCCTTATTTTCACAAAATGTGTGATTTCACAAGTTCAGGACTAGTCTCTTGTGCTGATGAACCATTTTGTGGTTATTTTAGAACATGTTTTAATTGAGTCCCTTGAAACGTTTCATTTTTTACGATCAGAATAATTTTAAGTACATCTAAGAATATGATGTGTATCTACAGGTGTCTTTTTGCAGTATCATGGTAAAAACCCAACAATCCCCCACCTCCCGAGCCCCACCGTTATCAAAAACGTAAATTTAAATGAATGTAATTATCACTAATTACCTTTTTCCTTTTTTTTTTTTTTTTTTCCCCAGGATAAAGTAGCCAATATTTGGTGCAGTCTCAGTGTCCTTATAAAGATAAAGAACATACTATCACCTCAAACTCAACTAAAACTCAGGTAAGACAACTGAAGTGTTTTAGGTAGCTTTTTATCTTCATTATATTTTTGCAAAATGAGTAATTTTTGTCAAAGCTTTATGAAAAGTGGTGTTTAAAAAATGTTTTCTTTCCTGTACTGTACTTTTCTCCCAAATGATAGAAGTTTCCCCAAGTACTGCTAGGAATATTTATGACTGAAAAAATTCCTGCTTGTTGATACAGTGATTTAAGCTTGCTTTGTTAAAACTGAGTTAAAATTTGCATGCTTTCCTCTTGAGAGAATGACCTCTTTTAGTGCTCTGAGAAGTCAGAGTTCACAGTTCTGTTTTTTGAGTAAGTGAACAATTCCAGTTGAGGTTTACAGGGTCTGAAATATTAATGGAAATGCTTTATTCCTTTTCCAAAAGCACTTCTGTGAGGACCGTTCAGTGCTCTTGTGATTGTCTTCTTGAGTGTTTTTATATTTGTGCATATTACAAGTGAATTCCTAACTTAGATAGTTTTCAAAAGTGATTATATGATATCATGAATGTAGTTACACGTGTATTAAAACTGTGTTGTGTTTTGTTTTTACAAAATTCTTTAGTTTTGCGGTAACGTTCCTGAGCCTCCTTCCTACTTGTATAAAACTGACTGTCCAGCCTTCTCTCCGAGGGTTTAAATTTGCTTTGGTAAATGTACATTTTTAATTACTCCTTGTTTTATATCCACTTGCCGTTGCTGCAGCGTGCAGAGCTGCGTGTGCCACTAAATGCCATTCTGTTTCTGCTGAAAAGATGAGATAAAAAGTGCGTTGCTATCACATATCCAAGGGAAACTGACCCGGCTTTTAAATCCAGACTTTTCCCTCAGCCTCAGTTTTCTTTCATTAATGCTGTATTTTTATGATCTTGCTCTGAAGAGTTTTGAGAAGATTCTGTCCACATTAAAACCTCACACAGAGTTGGAATTTCTCCTCTTTTTGTTTAGCTTCCAAAGTGCTACTTTTTCTTACTGCACTGGCTGCAAAATTCAATTAAAAGTCCCAAGATGGACATTGTAATCTCATTAGCAGCGGGAAGAGATAGTGATATACTATTTTCCCAAATATTTGCCTTATCTTAGTCATATTATATAATTGAATTTAAGCACATTAACCTGACTTAGATGCAAAAATCAGTTTTCCTTGAAATCAAAATTATATGGAGCTGGTCCTAAGGTTTCAAGAGTTGTTACAAGATAATTTCTATTTTTAATTTTATGTGAGTACTGTTTGAGAGTTTATTGCAACATTGCTTAAAACTAACATTTATCCTTTCTAAGAATTGGCTTGTATTTTGCAGTGTGTTTTTATTTGGTGGGGAAAAAGGACAGTTTGGCTACTTTGGTGTGTGGGCTGCTCATGATGATGATGAGCAAAATATTATGTCAAAAAGGTGGGTAGTTCTCACCAGGACCAAACTTTGCCAGTGCTTATGTATGTGAATATTGTATTTATTTGGTAGGGATACTCTTGTCAGTAAAGTTAAGCAAGAGTGAGGGCTCTTTATGTAAAGTGTTTTCTGAATAATTCTGTGTAAACTCTCAAACAATGTATTTTTTGCATGCGTGGCTGGTTACAGAGGCAGCTCTGTGTGGCTGTAAATTGCACTGGAGTAAATGTAGCAGTTAATTAGAAAAATCAGATCATTTAGCTCATACATTAATGTAAAGTTAATGCCAGCAGAGAAACTAAAGCGGTGCTTTGCATTGCAGTCAGATATACTAATATGCCTCTGATTTCCTTTTCTAAGGTTAGTTGTGCATTGTCATTTTTCCTGTTCTCCTTTCAAGTCCATGAAAAATCTATTCTTCTAGTGTCAGTGTAAGTAAATGATTTTTCTGTGGATATATTTTGATCTTCTTTTCCTCATCTTGTTATCACATGCTGCTTTCTCACTTAGATATATATCTGATTTTAAAACCTCTGTACGTTTGCTTTTCTGAATAACTTATAAATGACAGTATATTATACAATCCAGACGTGTGGGGCTGTGCTGCTTCACTCAGCTTGGTGTTGTGGCTGCACGTCCTGGAGCACGGTGTTAAACTGGGTGACTGCAGCACCAATCATTAAGCTCTGTTTTCCCATCCCCTGCCCCAAAGGAGGTGAGAGCAGTGCAAATCTCACACGTGCCTGAAATATTGTTTGGTAAGGGAGGATTTGGAGGGGCAGCCCTCTGAACACGTTCGTGCCTGACAGAGAGGCTCAGCTGGTGGTTGGAGAACTTCTGTTATCTCTGGTAGTTCCTGCTGCAGCCCAGTGTGGGGCAGAACATTTGCACGCTGGGGCTCAGTGGGGTGCGGGGGGCGCAGGGGGCTTTGGTTCCCGGGGTTTTGTTCTGCCCAGCCCCTGACGGGTGGGAGGGCAGCATCCCTGTGCAAGGCAGAGGGGACAAAGTGCTGTCGCTGCCATGTTTGCAGACCTGCTTTTCCTCTTTTCGTTCCAGACCAGTCTGCTTAATCATAAATGAAATCCCTTTTATGGCTACGTGGTTTTTACTTGTATCAACTTTCAGGTGAGTTGGACACTACAACCATTATTTTAAAACTACGTTTTCCCCAATTCTAGTAAAGAAATTTATTATTTTTCCTCTTCTCGTTACATTTTTTGGCATGTAACTCAGAACGTGCACTCACTTCTGCGGCTAATCCTGTTTTAACAGTATGTTGCCCCTTCTCCTGAAGGACGGGCTGCTGCTGGCCTATGCGGTGACAACGCCAGCGTTCCTGTTGCTCTGCGGGGCTTCCTTCTCCATATTGGACAAGACTTCAGCTGAGGACCTGCAGCTGAAACCGTTCTCCCTTTCCATGAAGGGATATGTTTCTTGGTTTAAATCACTTCCCAAGATTGTCAGGACTCTGGTAAGCAGTTTTAATGTGTATAACTCATTACTTGCAGCTATTCGTGCTACTGAAGCATCTGCGTAAACCAGTTTTATGTCTATAACTGTGTATAATGCCCCAAACAGGGAAAGAGGCAAAGCCACACTATCTGTGTAGAGGTGCACTATAATGCTTATATATATATAAATATATATATAAATATATATATATATATATATAAAAAATGCAATGTCATCTATGTATAGATTGATGAACACAGAGCACCCAAGTAGCGCTTATTTGTTTGAGGTGTTAAATCACCATTAGCTAATATACCATTCCTTATCTTACAGTTTCTTCTTTCCGTAACCCTGATGGGCATCCTGTCTCTTGTGTGTGCTGCAGCGCATCCGCCACAGAGGTTACCGGATTTATTCCCTGTATCCGTGTCTGTTATTTCTTGCGTACACTTTTTATTATTTTTGGTGTATTTTAATGTTGTTATACTCTGGGACTCAAAGAATAGTAGAAGTCAGAAGAAAATCAGTTAATCAACCTGTGAAGATCAAGGACTAAACTGAAAAGACAGAGTATTTTCAGTGACCGGTGTCTGGCGTTGCAGGTAAACCTATTTGTGATGTAATACAAGTCCTGTAACCTAATGAAAATCAGGAAACATGCATATTTAAACTCAAGATAATGCAAGACTGTTTTAAAGGAGAAGTATTTTGAAGAGCACTTGGAAAAGTGCTCTAGTGTGTTTTTTCAGATGTGTGATACTTTTGTTACCATTTGTGAACTGAAAATACCTAATAAAGGACCAAATTTTGATTTAATGCTAAAACCTTGTCGTATCAGCAAAACAGCAAATTGTTTTGTTAGCATTAAGTTTAGATTTCCCAGCATGAAAAGCACAAGCAAGTGCAGTCGTGCAGGTGAAGTGAAACTCTTGAGTGGCAGCTCGTCTTGCTGAAATGTTTTGTGACACCAACTGTCCCGTGTAGTCACTGTCACCCATCATTGTTTCATACAACAGCAACTCTGCAGCAGCTTCAGTTCCCCCACAGCCTTTTGCTTTCCTTCTGTTATAACGTGACATTTTCCAAACCAGAAACACCAGAAGAATTGCGTCAGCCGCAGAGATACGCAGAGCTGGAGGTTGTGACGTCTGGGAAGGTTCTTGCAGATGCGGTGGGTTGGAGAACATTTTGTTCTTTGCTGCAGATCAGTAGCTATTATTTGGTTTTAATGCTGGTGGATCTTGTGACTCTCAACAACCGTTTCTGATGAGGTTGAAAAGCCAAAAAAATCTTGGTTCTACTGAAATAATTGTGCACATACCAGGCTCTTCGAAGAAAAAAAGAGAAACACCTCAAACCCCACCACTTATTGCACAGTGATTTGCAAATGTATAAACTGAGTTAAGCTGCAGTTTCTCCCTCTGCACAGTGCAGCCTCCAATGCCAACAGTTCAGAGAATATAAATTGATTGAATACATACATAACAAAGCATGTAGGAGATCATGAAGCAATTCATGGTGCTATAGTTTAATTAGGAGTCAGTCTTTTTTTTCATTCTGCTCTCCCCCTATAGATATGTGTGTGTGTATATATATATAAAAGCAAAGCTATGACTGTTTGAAGCCGTGTCCCCTGACCTGACCACGCTCTCACATACCAAACTCGTGGCCATTCGCACATTCTGGGGCTCTGCAGCGTTGGTTGTGTGTGAATCAGCTGTTCGGGAACTTCCAACTGTGAGTTATGAATCCTGCACATGAAGTCTCTACACGCTGAGTGTATTAATTCAGTTTTTCCAGCTTTATTTGTTGTGGAAAAAGTAACCACAGCTGACATTGCACCCACAGCAGCTACGACAAAATAAAAAGGTGCTCCTGGATATTAATGGTGACATTATCAGGAGTGAGTACAGTTTAGCAGTTCACCTATACTGTAACAGTTAACTATAAAGCAACAAAACTTAAATATTTTCACAAGTTTAGGATTTTTCTGTGGGTGTGACTCCAAGGGAGGCATGCAAGAGCTCTGCCCACAGCACGGCCTTGCTTTTGACAAGTGTGGGCTGAGCGGCGTTGATGTGTATCAGGACACATAAATAGGAATCTTTGTCTGCAGAGGCTGTGAAAGCCAAACCCTCCGGTGTTTTCTCTGAGAGGAGCTGTGGCAGCTTGAGAACATTTACTGCCAGTGAAATAACGGGTGAAACAGCAAATTAAGATCAAAGGAAGCAGAACAGCTTCGGGTTCTAATTACCCATTCCTCATGAGGTGGTGGTGCAATTCCTCCCCCCATATACAACACGAGTTTTGGGGGTCTCCTGTGTCCTTTTTCTTTGTCCTTGAGTGGCTCCAGGGGTGATGAAGTGAGAGTCCTGGGATCCACTCGCTGTGGAACTGGAAATGGTTCTAACAGACCAGCTGCTTCTGAAAGGCAAACACCTGGTACACCCAGAGGTCAAACAAACTGTGCTTAAATAGCAAAGGCATGAATGAGGAGCATTTGCAGCTAAATCTTAGTGTATTACTTTGTATTTCCCTAAAAAATTACTATATACCAATTTTAATGGTATTTAATAATTGCCACAGTGTGTAACTCAGTGTTGTCCATCATCACATTTAATGATACTTCCACAGAAAGTTTTGTTTTTCTAAGACTACACTGAACAGCTTGATTTAGACTGGCACAGAGTTCCTTTGCAGATTGATAATTATTTAATGTCCAGCTCCAGACATTACAATCAGGTTCTATAAACTCCTGCTGCTTCAGGCTCACCTGCCGTTGTCACCCAAAGTCATCAGCTGGGGAACCGGGTACGGACAACAAACCCAACAGGCCAGAAAGCTCCCGAGAGGCTGCGGGAGATGGGAAATAGGAACCAAACACTTACTGACATTTTTTCCAATCAGACTGCACGAGTATTAAAGCGCAAAACCATTTTTATTAATTAGTAATTAATTAATAACTCCCAATCAGTATTAATAACTCACAAAGCTTGAGTGTGCATATGTTTAACCACACACTGGAACACATTTGTCACTTTGGTTCTCAAAATTTTAGTTGTAAGAATGTGTTTATCTGTTTGAGTAACAATTCTTGGCAGTGGTGGAAAGGATGTTCAGGTGTGTGTGTTCACATTGAACTTGTTTTCTCTGGCAAAAAAACCCCAAACCAAACCCCAGACATTTGACTGCACTCCTTCAACATGAGAGGCTGCGCCCCACTCGCTGATTTGAGACATGGGGTGTTCGCCAAGTTGTAGAGGTGGCTAAGAGGATAATAGAAAAGAAACTGGTTTATAACAACTCTCCTCATACATCATTAAGTACCAAAACTAAACCAAAATGTTGACCTAAAAAGCAGATGTTGTTAGAGCCGTGTGTTTAATGCTGTGGACTTGAAGCCGATAGCTTTCTGTGGTGTGTGGTGGGTTGTGGATGACAAAAGGTCCCCACCTGTGGCAAGTGAAATGTGTTCAGCACTCAGACCAATTCCCGCCCCACAAGCTGCCTCTTCTTTTGAGCCCAATTGTCGTTAGAAAAATAATTTTTTTGGGGGGGCAGGCTGTCACAAAACTAGATGCTTTCATTGAAATTATGTTTGGCTAGCTTGGGGGGGATAATTAATTCATTAAATGAGAGTGTGCACCCCCTGACCCCACCCCAGCGGGACACAACCATTTCCCACTGGACACCTGGGATCCAAAGTTCATCTTTTAACATTATTATGTCCCAGGCAGTTCTTGCAGGGAGGGTTACTTTACAGCAGCGAGTCTAAACCAGCACTTTGTACACGCGCTTGCATAAACCAACCATGATGTATTATTTACATTGAGATTATCTGGTTGTGCACATTGTTAAGTTTAAATAGATGCCAGAAATTTTATCTAGATGTGCACCTGCCTGGCGCAACGAGCAATCCCGAACTGGTATTTGCTGGGGAGATTGGTTTACAGACATTTCTTCTCTCCTTTTAAGTCCAGTCAAGCAGATGTAGAAGTTTGGGCTGATGAGGAATGCATTTTTCACATAATGCCTGTGTGGAGATAAGGAATGACTAAAATAAATAGCAATTAGGCAACAGCATCATCATGCATGTGATCTGTGCAGCACTGTATGTCTGTCCTCTGGCCAGTACTGGCCTCACTGCCTTAAAGAAAAAACACACACAGACGGTCTCCCTGGAACCACAGTAACATCTTACGATGTTTTACGGAAGTGCTGTAGTTTTTAGCTGTACAAAAAATTGAAAAATAGTTGCTAAAAATCATTTAGCTATCACAACCGTATTTTTTTTATACAAAAGGAATGCAAAAGGCTGGATAGTCTTGGTCATGCTTGGGAAGGGATAGAGAACCAGAAGTAAATGTGGGGTTTTTTTGACTTATGGTACAAACACACTATTCACTGACTACACGATACCCTCCAGCTATAAGAACATGAACTAATTGAGATGTGAGTGAACTAACGTCAAATTGAAGCCTCAGACTTGTGGGCAGTGTGAGTTTAGCTGAAGCTAAGAAGCCACTGCAAAAGCGAAACTGGTTATTGGATAATCCACAGAAAGGCCACTCTGCTTTCTGCAGGACCCAGAAATTATGAATGGAGAAAACGAGCTGCTAACGAGGACACACTCTGTTCTCCTGTCCCATTATTACTCTGTTCCAGCCTTTGGTGTGGTCGCTGGTTTGGGATGAGTAAGGGGTAGAAAGCATCTCTGGCCTAAGCAGCTGATGATATTAGAGGAACACGAGCTTGTGGGCAATCAGGGCTTAAAGCTTTTCTTCTTTTTGCTACTGGGTTACTTGTGATTACAAAATACAATTTAACCTTCATTGAGAAGCAAAATGCCTGTGCCTGAGCTCCCCCTGCACTAACTCAGTTCTACAGCTTATAAAAGCTGTAGATCTGCTTTTCCATATTCTTCAATTACAGGATTAGAACACTTGAGCTTTCCAAAGGAGAGAGCTTCTCACGCTATACAGGGAATCAATATAACCTGCAGATATTCTCGTCTTTAGAAACTTCTTTTTCTCACTGGAAGGATATGAGCAACCAGTTTTCTCATGCACATGCAATACATGATGACAGACGTCAGCTGCTAATTGGGCTTCTCCTTACAACACTGGAACAAAGACCAATAGCCAAAGGAGGAAGAATGTAAAAATCCATTAACCGCATCTTAAAGTGTCCTGTTAGGATATTGTTTCATGCTTTCTGCTGCGGGAACACTAAGCGAGCGGATGTGGACCCCACAGCCCCCTCGCCCAATTCCAGCACATAGTCAGGCACTTCAGAAGGTCCAATCTGAAGTACACAGATTTGCTTGCTTTTCTAACACGTAATTACAGCTGAATTGCTATTCCTGAAAAAATGCCCAGTTAGAAACTGGAGGAGAAATGCTATTGGGGGTTTTAGAGTGGAACAGTGTTTCTATAGATTCGATTTGTTATTTTGTTTAAGAAGCCGGTAACAAGCAATGCCACATGCAGAGTAACACCTGCTTTCCCGTCAAGCTTTACAGACAAGTGCAGGCCCACATGCCGCTCACTCTGCAAATGCTTGAAACCCAGGTGCCCAGCCCGTGTGGTGACACTACCTGTGCGTGGCAGCGGTGCAGGGACCAGGGGCTGCGCATCGCAGCCACGGAGCGACTTCAGGAACGCGGAGCTGCTGCCGGTCTGAACGTACTCTGTGGAGAATCACAGAACCATTCTGGTTGGAAAAGACCTTTGAAGATCATCAAGTCCTGCCCTTAACCCAACGCTATCAAGTTGACCTCCAACCCATGTCCCTGAGAACCACCTCCCTAATAAACATCAGTTTTGATAAACAGAACAACGGTGTTACTATAGAATTTGTGAAAACATGAGTTAAATAAGTTATTGCAGTGGTTAACAAAATCCCTTTTACTTCTACAGTAATTTAGGAGAAGGTCTTAAGCATTTGTGAGTGTGCACACATGCATTACATTATTACCAACAATGACAAAGCAGAACAAAATGTATCATGAGCATTAGAAGCTGGCCCTTCTTTTTTTTTTTTCCTGTTAATAATAAAAGAATAAATAAAAATCCATGAGGACCATATCAGCAGATTCAGCAGAATCCAATCAAGGACTGATTGCCTAAGAACAACCTGTGAAGGGATGGCAAAAAGAGAGACAACCCCACCTGAGCCCGCGCTGGAGCAGGGCAGGGGGAGGCTGAGCAGGTGGCTGGAGGAGCAGGGGACAAAGGAACTCCGGGAATGAGAACACCCGGGACAAGGGGCGGGCAGCAGGTGCGCCCCAGGCCCGGCCTTTCCAAATGGCTTTTCTGCAGCAGAGGAGCAGCACTGGTCTCTGAACCCTTAGTGTCTGCTAATGGTTCCTATTGTGTTTTGATTCCACCACCGCAAATGGGTGAAGAGATTTCAGAATTATTTACTCTACATTAAACATACCAAGAACAATATTTACAGTGGCTTGTAGCTGAGAAGATTCCTACTCTGAGGAAAGGGGCTGCACAGAAACCCAGACAGAGAGAGGCACCCAAGCCATGGGTTGCGGTGGGGAAGATTCTCCTCAGTCCTCATTTGTCACGCTGTGATTTCGTCAGTGTCACAAGCTCCTGTTCAGGACGTGACGCACAAGCCCTGCCTGTGGATCTGACACGAGGCAGAGCTGAGCCAGGTCGCACCAGCAATCCTGTTCTGAGACGGGTCTCATTCGGTTACTCCAGAAAACAGGCACCCAGTTCAACTTCGCCTCAGGTACAACTTTTCAGCATTATACCTAATAAACACCATTTGTTTACATGAATTATCATCAAAAAAATACCACTAACTATTGCTTCAAATAGGACACTGTCTAGTCTTGTATCACCAGTAACAGAGAAAGACTGAGATTTAATTACAAGTTGGTTTCTTTGTCCTAAATGCAACTTCCTAATTCGGTCTTCACGAACCTTTTCATCACTGACCGTCATTCTGACTACGCAGTACTTGGAGAACCCGTACGTGCCAAAGTGACCGTGCCAAGGTCTGCATCTCACTCTGAGAAGCTGTCTTAAAAAACATAAACTGCCCAGATTCACATAAAACAGCTTTAAGTCAAGCCAGCTTTCTTTCCAAGCATATATCATTATAGCACCTTTAGACAAAACAGCCCTATTTATAGTAATATTTATACAGATGGCATTAAAATTTAAATATTCAAGTAAACAAATAATATGATTTACTACTCATATGCTCCAAAAACTTAAAATGCTTGTTGTAGCACTTCAAGCTTTTTGTTTCGTTTTGTGGGTTGGCAGCAGAATCGTCCCAAGTTTCTTTCCCCCTCCTTTTCCACCGCCGTTCTTTTCCAAGTTGGAACCGCTCTAAAACATTTACAGATCTAAAAAGCTGAGAGAAAAAAAATGTTCACCTGTCAGGTGATATAAAACCAATCTTCTACTAAATGTGCCGGAATAATTTTTCTCCACCTCAACCACAGTTAAAACCTTCAGTCTATTCATTACTGTCTTTTTATAGTATTTTTATTTAATAAAACCTATTAAGACTACCATACAAATCTCTTTACTTATGCTTTTATCTTTTAACTGATCAATTTTTATATTGCTGACATCCCTTCTTCACCATTTGCTCATTTAAAAATTCATAGTATATGAGCTATGTCTCTGGAGAAAACGTCTATAAAATTTGTTACAGCTGGCAAATGTGTATGAGTCAGTGATAGCACATGACTAAATGCTTCACAGAAAATAAAATTTGTTTCTGTAGTAAGCAGAACTGTTTAAATGTTATTTATTTTTATGTTTCAAAGAAAATATATTGTGAAGTGCTGCATTGATTTAATACGCAACAATGTCTGTGTACACGCTGTACAAGGAAAATTTATGAAACCTTTGCACAACTCCTTTAATTGAATTTTCCAAATCTCTCACCACACACAAATAATCAATATCTTCTGCAGAGAAAACCAGTCAGAATTATTACAGTCTTTCTTTTCAATTTTGTTGTCATCAGCACATACAGAGCACCTGGATATTTGTAATGTCTGGATAGCAAGTTATTTACACCTCTTAAACATATAATTGCTACTGAGTCCAAACTAATGTTTTTTTTCTTTTCTTTCTTATTTAAAATAATTATATTCATGGGAGAATGCAGTATTTATTCTCATGGAAGAGTTGCTACATGTAACTGTTGAAAGAACTACAATTCTTTTTAATTTTTCATTAAGCTTAATACTCTGAAGTCTAGAATCACCAGAATTAAAAATTAATAGCTATTGCATCTGTACCAAGGTGCATAGGAAAATAGAGTATAAAACACAAGTGTGAAACTCATTAATAAACGTGGCTGACACCTACATACAAAACGCAGGTTGACAGTTCTATATGTATACACATCTGAGGCCTATAGTCGTACATCTCATGTGCATTTCTGTATCTGCCACAGAAGTTAATAGCTTAATATTTCATCTACATAGCGGAGGATGTTAAATCATTGGGGAGGTTTGTGATTTGCCCCCTTCATTCCATCCAAAAAGCTCATCATGTCAGTGACCTCAGACCCAGACACTTCTCAAATCTCAGGTTGTGTTTGGAAACACACACTCTGAAGGTGCAGGTACAACCCTACAGAACCGGGACCTGCTGGGGAAGAGCACGTGGGGTCAAACAGAAACCTGGCCCCAGCTCCTTCACCTTTCTGTAGCCAACTTGTCTGGGTAAATCACCGGCACTGCAGATTTTGGATACCAGGCTGAGTGTTTTTTGTCACCTCTTCCAGACTGCGAAGGGCTCTGCAGGGTTCCCAACTGAAACAAGACCCTCTTGCACGCAATGAGAGAAGACGGACAGTCAAACTTAGCCTGAGCAACAACAGTTTAAATCCACACAATACAAATTAGAATACAACACGCTCCTTCTCTAGGTGTGCTTCGGGGAAATCTCACAATTAGCTGTGACTGTAAATGCGGGAGGGCAGGATCGCTTCTCTGGGTTTCTGCATGGGAACATTCAAAATAACGGGGGGTTGCACTAAGTCCTTGTGCGCACTCACACACTCAGCATTCAAGGGTCTTAATTCAAGGATGAGAACAATCGGCCACTGGAATGATCTCCCCGGGGAAGTGGTGGATTCCCCAACATCAGATGCTTTTCAGATTGAGCTGGACAGGGGGCTGGCCCAGCTTGTCTAGACCGGGTTTGTGCCAAGAAAGGTGGGACCAGATGGTCCTTGAGGTCCCTTCAACCTGGGATCTGTAATTCAGTTTTGCTTCATGCAAGTGTTCACACCCAGGTATAAAGTAACTGAGATTATCTTTTCCCCATGTCCAGTGGTAGAAAAGCCTTATGAGCAAAAATACTTTTCTTAAGAAAGAGGCAAAAAGGCCTTTCCCAATAACCAGGTCCAGCCCCTGCGTCCACCTCGTCACCTCCCTGCCAAGTGAGTATTTGCTGTAAGCACAGGCAACCATGGTGTTTGTTCCATTTGCTCTCAAGGAGTGGAAACTCTGGAAAGAAACTCAGTTTCTGAATAAATTTACTTGTGAATTCATTCAGTTCACTTAATATATTTCTGATTAGCCAGTTCACAAGACTTACTTTTCCCAGCAAAGGTATAATGACTTCCCTGCAAGTGAACACAAAGTTGGGCTAAGAAATAAAACTATGTTTCTTATGTTAGGCTTTTACAGTCAGAAAAATCCGCAGATATGTTCCAGAAAATATACATCTGAAGTCTGATGTACTCCCCTTTTTCCCAGAAGATCCCAAAGGAGGAAGAAGAGGAAGGATAAGCGGGAGGCAGCTATGTCTAAAGGTTTATTTGAGAATGAGGTAGAAATATATTGTAAACTTGATTTAAATGGTGGAATACTGTACTGTTACCATTTCATCTGTATGGGAAGGAACTCTGCTTATTGTGTCTCTATTTTGCAGTGTTTCTGAAATGGGATTTTATGTTTCACCATACACAGTCTTCAATAAAACTGAGGAGGTGAGTGCGAGCTCAGTATTACTTGGTCATTAACCTGCCCAGCTTTGCTTTCATTAGTAATTTCCAATGGCGTTAAATGAAAATCCACCTGGTTAACCCTGCCCTAGTCCCTTGGAAAGCCAGCGCTACTGCTGCAAACAGCACAAACTTCGGTCAAAATGAAATGTTTAGAACTGAACAGAATAAGGGTGACCGTACTGGCCCAGGGGCTTGGCAAGATGAACAACACCATAGAAAATAAAGTAATTTTTATTTCATTACAAGCTAGAGCCTGAAAATAGTTTTCCTTAACACGGCAAGTATTCGGGCTTCTCTAACACTCTCTCGTTTCTTCCTTGGACAGCAGACAGTCATGGACACGATTTATGTCAGTGTTTTTATTTTTAAGAAGCAAAGTATTAGTATAATTTGTAATATTCCCTTTTTGAACATTAACTTCACTCCTTGCAACTTTGAACCTATTAACTTTTCCTTTAAAATATGCATATCGCAACCTACACATTCATTCTCAGCACACACAGGCATATTTTGGACGGCAACATACCGACTAGATTTCATCTCTTGGCAGCTGCTTTACAGTTTGCTTACATTCTATTAAAAAACATTTTGTTTACTGGAAATGCTAGTCATGGACACACAATGGCGCCATTTTTTGTGCTGGTCACACAAAATGATATACTGAGTTCTACATAATGCCGCCCATTGAGCGAGGAATGTTTTGTATTAAGTTGTTTTAAGTAGAGGTTGTTTACGTAAAGTAAATAAATTTCATGCCTCACCATGTGATGATAATGTGACATTCCCTCTGTATCAAGCCACAGAGCAGTCATAAGTTTTAAGTCTTGAGCATAACTAATTAAAAATAATTATGAAAAAAACACACGCAAAGCTAAAAGGCAAAGTAAAACATCTCCGAGTGCTTTTCTTTTATCACATACTTCTTCGCCTCTCTTACTGCTGTATTTTCAAGACTGTAAAATTGAATTTATTCTTTATTAAAGCAAAATTGACATCGAAACTCCATCAAAATTGCTCTGCTTAAACTCATAATTCTATTTTCTATCCTACTTTCACAAAATATCTCATTTCTCACCTAACAAGACTGATCACTAGATATATGTTTAGCGTTGGGGGGTAGTTTCTAGAGCAAAGATGGAACTATAAACGGATATCGTGGTGAGCATTACCAAGCAGCGCACAAAGGGAGCACTGGCTGTTTCAGTCTGCAATGGCCCATGGCGCTCAGCATTAGCCGCGCCAGGCGGGGGCTGCGATGGCTCCGACAGGACACGGGGAGCTGTAAATCACAAAGAGCACATTGCACAAATGAGCCAAATTCCTTAAAAACCGATGGCACTCCTTTTCATTTTGTGGTAATCTGCTGGAGCCGAGGAAACTTAAGTTGGATCCGTTTTCTTTCCTTTAAGAGAATTCCCCACAGCAGAAAGACGTTAGGCCCACGTGAAATCAAACGCAAGTAAAATCAAAGAGCTGCTTGTGACACGAAGGGACAGCAGCAGAGATGCCATCACGGATTTTAATTTTGATTTTGCTCTGTTTTAAGGCAGAATGCATGAAGATAACAGAAACATCAGAACATCCGTGGTGAATGTTTGTTGATTTTACTGGGTGTGAGAGGACAAATAAATCCTGTGTGTGTCCTCCTGCCACCTTCCCAGCCAGACAAGGCACTCAAGTGGCTGTGGGGGCCATACCACATTACATGCCACCAACTTCAAATATTTTCATAGCACTAATTATGAAGAAACCTAATAGTTAGGCCTCCACAGTCCCCCACTGTGCTAAATACCTCACAACACATAGAAGGTGAAAAAGGTTTTGCTGCAAAGGCTGCAAGCTACTGGGCTTATACACTGAAAATGCAGAGGGAGAGGGAGAAGAGTGAGGAAGAACGAGGATAACAGGCACAAAAAAATGTAGGTAAACTCTCTAGGACTTGATTTTACTTATTTCTAGACCATGGTTCAAGTGCAAGACCATTGATGATTTCTTCTCCTTGCACAGTTTTATGGAGGAATACCCATTACAATGAAAATAGCAGAATAGATGAAATTTACATTTGAGTAGAGCAAAAGTTTTCAGAAGAAACACATTTGATTATCGTAATTTTCACCTACTAAAGTTACTCAAGTTATTTCAAGTGAAAAGAACTAAGAAGCAATCATCTAAAAGGACTCATCAAAACCCAAGAGTTATAAAAAGCTTCTTACCTCTTGTAGGAAGTTTTCCATGGTTTCTTTTCAACAGCTGCCGTTCTTCTGCTTGACTCACTAGTGAAGAAATAAATCTGAAATTAATCAATGTAGTCCCAGAGATTTCAAGGAGAATACTACCTGTGTCTCTGTTTTCGCTTTCAAAATATTTGGATTTTTCTTCAAGTCATGGCAAAAAAATCCATTTACTTACATAGTTGTGCTCAAAAAAATTAACAAAACACTTTCAAAATGAACATAAGTTTGAGAAGCTGCACTTAGGAGCCTCATACCACGTTTCGTTCCCATTTCTGTCTTCTTGTGCTGACACGGGGCTTTGTTCCTAATTCAGAGATGGGGAAAGAGGATTCTTTCCCATTTTGAAGGCACCAAGAAGTGAACACAACAGAAGATAGGTCTGAGGTGATTTGGACAGTCACTGCCCTATCCACAGTGTAGGGTAGTAATGTAAACACAGCCTGTTTGCAGGAAACTTCATTTTGGATAAGAAAGCATCTGGTTATATGCATTACAGTGGGAACCAGTACAGTGTATACACATGCAAAATGAAAACAGAACGAGCATTGGTATACAAATTAGGAAAGAAACGGTAATTTAAACAACAGTAGTCGCTGGAATTGTGCGGTGCATAAATTCCATGGCTGGTACTCATGGTCTAATGCTCTGGAGGAGTCACAGCGCTCCTTGGGAAGAAAAATTCTCTCGCACCTGTGGCTTTACAGCTCACCTGTTTCCAGCTGCGAACCAAGAACCAGTCCCAGAGCTGGTTCCAATGTTTTACATTCTGCAGAAAACAGAGCAACCAGAGAGGTTGTACAACAAGGTCAGCCAGCAGAACATCACATTTGCTGCACGTTAAGAAACTGTTTTATCATCTTTGTATGCTTGTCCAGAGACTGGACCCAGGGACTAAGTATATGCATATTTATTCATGTTCCCTGCTCAGCTGGAAACTAGAGGCTGGGCTGAAAAGTCTACAAGAATAATGTTATTATGCAAACCTTTGAGGAGAAGTGGTGGCAGGTAAATGCAGTCTTAGACACATGCCTGTACTGAAATGTGTCATGTGGGTACAGATAAAAGGGGTTGCTGTTGTGAAAACAAATGAACAAACTGTTCTGAAGCATAAAGATTGGTGCCTACAGCTGCCACTCATCCCTTTTAACTCTGAAAGGAATGACCTGGAAAGGCAGATCTTTATTTCTTGTCCCTGAAAGCAAGTGGTGGTTGTGGTTTGGTTTGTTTGTTTGTTTTTATTTTCCTGCTATTATCCACGCCGTAAGTTTTTTGCATTAGAATATTTCCCCATCAAGTTGCAGAGGCAGCTGGGAAGAGAAGTACGAATGCAGTTTTCACTGCTAAGGGTTCTCATGTCCCAAGAACCTCTGACATGGATTAAGGATAAAAAATTTCCTCAAGTGGACACATATAAATTAAAATCTTCGGCTTTCTTGGTGCTTTGGAAAAATATTACAGATGTGCCATCTGTAAAGTGCCCTAATCCCAACACAATAAGCACCTGGTATGTCCATCATTTAAAGACACATGAATAACTATTTTTAAAGCCTAGAAAGCTCTATTCAGCCTAATCCTCCTAACAGGCAAACAAACAAAACAACTTCCTTGCAAAAAGAGAAGAAAGGCAACGCAATCAAAGTGCAAACGTTTAGCCTAATCACTAGCTAACTACCCACTAAGTATCTAACTATTTACATAAGAAAAGGTGTTGCTCTTGCACGTTTTTCCTCCCCATCTGTGCCTGTGAGCTGGAAGGTCGGGCTGTTGGGGTTTCCTTTCTTTTATGTCCCCGGCTGGATGCACAAGGACATTTTAAGGTGCATTTGTCTTGAAAAAAGAACTCACAGGTCAGAGTCCTGGTGTATAACACTCCGTTAAAACACAGAGTGGGGTATAACTCTAGCAAACGTTTGGAGTGATCATCGTTAAATTGTTATATAGGGGATAAATATTATTGAAAATCCTCCTTACGTAGCACTTGGGTTTTCTGCACTTCAGCCCTCAAGTTGCAAGACGAGTTGGAGACACCAATAATATTTTCAAGCTCTCTACTGCCCTCTAAAGCCTGGAAAAAAAACAAACATAATTAAAGACATGGTTAAATCTCATTCCCAAACTACCTGCTTAGATGTCTACAACTTATTTAAAACATCCGAAAGAAAGAACTTTTGGAATTTTTATCAAGCTCTAAACGGTGCATGAGACTCCACCTCACAGAAGGTCAAATGACTAAAAATTTGAGGGGTGCAAGAGCACACGCTGCTCTTGAAAACGGCATCGGGTGCCTCGGACTGTTACTTAAAAATCTCCCGTTATTTACGCTTCATTCCTAAATCTTCAGCTGTTTAAACAGATTAGCACTTGATCCCCAGAAAAGCAATTTGGGCACATGTGCAAGCTTGCTAGAATATGTTAGTAAAATCTGCGAGCGTGTAAGATTGTATTGAACGCACTCCTCAGCATCTCATGGTAGACCTAAAAACATACACTATCAATCTCATGAGAAACAGAAAGGATTTTTCCATAGATTTTTCTAAATAAACATTTCAATTAAAATATTTTGAATTAGTATCAGTGCTTTTTGTAAATAAAACATTGTCAGACCACACATGCAAGTAAAACAAATCAATACACTTTGAGTACGCTGAATTATTTCTCAGATATTGATATACAGCAATGAACCTTGTGCTAAACTTATCCAGGAAACAAAATGTGAATACAAGAGCAAAGTGATTTGCATTTTAGCGTGTATTAAACAGGCTACTAAATGATGATACATTAGTGGTAAATTAAATAATGCAATCACTTTAACACAACGGGATATTTAATCTTCAAAGACATAAACATCTATGAGGTAATAATTCATATTTCAGCTATAAATAATAGTTGATACCTACTTCATATGCTTTTATTTGTGTACAAAATGAGGAGCAATACAAATTACAAAATGGTGTACTTGGAAAAGCAACTCCTCTAGTTTAAAAAAGAAAATCTACTAAGTTCTGGGTTTTTTTTTTGTTTCATTTTCTGGATTTCCAAGTCAAACCTGCCTGGTTTCAAGTATTTTATTTGCTTCCCTATTCCTTAATACTCAAATGTTTCATGTAATATTTTAATTTTTATTTCAAATCCTGTATTACAAGTAGATTATCAAAAGTAAATCAGTGTAAACCAGACCTGTAGGTTTGTCAGCTTTGCTCTTATCTCCAGAATTCTAACCAATGAACTTTTCACTTTGGACTGCAATTCCACAAACCTATGTAAAAAGTTAAACAATTGCAATTAGCCACATCACCACTTGCTGAAAATCAATGTTTACAATGTTTCCTAGAGTTTTTTCCCATCTGTGAACAGATGGGCTGTGCAACCTGGTTGTGTCATATAACACCAAACGTAACTTGCCTTTGCCTAGGATTTATATACAAACTGCCAAAAATACATGTATTTTTACACAATTTTCAGGAGAGGGACTCAGGTTCAGCAGGATTAGAGGATTTTCTTGTGATCCTGCAGGAAGACAATGGTAGAAACAGGAATTTAACTCATTTGTTGCTAAGAACAGGAATTTAATCAAAAGGGCTCCTCAAACCCACAGACTATAGGACCGTACAAGGAATCATGTTATTTGTTCACCTTTGTTGTACTATCTCCCCTTTTAAGCCACAAATGTATTTTGCTACCAGTGTAAGGATAGTCAGCTTACAGTTTTTAATGAGTTTTGCAATGAAACTTAAAATAATATACAATCAGATTAGATCTAAAAGGCAGGCTTTAATGCATGATTAAGGATTTGCACTGAATATGTGTTGAAAAATGAATGTTTAGGCTGTTTTCTCTTTGAACCATTTCAACATGCAAATCAAGTGGAGACAACAAAGAAATGATCTATTTACTGCTTCCTCCCACACAAGGGAGAATCATCCTTCTAAGAAACCTCCCAAATTTAAGAATAGAACTACAGTATGAGAAAACCTTCCTACTGTTATATTTGAACACGGGAACAGAAGGCCATGCAGAAAAGAAAATGCTAAAGTCAGTGTATTGTACAATACGCTTTCCACCTCTAAAAATAAAAGTGTAAGGAAGTTCACACAAATATTACTGTGTAGGTGTTAATTTATAAATGTGTTTTACTGACATGTTACTAACTGCTAGTCCTCTGCAAATCTAGCCATTTAAAAAAACTGCATTGAATTATCAAATGCAAACATTTACGTGTCAATGAAGACTCCGATTACTCAAATTGTTCTGCAATTCAAGGTTAATGTCATTAAGAAATGAGTCTATATGTGTTGACCAAGCGATTTAGTGAACCAGAAAAATCCCTCAATTAATCAGTTGACAGCTTTCCACTGGTATAACTTGAAGATTTTATTTTTTACTATCTAAAATGCCATCCCAATTCTACTGCCTGTCCAGCTCCATCACTTAGAAGACACTAACTGTCCTACTCTGAAGAAATTTCAAGCTAATGGTGAGGGAAAGCATCCATTACAAGAAAAAAACAAAACCACAGACACATTCAGAGCTACAACTTCAAACATAAGAAGCATCTTTCGTTGAATAAATGTCACAAATACTATTTGTTAGTCAAAAATAAATGCATGCATAAAATATTTAGCCCCAAGAGAATATGCATCTGGGACACCAGATACAACTGTGATACAAATATTTAATACATACAACAAAATACACGAGTAACAATCAACGTATACTTAAGCAGGACAAGTTGAAGGATGACCTAAAAAAGCAGGACAGCACAACAGGATAGTAAGATTTCAAGAACAAATATAGAGCCAGTGTTGAAGAATGAGAATAAATTTTTGGCGCAGAAAATTTCAGTTCACTTTTCAGCTGAGATCTGGCAATGTTATAAACAATTAAATACATTTTTCATAACAGAAAAGATCAAACAATGCTAACAACATAAGACATTAGCAGCCTTACTACTAACACATTTTATCACTTCTCCTACTCGCATCTGTTAAGTTTAGGAAAACAGTTTATCAGATACTTCATCTGAAACATTTAAGTGCTTTACTAACCGTGGACTGCCCAAAGTCCAATAACGTCAGGGAGCTTATAGCTTAAAATAAGATTGTGGTAGAAAATACAAGAATTTAAAATATTTTACAAAGCAAACACGCCTGTGGAATTACAATTTTTTTAAAAAATCATTATTAATTTCTGTATGAAATATTAACCTTTCATAAGTGAAAATCACGGCACTCACAACGCACTTAGTACACTTACGCATCCTGCTCTGTTTGAGGCTGCCCTCTTCTGGGTAATCCGCTCTCTGAATCGTTCTCCTCGGTTTTATCTCCTAGGAGGTTCACAAGAAAGAAAAGAAACAATAAAGATGAAAATAAGATATCGAGTATTTGAAGCACATGAAAAAGGTCTAAGTATGAACCCCGACTGTTCAATGATCTTTTAGGAAGAGAAAAAAACCCCAAACTCAAGTACAAATCAGGACAGATTCCCTTGTAATGAAACTCACTTAGTTCACTACAATTTACTCTTTTGTAATTTGACCTCTCATCAATTCACATTATATTAATATTTGTGGAAACCTTAGGATTATAGTATTAATAATCGGAAGTTAGTATAATAATTCTGACACATAGTTACTGTGTTCTACGCAGATTTTTGTTTTAAATGCTGTTAACTGCCTAAACACAGTGTATTAGCACAGAGCATTATCAAGAAAATACTCTAATGACTGAGCAATGAAACCTCCATTTTCCTTTAATAAAAAGTGCTTGGCCCCCAACTCCATCTTGTAAACAACTACAAAGAGATACTGCAAATTACTTCTAAAGGCTCTGACATGCTATATTGACAATATAATATTCTAGCTCATCATATCATGGGGTGTAATAAATCACATGCCAGTTGCCATTATTCTGCATGGCGAGTCATATTTCCCCATCAGTGCACTGATATTTTGAGCAGTTGTCCGTTTCTGTGAAGGAATAGGAATAGGATATTACCACAAAACTCCATTCCCATGGATTTGTTAATAAAAACAAGGCTCACATGTGGGGTTGGTAATTTGGTGTCACTGTAGGTTGGACATTCTTAGATGACCAGATTCCAAGATGAGTATCTAACACAGATGCTTTCCGAAAGCAGGAGGACAGGGGGATGTTTTCGGTGACACTGATCAGGTTAAGAAAATTAGTGCTGCACTGAAATAACATCTTTGGCTCACTGCCATTTACTTGAGATTGTCCAACAGTCACTTAAAAAGCCCTCCTTACATGTGTTGTTATGTATAGCAATATACCCCTAATCACAAGACTTTCTGAATTTACATCTGTTTACACATACAATTCAGATAGAAATAATATTGGAAAAAAACAGATTAAAATTTTATGTTGTGTATCAGTTACTATTATTTTTAAAGTCAGTACACCCTCCGACTAGTGTATCAGAGGGTGATGTGCAGGTAGAGACTGCATCCCTCCTAAGAATTTCCCCCTCAACGGTCACATTCTCAGTCTCTCTTTTGCTTCTGCTCCCTTTTCTTGACACAGTTCTATTCTCCTGTGCCATGTATACATACAAAGAGGGAGAGGAATTATTCATGCTTTTTTTTCTGATAACAGTTTTGCCCTTAAACAATGAGATCATTAGTGCATTTGACAGTTAATGACTTAAAATTGCATACCAGTAATTCTGTACTTGTAGCCAGACTCTACTCGTCAATCCAAAACCCAAGAAAAATCTTATTTTTTCTGTCACCAAAGAAGTTTACAAGGTGCTTTAATTTAGTTCTTATCTACTGTCCTTCCAACAGATATAGACACATTCTTACAAACACTTCATACCAAACAGCTGTTATTTTAAGGTGAAATTCACCTTTAAGTGAAATATTTGGAGGAAACTACAACAGGTCTTCACTGTGGCCTTAACAAATGCATTGATCCTACAACAGACCCTCAGGAATGAGGCACTTTGCACACCTCACTGTAAGACGCCTCCTTTCTGACATCAGACTAAAAAAAAAGAGAGGCTACACTAAGCATTAAACACTTTGATTTCTTCTTGCTAGATCTAAATTATTACATACAACTATCAGCACTCAAGGATAGATTAACATTTAATTTTAATATTTTGTAAAACATTTAAAAATGTCTCAGAATGACAAGGTGCTATAAAAGTTTAAGCTGTTCCACTACAGCAGCTAAAGGTTAAGACCCCAAAAGATTTCATTTTAAAACCAAATACTCATAGAACTTGCACTTTAATCAGTCATCAATTATCAAACAGATACTACTTTTAGACAAGTACTATGGAATGGCAGCACCCTGGATTGATTTTAATAAAAATAAATCAATTTAAAGTAGATGTTCAAAATGTTAGCCAACAATGATGAGAAACTAGTGAAGATTTAGTATTGTTATTTTAGAAATTTATGTCATAAAAGGGTTGTGAGATTTTTGGGTAGCTGGCAATATGTGAATTATCAGGCTGCCCAATAGGACATATATATAGGACAGCATCATAAGGACACACTATCTTATAATTGGGTTGGTTCATGTCTTCTCCTAAAATAAACGTCACTTTTGAATAACCTTAGCATTCTGTAGGTATTTAGTCTTTTGTGAGGCGCTCCTTCACACTGTTATTCAAAAGAAAGTCATGTTCACAAGACAGGTAGTTTCCATCTGTCTCCCCAGAGATAAATGCCTGCAAGTTTGTGTACTTCACACAATGTGGAATAAGTTTTCATAGCTCATGGTATGGATTTTGTAATAATTTTCATTCAGTTGTTTTCTCACATATTGGTCAAAGAAAAATAGAATCTAGATTATACTCTAACAGGTGATATGCATAATCTACTAAAACACTACAATACTTAAAACAGAAGGGTCTTTTCAGAGGAAGAGAAAGTGTGTTTAAAAGGATGACCTGAAACCTGTGATCTAAGAGGAAGTCTTATATATTATACCACCATCTTGTAGCTACATGAACACAGGGAAAAAAAGGATGGCTAGTACTATATTACTGAATAATTATCCATCTAAATGTCAGCCAGGATCACATGATCAGTCTTTTTATAGGCAAAAAGAATGTTCCCCGATGTCCATACTTAATATCAGTATGGAAATACAGTACGTGCTCACCTTTCCCATTGCCATCCCACTAGACAGGCATTTTAATACAAGACATTTTGCCCCCTTTCCTCTTTCACCTCGAAGATAAGGCATGTCATGCAAATGCTGAATGTGTTTTAAAACTCGTAGTAGATTTTCAAACGTTTGTGTATTATCATGTGTTGTGTCACCAAAGTGCCATTGAATAAAACCAAAGGGAAAAGGTCATTAAAGCAGGTAATTACAAACAGTAACGCTCTGAAATTGGGTCCATCTTTTTCAAACACCCTGTACTTTAAAGCCCTGATAAAATGTCACTGAAGATTTCTGGATGTGAGCTAAGTGGAAGCGTGGAGATACACACTGTGCCAAATAATCACCTTTTTAGGAGTCAAGAGGAAAGAAACCATTAGTTTTGAGAGGAGGAATTGTTCACAAGACAGGGCAGGTACTGCGGCTGATCCTGACTTTCTGGCAGACACAGGCTTGTTCCCTCCATCCCAAACCAGGAAGCACATAACCCAGGCCTTTGGCTGCAAATCTCAACATGGTTCCCAAAAGGCCACAACATTAAATACCCATCAACAGCATATATATTAAATTTTGTGAAGGCAAGGGTGTTCTAAAATACAGATCCTTTCAAGAGAGCAGGTTTGCACAAATAGTTGAGATGCTATCAGTCGCTGAAAGAATGGGGAGAAATCCATCTAATTCTTCCTCCAATTGCTTCTTGGAATGTCAATAGTTGAAACAATAATTTTCGTACTGGTTCCAGCGGTAAACGCCCAATTCAAAAGCATTACACTGGTGTAGAACAACAGCCGTTCTGGGGAGAACTGGATCCAGCACAGAGCTTGCCAGGAAAGTTGTGAATGTTTCGACTGGCAGCGAGTGCTCATGAAAAACAAGACTGTGTTAAAACTATTGGACAACCAGGTGATGAGGACACAAAGCCGGGTCATAATGAAGATGGGCAGCACAATAGAGAATTAGGATATAGCAGCTTCTATTTCTTTTCCTAGCATGACTACTAATTAGAAAAAACAAACCAAAGCCCCTGCACACAGGCCTGTAACTATGTGTAGCTATGCTGCCACCAAAACACCCGACACTGCCATGCTTCCTCCAGTTCTCTGCTATTTTTAATGAGGAAAAAGGATGTCAAGCTCAGATTGTAGTATTTTCAGCATGAAGCCTTCCAGTAATTTCCATTGTTAGTTCCTCCAGTTTTGACAGAATCCCAAAATTTCATTATAACATTCTTTTAAAACAAAACAAAAATCCCTTTTTTCCTAGAGGAAAAAGCCACTTTTTCAGATCCCTCATGAGAGCATATGGTGCAATAGCTACTGCAAAATCTGCAGACATCTAGATAAATTTCGAACAGTGGTTATTCTATCCTGCTCAGAATATTTCTACTCATCATAATTCATGAATGTTAGTGAGGCCTCAATTACTGCACATAAATTTGAAAATATATGGGGCATAAGAAGCACTTTAACCCAACAAAAAGGCAGAACAAGAACTGATGGCTCAAAATTAAAGCCAGACAAATTCAAAATCAGACAGGAGATTTTTTTTTTTTAATAGCGAAGGTAACTGAACAAGGCACTTGCTAACAAGGGAAGTGATGGATTTTTATTATTATTATTGTTGTTTTTTAAATAATTTGAAGTCTTCAAATCAAGACTTAAACAGCTTCCTAGGACTTGTACTGCAAAGAAATAAAAGATCTTGGGCTCTATATGGGAAAGATAACATGAAAGCCTCTTTGTTTTTTTTTTTTTTTTTAAATATTAAAAAGTCACAGCAGATGACCTAATGGTTCCTTAACACTTAAAAAGACCACAATCTATATAGTCATAAAAGTGGATCAGCCTACTGAAAATATACTTCTTGAGCAGTCATAGATTGCCTCAAAAACTGTGGCTGTGTAACTAAGTGGCCATATATCCTAAAGTAAACTAGAAATAATATAATTATCAGAAGGCATATTTTTTAGAGCTAATGACATTTGGTGTTACATTAGCTAAATGAAAAATTGCCCTCAAGTGCCTTACTATGAAAAACAATAGAAAAAAATATGCAAAAGAATGCAAAGCTACCCTTTTAGCTTTGATTTGATAAAATCTATGTAACTTTCAATATTTATAGAGAAAGGCTCAGAGCTGAGAAATGCTCTGTGTATGTATGAATGCATGCACGCATTTATTTTACTGGCAAGAATGGCTAAGCCTGTCCGTCCACTGGAAACCTGGAAGCACATAAACCAGGACTTGCATTGCAAAACTCAGTTCTCAAAGGGCCACAAAATTAAACATGCCTCAGCTGCACACATTTTTTCTTTCCAGCTTTCCTGACCAGGAGAGAGTCCAGACCTCAGCTGTGGATTATAAAAACTGCCTTGGAAGTGTAAACTAGGACTGCCTTGCAATAATCTGAAGTGGCACACAGCAACCTCAGAACAACTCCACCTATAATCCAAAGAAGAACAAAGTCACCATCAAATAGTATGTACCAGTCCTGCTGATGATAGGTGGGATTTAGAAAGCAAGCAAGCAAAGGATATTGTTAGCATAAACATGCCTAACCTGTGGGATTAATGCAATTATTGACAAATATGCCAGTGTAGGGGTGTTTTTTTTGCCGAGCCAAAGTCAAGCATTTTTAAATATTGATCAACAGAAAGCAAAACTTGTTTAATAAACATCCCCAAGATTTATAATAAAAATACTCAAGTTTTAAAAATCAACATTGGCTTTTCCAAAAGAGATGAAAATTCTTTAAAAGGAAAAAGAAATTGAACATACCACAAGAGACATAAGTTACTAAATCAAGCCAGTAACCAGAAAAATATTGCAGTAAGAAAGACAATGTTCAACTAACCATTTGATGGGTGATTTGTGAGATTTTGTGCATTATGGCTCGTGGGAGACGAAAATGGACTCATTTGGCATGTTCCTGTTGTTGGTGAGTAAGACTTCAGATTTTTCTTTTTGGTCTTCAAAGGTGTTGCATCAGGTGGCTAAAACGTAGCAAAAGAAAAAGAATCTAGATTAATATTGGCAAAAGATAAATTACCTACGTCCATCTCAACCTACAACAGTTGCAAATTTCCCTTCTGGAAACTGAACACACACTGCCTTCTACCTTTCCTATCAGCAGAGTTACATATTGCACCCCAGAAGAACCAGTCGGCAATTCTGAAATCTTAACTGGGATTATCTGGGGCACAGTTCACTCTCTAGATTGGATGCTGAATTGAAACTCTGAGAAACTGGGACTTCACTGCACTGCTAATATACAGAAAAAAAACCCCAAAACAAAACAACAAACCAAAACCACATTTTCTTTGCACATAAAAGGCTTCTGCTCTAGTAACAACTTGATTCCAACTGAGAAGAACAATGATTACTGTCAAAAAGAAGATGTACACAGAAATAGGACACTTAAAGGAGACTCCATTGGCACCAGTTGCACCCTAAAGTCATCTCACACTCTTAGAAACCACCAATTATGTGGCTACAGGATTTTCCAGGTAGATGAATTTGAAGTTTTAAGCAATATGCTTATTAGAAGACTGACAGTACTTCACTGTTACTTAACCAGCTGATCCAGTAATTAAACAAAAGATTAGAACGTACACCGGGTAGCGAGCTGGAAAACACGGCTTCAGATTGCTGGGTTTCCTATTCCTGCCTAGATTTGGTTTCAAGGAGATAAAGTCACTTGGCTGCTTCCAAAGCAGACTGGCCACCTCTAGAGAGGAGAATGCAATCAGTGCACAACTGATTTCATTGTATTAACATGTAAAGAAAGAAAAGACATTCTGGGCAAAACTACTTTTTCCAGCCCCTTTCAAAATTTTCTTGAGAGCTGAAAGGGCTGTGTAAATGCAGTGAAACAGCCTTATTTTTCCTAGTTTAGTGATTTTTTTTTTCCCCACCCTTGGAAACATAGTATCATCAAAGCAACCCTTCAGCATCTTGTCACTAGTATTTTTCCACAAACAGGTTAAATAAATGTTTCAAATAATCTTTAAATTAAATACTAATTACAGTAAAGTATCAATGCTACTTTAGGCATTTAAATGTCATCAAATCTCCTTTGAAAAAGAATCTCCAATCTGCTTACACTTTCAGGATAATTTTCCTGCTTGAACAGCAGTCACCTTGGCCACCATATTTTTGGATACGAACTAAGACCCCTGGGAGCACTTAGCTGGAAAAAGTTACTGTAGTACTTAAAAGGCCAGTATTTATTTGGCAGCAAGAATTTATCTTCCAGGAAGAAGAGTCTCAGTCCTATTATGCAATTTTTAATTGGTACACTTTAAATCTTTGACATGCACCTGTTAGAGGCATTGTATGAACTAAAAATCACAGTATAAACCTCTGTTACTGAGATTCCAGTAAAAGCTTTATCATTCAGATGGGCTTTTGTTAAGCTTTTGGCTGCACAAGGACCTGAACGCAGGTTACCATCAAGTAAATCTTTATTTTCATCTTACGGGGAGGGGGCAGGGAAGGAGGAGCTTTCAGGCAGAAAAAGAATTGCATGTCATTTCAGCTGGACCACTCATCTACAAAAACATCCCTACAGCCCAAGAAACAGATGCAAAATTACAGTCACAGCTGCATTCTGAGCAGAACAAGTTGGGTAATGGTACACTAAGCCGCTAATTAAATTGCTAATGATTTTTTTTTTAGTGCCACTGCGGTATTTTGCTACCTTTGTTTAAATTTCAAAAAGCAAACCAAAAAACGACATAGAAAATTCTTAAAATGGCAAATTTCTATTTTGCTAAATACCAGTGAGACCTCCAAATATACGCTGCATATAAACAAATCTCTTCAAAAGGCCGCAGACATGGAGATTTATTTGGAGCTCATTTGCTGACCAGCTATTTCGCTCTATGTACTTTTCTAATTTTTTCCTCCTTTAAACACTGCCATCCCCACAGCTCCTCTGTCTTGATGTCTGCAGCACCACCCACTGTTGGTAAGAGCAGATAATAAACTGACATATGTCATGACATGCTGGTACTGGGAGGATACTATAGCTGCATTTACAGAAAATAATAGCAACAGTACAATTTTATTTTTATTGTGATAACTGTGGTGAAATTTATAGCAGTGTTAGTACTTTATTGTTTCATTATGCCAGATTAGCTGAGGGAGGTAATTATGTCCTTGACATGAAAATGCCTTTAATGTTTTCATTTCAATTTTGCAGTTTATAATATGCAGATTACAGCATTATCGTAATTCCATATTGTTACACATACAATTACAGGGCAGAACATTTGCTTCCAGGATGATGGAGCTAATTTCTAATAAATGATTTCACCACGGATCTTAGCTCATTCAGCACTTGGGTAAATAGTGACGGCAATAAAAACATGCACATTTCTCCACTAATTTTCAAGTGATTCATGTAGATATACATTACTTAAAGCCAGGCAGTTTTATGACAAACGGAATACAATAAGTTGTATACTAACATTTTCAGCAATAATTTTGTGCCTAGTGAAGATTTTTCTAGACAACACCCAATCTGTAAGAATATAAATGCAACTCTAATGAAATATCATGTTTATATACATATGTGCATATAGATAGATGTACACACACATATACACAGCCCAGATAATTCCATACACCAAAAAATACTTACATTATCATTTCTAACAGTGTCCAGCTTTAATGCTCTCTTAACTCTGCAAGAGAAAAACATGGACAAGTTTTATGGTCATCAGGAGACAAAGACTTCTGGTAGTAAGGTCTATAATCTGCAATTTTAAAGACATTTTCCTTTCTTATGCTTCACATTTTTTCATACTACACAAGAAAACTAATCGCATTCAAAGCTAATACACTAACTCATTAAATACAGTGTAATACTGTGTAACAAAAATGTTGCCTGTTTAGAAGGACAAAGTGTTTGGATATGAAAATCCAATTCTCCATTTTATACTAGAGATAAAAATCAAGATACTGAAGCGAAATCGCACTGTATATTTGTCTCTTTCTCAAAGATGATAAACAATGAAAAAATGCAAAAGTATTATCATTTACATACCTTCTGAGCAAGGGCTGAAATTATTTTGCCATTAGTAGGAATAACGCATTAGACATTGAAAGCACAGGTACAGCCAAGGTGAAAAAAGTAGTTCTTCCCATCATTTCAGCTCTTAACATGATTCAGTGCTACCAGACTATGACTTAACTGGGGAACAGATGCTCTATGTCTTTACAGGTCCCCAAACCATAAGAAACTATTTTTTAGTCTTCTTCCCTATACGGATTGAGGAACACGCCAAGCTCTCTCTGCGAAATCTGCTCTGCTGAACTGGATGCCCAGCTGTTAATGGCAATGCTAGAAGAGGAAAGCTGAATATTTATAATACTTTATATCGTACAGCTGTCTTCTAAAGAGCAGTCATCAAAATTTTATTGAATGCAGACTAAATGCTCAAAGGAAAGAAAGGTCAACATAAATTAAGACTATTTTTCCCAGAGACACCTGAAACTTTTAAAGTACATTCCTAAATCTTAACAATAGTTTAAAGCATGATATAAAACAATGAGGAAAAAATTTAAAATCTTCATAAGAACAATCCCCAAGAAACATATGTATTATATCAAATTAAATAAGATTTAGAAAATACATCATATTTCAAGAACTTAGTTCACAGTTTCCATCTTGAAAAAGAATGTTTTGACTTGTAAGGGATTAAGATGACTTAATTCCCTTAAAAATTTATGTTACTATTCCAAAAACGTAAATTTAAGTTTTGGAAAAATAGAATGAAAACACATCTTTGAAATATAACTCAGGTAATGGTCTTACATGAATAGCATTTCACAACTGGCTCTATTACTAAAAGGAGAATACAAGCATTCTATCTTTAAAAAGCCAGTAAACAGGTAACATTTAAATTAAAAAAGCATCTGAAATTCTTGCCAAAATGCAGTCAAAGCTGTCAGAGTTTGATGGAATTCTTTACAGTGTATTTATCTTTTAACTAGAACCCCATATTGCTTAAGGAATGCAGACTCCATTACATCTTCCATCCCAGTGGCAGCAGAGAAACATTATATTTATTAATACATCTACTCTGAAAGGATGCTCTAGGGGGCAATGCATTTGCATGTTATACTAAGGCATATTACGATGGAAGCTTTTATGATAGACTTCAAAAGAAGCTGGAAGCCAAAGTAAAGCAGAATCTGGACTCAACACAGCTGTAGGATGAAGATAAATGAGAAACCACATGAAAATCCCACTAAATTATATACATTTAGAAGATTTCTTAGGGAGAAGGTTGTGGACTGGTCAAGGCTATTCTCTGTAAAGTCCGTCAAGTATGGTGTACAGGAACAGAGTTGCAACCAGCCTGAATTTCTCTCTGCTGGCCTGGAAAATCCCTGCAAACATCCCAAGCCTCGCTCCAGGTGAGCACCTCAATGTTGGAAGGAGCTGCATAGACAGTTTTGGCTTCAGGAGCTCAACTTTGCCTTGTTTTTCCCAATTCATCCTAGCCAGCAGCCTGGTTTGCTTCTGGACTTCTTTTTTTTAGTGATTGTCTTTCTGATGGCACAATGTGAGAAGGTAAACTAGGACCACTGAAACAAAAGTTATCGAGACATCTAACATGAAGAATCAGTTGGACAAAGAGTCTTCTCTCAGGTCTTTCAAAAGATGAACATGGAGAAAACCCAATACACGCATCTAGGTGCAAAGAAAATGCCTAAAGTATTTTAGGAAACACCATGGAGGAAGAGCACCGGCTCCAGTTCCGTTCATCTTTTTTATATGGCTGGACAAGCCTTGCTTTGGCTATGGTGTGGAATCAAATGTTAAAGCATGAACAAGAACAGGAGATTGAAAGATGAGGCATATGAAATGACAGTACACAAAAACTCATTTACCCGAGTTTCATACCCTGGAATTGGTTAAAAATTCCCTGACAAGGCTTAATTTATGTTCTTAACTATGCAGAGTATGATGGCCCGTGTTTATAGCTAACTGTTCAACCTGCAATGATTATTTTGCCCATAATATTTATCAGGTTAAAGAACTACATATTACTGCTATAGCATATTGTTCATTTATCATTCCAGATCATATTGTCAGCTCCTTGCTAATACCAGGAGACCTTTACTCACTTGAATAGTGCTTTGATGAAACCACTTATATGAGGAACTGCTTAACAGCGAGAGTCTAGGTATGCAGTTTAACTTCCTATAAAGAAATTGGTTTTTTTTTACACTGTTTTTAATTCCACATGCACTTAACTTTCTGTCCTTCACAATTCATTTATGAATCAATGCAATGGTAACAGATATAATGCACAAAAAAGAACATACAGAATCAGGTACTTGATTATATTATTTCATTAAAAATACCCTAAGGAGTGTTGTAGTGAATTTTGAAGCCATTTCAGTCAGCTTCCTCTTAAGTTTCTTCTTTCCCTGGGGAAAAAAGAAAACTCCTCTACGCTATTTACATACTGCTTCATCTTCAAAACCTGCCAGCAAAAATGACTTATTAACTGAAAAAGCAGAAAAAATGGACGATCATTTTCTATGCTCAGCTTAAATGGTAGTTATGCTTACTGTACAACCAGTGAGAAACAGACTTAAACTCCCCAAAAAACCCAAAGCATGTTTATTGATGTTTCCTTTTTCTTGCTATTGTCTGGCATGATTACTTCAACTTCCAGTGGTCAAGAGAAAGCCTTGTAGAAGTCGGAACCTATGTTAGCTCTAACATAAGCTATCTTTGAAATCACATAAAGAGCTGTAAACTTGGACAATATCTGAGGCCTATATATAGGCATCCTCAGTCTCATGGCCTCACCTTACTGCTTTTGAAGTTAACAACATCCTATGCATTTTCTTTATTGTTCTTCAGAAGCCCACGATTAGCAAAGATACACAAGAAGATTTTTTTTTTAATGCTGAGGGCGGTGAGAGCCTGTCCCAGGTTGGCCAGAGAGGTGGTGGATGCCCCATCCCTGGAGACATCCCAGGCCAGGCTGGATGGGGCTCTGAGCAACCTGAGCTGGTGAAGATGTCCCTGCTCATGGCAGGGTGGCACTGGGGGAGCTGGGAAGGTCCCTTCAACCCAAATCATCCTGTGATTCTATGATTCCATGATGCTAAGAATGGCATCAGACTTACATGACTATTGCTTGATGAATTTCAAAGAACAGGAGAAATACGAACAGGACTTATTCCTATTGGAGACCACAGGAACTATCTGAAAGGAGGCTGTTGGTCTCTTTTTCCAAGTAGCAAGTGATAGGACAAGAGGAAATGGTCTCAAGTTGCTCCAGGGGAGGTTTAGATTGGTTATTAGAAAAAATTCTTCCTGGGAAGGGCTGTTGGGCATTGGAACAGGCTGCCCAGGGCAGTGGTGGAGTCACCATCCCTGGAGGGGTTTAAAAGGCATTTAGATGAGGTTCCTAGGGACATGGTTCAGTGCTAGAGTTAGGTTATGGTTGGACTCCATGATCTTGAAGGTCTCTTCCAACTAAAATTATTCTAAGAGATACAGCCTGATGGAAATGGACATGGAACACCTTATCATCACAGGCCTGCAAGACCTTCCCACAGTAGCACAAAGCCCAGGAGTCACTCAGCACAACCCATCCATGCCATGGCTCCTGTTGCTCTTCCACCCCCTACCACAGAGTCTCACAGGATTTATCCACAGGGTGAGCAGAGATAAACAAACTCCCCTCAGCTGGGGAAGCTGGGAGCAGACACAGAATCATTTTGATTGGAAGAGATCCTTAGGAACATCTAGTCCAACCATAACCTAACTCTGGCACTAACCCATGTCCCTAAGAACCTCATCTCCGCATCTTTTAAACACCTCCAGGGATGGTGATTCCACCAAGGCAGCCTGTTCCAATGCCTGTCAGCTCTTTCCAGGAAAAAATTGTTCCCAAGATCCAACCTCAACCTCCCCTGGCGCAACTTGAAACCATTTCCTCCCGTCCTGACACTTGTTCCTTGGGAGCAGAGCTCGACCCCCCCTGGCTGCAAGCTCCTTCCAGGCAGTTCAGAGATCAGAAGGTCTCCCCTCAGCTCCTGTTCTCCAGCTGAACCCCCCAGGTCCCTCAGCTGCTCCCATCACACTTGTGCTCCAGCCCCTTTCCCTTCTCTCAGCTCGCTCCAGCACCTCAAGGGCTTTCCCGTAGTGAACATACAGAAAGTACCACCCATACCGGTAGGCATCACCCTCCGGATAACGGCTCTGCCCCAAGGCGCCACCATCTTAAATATTTCCCATCCAACCGTTGAAAAGACAGAGCTACAAACAAAACCCGCCCTTCCCCACGCACCGGCGTGCTCCTCCTCCCCCGGGATAACCCGAGGAGCACAATTCTCCTCAGATAACAAGATTACTGCCGTATGAGAAGCCCGCAGGGTGGAGGGGAGCAGCGCTCCCCTCGCAGCTTCCCCCGCGGGCCCCCCCGCCCCAACGGCTCCCGGAGCCTCAGGGGCCGCCCCGCTGCGGAGAGCGGTGGCTGAAGCCGAACTCAACCTGAGCTTAACCCGCTCTCCCACCCGTCCCCGATACCTACGACATTGTGGAGCTCCGGCCGCCTTTTGCAGATCTCCCGCCTCGCTCCGCCGCCGTGCACCGGCCAAACACCGCCGGCTGGAAACGGCGCTGAGAGGGCGGGACGCGGCCCCAGCGGGGCGGGCTGAGGGCGGCGGGCGGGGGCCTGCGGGGACCGGGCGGCTTCTCGGTCCCGCTGTCGGTGCTATTCTGCGATAAGAGCCGCGCTGGTGGCGGCTTCGCCCCCTTGGGAGGGTTTGTGCGAGACCGGCTTGGGCGGGAGGTGAAATGCGGCCGAACCCGCCCCTCACGGCTGCTGGGGCCGCTAGGAGGGCGGGAGCGTTGATTCCCCTCCGGTGGGCTGAGGGAAGTGGATTATAATGTCTTTTGCACGAGGGTGGGTGGTAAATTTTGCCGAAGGACACCCCTGCGCTCACCAGAGAGGGAGGTAATGAGGTTCGTGTGGTAAAAGTTTCCAAATTTCAGGTGAATGAGGCCTGAGCGCTTGGCAGCTGAAGAAGCAGCAGCGCGAAGCTTCTCTGGTGTTTTTTGCCGTGGATGGTGCTGAACGTCGGCCTCAGACCCACGGCAGGAAAGGTCAGTATTTACAAAAAGACAATGCCTTAATTACTGCTTGAAAGGCTTTTTATTATTTATTAGAATCATAGCAACTAAAATTGAAAGTAACAGGCTGTGTTGTCCTCCCACTTCAGCGGAGTCTGACTGCTCCCTTTTGACTTTTTTGTTTAGAAGTATCATTTGTCCAGTAAAAACACCCTGAGCTATGGGGCTGCTGGCTGCTGTCACTGAGCTGTTGCTCACTGGATTTCTTAGCAATGTATTGGCAGAACTGTGGCCCACATAAGAAATATTTTGGTCATGGGAAGTCTAAGGAGTATAAACGAGAGTTCACATTTTATAAACTAGTTACTGGAAAATTAACATTTATTCTTCCCTTCCTCCTTGACTTTAAGCCACTTCCATTTTGTGTGTGTAACACTGGTGCTTAATTATAGTGACACCCGTTTGCAGTAACCAGACTGTATCACAGTGTCCCTATGGGGTCCTTCTAATGCCAGTGTAATATTAAAGTGTCAGGCAGGCGGCCTGTGTATTATAAATAGGGTACTTCATCCATGATAAGCGATTATTATCTTTCTTTCCCCAGTGTAAAAGACCTATATAACTCAAGAAGGTGTGAGTGATTTAGGCCTCCTGAGTAAGAATCCAATGAGTCCTGAAGGGGACCCTATGATGTCGTTGTCTTGTTGCTGAACTTGAGATATTCAATTTATTATACTGGAATATATTTTCTGAAGTCAACATTGGGTAAAATAATATGAGAGGCTCTTAGTCCAACGATACAACACGATTTAGTGTCCCTCTGTGATGGCCTTCTGAAAACCTTAATCACCCTTGGTAAAAGCAGGAAGCTGCTGCTGAAGTTTACTGGCCATTGGTAAGCAAACAGTATTAGTTAGTGTTTTGAATTGCTTTAATAATTTAGAAAAAATGCATTTCATGTTTTTTCGCATTCTTTTACAATTTTATGGGTAGAGTTCTTGTACTTAAAAGGCCTAAGTTACACAAAGTTTTATGTACATTCCTAGCTTCAGACTTACTTATTTCTAATATTTAGGTAACTCTTAAAAGTAGAATTAGGTGTGTTTAACATCGCATACTTGAAGGCTTAAGTGTTATAATTTTGACCTGTTTTACTATTAGCCCTATGTTTGATTAAGTTATGACTGTAAAAACAGAAAACAGAAGCCCTTTCTAGTGTGGGTTGGCACCAGAAAAAAAATGTAGTTGATTTAATAATTATTTTGTCATTTTTTTAACACTGAATGTTGTATGGTGTTTACAACATCACACAGTGTCTCTGCTGAAGCTGTGTAAACTACGCAGTTTCCCAGCTAAATGAGTCTTGGAAATGTGAAAGTGAACTTTTGAGTGAGGGAGAAAATACTGACAAATGTGCAGTTCAATATAAAGGCGCTCACCTGTAGTTTTCCCTAGAGGACAAGGGGCTTTGCCGTTATCACCAACTGGGAGCTCCACATGACATGAGTGGGTCCTGACTGCGCAGCCACAGAGCTCTCTCCAATGAGATAAGTTTTTATCACTGATAACTTGAAAATTTGGCATTCTGCTTTCAAAAAACGTGACTATGTAATAATTTTGATATAAAATGTCTGGAATTAAAATAAAATATAATAAAATATTTCCTGCCAAGAAGAAATTGTGAATAGTGAGTGGAGCTCAAGCTGTTTGTGTTTGCAGATCTCGTGGCGCTTACCTACAAGTATAGGTAAGTATTCCCATCCCAGATTTAGAGAGTAGCAAACATATGACCTGGATGTTATGATAATATGTGCTAGTTTGTGTTTCAGAAGGCAAAGCAGAGACATTATTAAACAGGCAAAAGAGTAACAAATTCTAACTGTAATTGTGTTCTTCACAGAATGGCCAGCAGTCCTGAGAATAACGCGTCCCTCTCCGTTCAGAAAGTCACATGCTCAGAAAGTTCCCAAGCAAAGAAGTCTCAGCATGCAGAAGAAGCAATCTTTTACATGAACTGCCGAGCAGCTTACCTAACTGTTTTAAAAAGCAGTTTAGAAAATATTAAATCAAAAGAACAACTCAGTTTAGGTAATGATTACTTTTTTCCCTATAAGTATTGTGTATGATGATTGCAGTGGGTAGTTTACAAACAGCACTCAGCAATGCAGTCTTGAGAGTATCCCAGTGCACAAACTCAGTAACTGTTTAAGGAATATACAGTAGACTTCAATAGGGTTAAGACTTCAAGTGTTGGTGGCTGTATCTTTGAAGTCATTTTCATCATTTCCCTGTTATAAAATACGTCACATGGTGATTTTTTGAAGTTTATAGAAACTACCATTCTTCAGTGTTTTTCATTTTCCTCAAATCTTTAATCTTTGTTGCTAGGTGTTGGATGACTTGTGGAAGTGGGAATTGTATACAGAGCTTTTCATCTGTAAATCACCAGTCCTGTTTTTTACTGAGTTTCATGATTATGTGAAATTCTTAGCTTGCTTTATTGGAAAAAATGTTTCTAGCTCACATGGTTGATAAAGAAAGCATGAGTACATAAACCTTCAGTTAGGTAAAGAGAACTGGAATGTGTAATTTCAAAAGTAAAGAGATCTATTTTGTGGTTTTCGTGGTGCAGCTCAGAATGCACTTGGGCTTGGTGGTAGTACAGGTTGCTCTTGCAAGTCTTCCTCACAGATGATGATGCCAGTAAAAAGTATGTGTATTATGGCGTTGCAGTTGTTTGTAATAAAAAAAAACCAAACAACAGCGAAAGGCAAAACCATGCTATGCTATCAGATAATTTAGTTATCATTCTAGTGACCTTATTTTTTTCTGCATATATGAGGAAATTGTTTTCTCACTAATGGCTGCATTGCCCATGCCTAAAATACATGAGCTCTTCACATGGAAACCACCACTGTCAAAGCTGAGTGTACTTCTCTGATGCACGGATTGTTTGTAGCTTCTTTCCCTATACCAGGACATGAAATAGTGCCCATTAGCGAGCACATTCTTTCAGCGTGTGACTTAGTGTTATCCAGGCCTTCCCAGCTGTAATAAAAGTGCCTTTATAACATCCTAATGATAGTTTTGGATAATCTGGATTTCAAGATAGGAGTGGTGTGAACAAATGTCATCTCTTCTAGATATATTTTGGCTTTCATCTCTATCCACGCCACTTCACTACATAGCAAGTGTTTGGGCATTTTAGTTTCAAGGTTGACTCATAAAGGACAATTAATTTCCTGTGGTATAATATTACTTAAGGTATTTAGCAGAATCAGTCTGTAAAGGGGTAATAAATAAAAGGTGCGGTCTAATTGAACTTTCAAAAATACAAACTTGGGAGGTATGTAGGGTATGGCAAGTGCTGATCTCCCTGGACGTATAAAAACACAGAATTGTTGTATATTTGAAAGATACTCTGTTAAATGTAAGTGAATACTGTGCTATATTGATATTCCAAGAACTCAGCTATCTACGTAAACAAGCACAGAGTAACTGCCCTGCATTTGTTGACCTTGAAATCCTTAAACAATTGCTATGTGCCTAAGCGTTGCATGGGTAAAGATGTAAGCTTTGCTGTATTCTCTGGACTCTGCTTGTGGAGGTGACAGGGCAGAAATCTTTATTTAGTCCTTGGCATTCAATCAGAGATTAGCAGCAAAGGTATCTGGGTGTTTGTTTTTATGGTGACACAGTTGCCTACTGAGAATTGTAATGATGCCACCGCCTCATTTCACAGATGCTCCTGAACTGTTCTCAGCTCGTATAGACTTGGTCATTGGTCAGCTGGCTAAAAATCAAACTGCCAGCCTGCGCAGAGATGGAGGATGTCTTGTGTTTCCTTCAAAACCTGATTATATGGGAAGATGTAAAAGCATCCCTCCAGTTTCAGATAGACTGTGCATTATAATTTAATTTCAACTTAACATAATACCTTCTTCACACTGGAAACTGTTGAAAGGATGTTTTCAGTAAAGACTTTAGGAGGCTAACTAGATCCAGCAAACTCATGGTGAAGAATGCCAGGTGTAGGGACTGGTTGCATGTATCTATTGGCTGTTGGCCTTAGCAATGTATGTCTGTTGGTATAATTTTTCCTTTACATTTGAAATTCGTGTTGTGTAATTTGAATTGATAAGTTCAAATGTATAGCTGTGACATAAGTGTTCAGGCTAAATTCTGCACTAGATCTCAGTTCTTTGCAAAGTAAATGGAAGGAATTATGTGGATCTCTGTAGAAACAGGTTCTAGTAATGTACGAACTTAGGAATAATAGGTTCCTGATATTAAGACTGGGAATTTAGGCACTGGGCTGGATTTTACACTTGTCACTTGAGAAGATTGTCTTTGAATTCATGGATATTTGCTTAATTAATGGTTTGAACCTATTAACTTTCTTTAAGGAAGACATCTCATTGAGTTCACAACAGTAGTTGCTACTCCTACATTTATACAGTCCTAAAATTACATTTGGCCCTTTGAAGGCAACCACGAGGCTGATGTGGCCGCAGTTGAAAATGAGTTTGACATCCCTGGTTTAGGAGAACAGTGCACATGAGTAAGTGGAAGCTGCAGATCAGAGCCTGTAAGCAAAATAATTCCTGTGATATTGTTGTGTTATAAAAAGTCACAGACTGCTCTCCAGTTTCTTCCTTCTGTAGAAGACAGTGGGTGTGATTCTCAGTGCATGTGTCGTCTCTGTGCTGGATCATAGTTCATGAGGGATGATGTAGGATGCCAGGCACTGCCTGTTTGATGACTCCACTCAAAAAAATATGCAAGCAAGCTCATCTGCCCCTGAGGCTGCTTGAACCTCTCTGGTACAAACCACAGAGTCCAAGGGCAGGGAAGGTCACAGTTAGTCTGGATCAGTAGAGGACAGGATTGCAACTATAAGCAAAACTGTCCTTCAGACCGCATTCTTCCCTTGGATTGATTTGGCTTAAAAAAAAAAAAAGAGCATGAACATGGAAAGTGATTAAAGGATGTTTTAAGAAAACTCCTTTACTGATAGCTGGAATATATAGTTAATATTGTGTTTTATTGTTCAGTACTTCAACAGGCTGGAAGAAATCCATCTCAGAAGACAGTTAACAAATATTGGACTTCACAAACAACTACACTTAATTTTGACGATTTCTGTACTATTTTAAAAAAAGAAAAACCAGCTACAAAAACTGAACTGCTTAAAGCATTCAGAAAAATAGACACAGATAACACTGGATATATTTTACATGATGAACTTTATAAAATTCTTACAACAGTAAGTATCAGTAGCTATTTAATTATCCATCTTTAACTGTTAGTAGAGATTTTGGAAACTATTCTGAATGTGTAAACACATATTCCTGATCAAAAGAATTGGTAACTGATTAATGTGGGTTTTTTTCAATTTTAACTCTGGTTTTCTGTGGTTATCTATGATCTTTTTTCCATATTTTCCCCTCTCAGTCTTGCAGTTGATAATGCGTCAGTCTCTTTCAGGAATTGTTCCTTGAAGGTGGAAGCTGGCAGAGAAAATATATTTAATACTTTCACAGGATGTTTTGCTGAACTCTGTCTAAATGGCAGCGGAGCAACAGAAGGGGATGCACATGTCTCTCCCTTGGTTCTGTTAGTGCAAATCCCTCTATTCTCTGCAAGGCCCTTCTGCAGCCTTTTGAGGTTATGAACTTTTACGAAGAGAGTTGATGACACACTTCTGCTGTTCTTCCCTCGCAAGTTGTCTGTGTGTGTCCAGATACAGAGTTAAAATATATCATTTATCCAAGTTATACATAAAATGTCATGGTCAGTGTTTTAGTTTTATCACAGCTATGATGTGCTGTCACACCAGTGACTTCACTGCATCTTATTTTTAGTTCAGTGGGGATCTTAGGATGAACTGTGCTGGGGTAGGTTGATACTTTGATCAGAAATTATGCATTATCAACCCAAGCATGCAAATGTCATAAGGTTTCCCTGTACGTATCATTAATGTTACTTAAAATAATGACATGAAAATGTATCTGAAACTTGCTTATTTAGCTGCTGAAGTGCCACCATATTTTTAGGTTTCATCATATAATCTGAAAAGATAGAAAATAAGATTTTTTTTTTTAAATAGCAGCCAAGATTTTTCTATGATGAGACTGTAGGAGATGGAACTTAAAAACAAAAACATTAGCAACAGTATGGTAGAATGACGAGTGGTGAAAAGATTAAAATCCAGGTCCTCTGAGGATCTGCAAAGCAAGCAAACAAAACCCCTGAAAAAACCCAGTCTTCCAAGTTGGTGTAGAGCTGATACTCTGACTTTAAACTACATAGATGTACGTCACAGATGATTACAATGATTTTTTTCTCTGTCAGGTTTTTTGCTCTGTACAGCCAAAAACCCCCTTCATTGTAAAAGCCAATCATCTTGGAAAGCATAAACACTCGGGATCAATAACTGTTAAAAATGGACTAGTAGTAGAATTCTGGTAGAGTGCTCAAAAGTGAGAATAAAACAATTTTAAGGAAATGTAGAGGAGAGTAAACTGGGACAGAAAGGACGCACAATTGAAATACAGTATATTGTGGTTGACCCGATAAAACAAAATTATTCTTGATTAGGAACCCAAACTGAGTTGTTTTTTATTGCAGAGAGGTGAAAAAATGACTCGGGATGAAGTCAGTGCCATTATTAAACAAGCTGATTGTAACTGCAGTGGCAAACTTGACTACAACAAGGTATTGCAAACATTGATATTATTTATTCTTGTGTTACTGGCAGTATTGGCATTATCGAATATAACACATCCCACCTCTGTGTGTTGGCCCATTGATGACCTTGCCCTGGCCTCCCAGCTGCCTACGTACTGGAACACGGGCTGGTGGATATTTCTGTTTCCTGCACTTTTTCTGGTTGTTATCCTACAAAAGGTCACTTGCTGCAAGTGAGCTTAATGTCTTAGGCAGAGCCTAATAGTAAGCACAAAACCTAACAGCATGTGTGAAAAGAAGAGTTAAAGGAATTGCAGGGTAAAGATGGCAATTGACAGCAAGCTTTGGAAACAATGAGAGTTGCTATGTCTGTGCTATTTCATACTTTTCATTTTCACGATGCAACACCTTATCAGCTTTTTTGACATAATCTCTAAGCAATGACTAACTTTTGAACTTAATAAACAGTCCAGTTTCATAGAAGAACAACGTCCTCCTCTTAAGAATCTTATGTTAAACAAAAATTAGTCTGCAAATATCTAGAAAGAAATATAAATCACCTCTTGGGTTGAAAGTCGCACTTAATTTTGATTCAACGTTTAGACCTCTGTGTTGAATCATGGCTCCATTTTACTGCGTCTCTTGAACGGTCGCTCTGATTCATGAAAATGAAAATTTATATTGTGTTTTAAGAGAAAGAGCATTACATCTGTTGACCTGTTCTTTCCTTACTGATGTTGCATTTTAATCCTTAAAACTGTGAGAAATAATGTTTCATTTACCAGATTACTTCTCTTTGTCTAAAGTTTTGTGAATTATACACGACAACCAGTGAGCAGTGCTGCAAGACTGCGCGAGATAAACTGGAAGTTGACAGTCGATTGAGGCAACAGCAGTTTGGAAGTCAAGCTGAAACTTCCTCTGAAGGGATCACACCGCCGGTGTCAAAACCATCACCGAGAATCTCAAGGAAAACTGACCACAAACAAGCACCAACAAAAGGTACTTTTATTTCATATTGGGAGTTTTCATTCCATTGGAGTTCATAGTTGAGTATTTATTTAGTTTTTTTCATATTAGTGAGGATGTTACTAATATAATTTTTTGTTGTGGCAATCACATAAATGTCTCAGTAGTCTGACCCCCATATTTAAATGGACTTTGGCTATATCTGTGCTCTGAAGCTCTCACATTCTTAAGGGTGAATTTCATTGACTCTCAAGTGACACAGTGCACAGGGAAAAGAGAAAACGAGTGCTCAGATGTTGCAACATAGCAAGTTGTTTATTTCCTTCCTAGATAGGAGGTGAAACCTTAAACATTTATCAATAAGCAGTTTGTTTCAGTTATCGAGAGTGCTTTTCAAGCACAATCGTTATGAGAGTTTAATGTTCTTCCTGAAGTTACAAAGATACTTAAAAATCTTCCCAAGCTGCAAAGGTACCATGTGTGAAATATTCACATGTACTTTAAGTTGCTTCAATTCTAGGCAATACCGAAGAGGCGCAAAGATGACGAAACAGCGATGAAGACAGAATTTATGTAGCTAAATCAACAATTGTACTAGCAGAGTTGCCCCAACATAAGGAACCAGAAAGTAAAGGCTTGGAAGTAATTGCATCGGGCAGCTGTGCGGAAGTGCTGTACTGTCTGGCAGGGAAACTGCATTGTCCTGAAAAGAAAGAACTTAAATGAGAAGCAGGTTAAACCTTTCCACTTAGGACAGATTTTTTTTATTTTTTTTTTTACCTCAATTCTAAGGTAAATGGAATAATGTGGTAACAATTTCTTTTCCTTCAGGCAGATTTGGATTCCAAGGTTCTGCCATTCATATGCCTGTTCACCTGAGATGTACAGTCAGGGAAGTTAAAGGTGTTTGGCTAATGAATTATTAGATGCTCTATAATTATAAGGCAAATTAGCTTATCTGAAAGAAGTTCTTTTCATCTGTTTTTTCCCCATATGCCTGTAAACATAAGGCTTTCTGATGAGGAGCACTAGGAGTGGGTTGAAATAACGTAATTGTCAATCAGAATTTCTGTTTATAGGTGACAGCAAAACTCCTTCAAGACCCTTGTCAGCTCAGAGTTGCAAAGGATCCACATCAGCCACTATCAGCGTGGGTGCCAGTAGCAACAGAAACACAATTGAGCCAAACACAATGAAGGTATCATGTAAACCCGTCCTATTGAAATTATGCTGTTTTCCTCCGGGCACATATGTTATTCCATTTTAAATGAGAAAGTATTTCTCTGTGATTTTTAGCTTATGTTTTATTAATAGTTTGTCAAGGGAAGCTATAAACTAGTGCGAGGTTTCTTGGTACATATTATTATTAACATTTTTATATACTGTTGGTTTTGCTGACATCTAGTTATTGAATATAATTTTTCAGGTGTGAAGGTTTAATAGAACAAAGTGTGTTTTTTATAAATGAAACCACTCTTGGATAAAACGTTTAATGACTTTTTGAGAAATTTAAAATTTAATAATTTATTAGGTTGGTGAGAACTTTAAATGCTTAAGTAGTCTGAAAGATTGTGTATCATAAACCTTTATATGAAAGGTAATTGGAAATAAATAACAGATCTGTGAGCGTATACAGTTCATTGGGCATTAATTCATAAGTATATGCTGTAGCCTGAAAATATTGATTTTTAGTTAGACTAATATGTCCTATCAGTATTTTCTTTTAAATAAATCACTCATTCAATATAAATTCCTGTGGGAGAAAGACAACAAAGTCACTTTGCTAAGTCAATATTTGTAGAGTGTTAATATTGATCTTTTTCCTTTGTTTTCCCTTTCTTGACTGAACCTTTACTAGTTTTCTTTCAACAGAAAATAATAGCTGTAGAAATATAAAACATTAACTGGAAACTGCTCGGATACATTAAAAATGTGCACCTTGAGACTCCTGTATAAAAGAGAAAAAATGATTATGACCACATAGTGTAACTGCTGCTAGAAAACTGAACTGATTGTTCTCATGAGTTACATTTTTGTTTCAAATAACAACTCTGTATTTGTTATTGAACTCTGAAGTCCTTTATATCTTCGACATTGCTATACAGTGACATTTGTTCTATATTAAAATTTAAAAACATAATCTCAAAGGAATTTTTTGCAGTCTGTTTAGGTATCTGGACCTCCATGCAATTTAACCTGCAATTTCACCTTGTTCATACGTGATATGTAGTATATAAAACCATCGCACAGTTTCCCAATATTGGATTCCTTTTTCTTTGTACAAGCCAGTAAGAACTGACCGAAAAAAACAGCTGCAGATACAAATTGCTATTGATTAGCATCATGTAAAAACTGAAATCACTCAAAAAACATGAAAAGGTATAAGTAGAACTACTAGTTTTTTAAACTGTAACTCTGAAGGGCACAATACAAACTCTGTTATAATCAATGAATAAATATAGCGTGATTCACTTGTGGTGTGGATCAGAATCTAGCACACCAAAATATCTTCTTATTTATCTTATATTTAGAAATACTTTTTTTTTTCTCTGCACTTCACATGTCTTTTTGGGACAGTAAACAAAATATTGCCCTTGTGAAGTTGGACAAATGCCAATTTTACATTTCACACAGAAGAAAACAGTAGAAAACAGTAGAAGTAAAAACATGATGAATGTCGAAATTAGGAAACATGGAATGTATTCACAGTACATTCTTCTCTGTGGTTTCTTTTTGTCGGTGGAGTTTTTTGACATGTTTAAAGATATAAATAACTTGGAGAGAAAAAAAATAGTTACAGAAGTGCTACAGATGAGCATAAGCAACATGCTGACCTGTTGGGCTTCAGCTGGAACTGAATTACAATTAAGTAAAAGATGGCTAATGGAGATCTTAAATTTCTGCAAAATATTATTTGTGTTGATTTTAGTCAAGATTGAAACACATTAACAAAAAAAAGCAAGCAGTGTATCATGTTCCAAACCTTCTCTCTTGTTGGGTAGCTAAATTCTGCCTTCTAAGGAGTCTCACTTGTGCATTTTGCTCTACTGAAGTCAGCAAAAGACCTGTACACACAATGGGTACCAAAAGAAATACCTGAAAAAAATAATCTTCTTGCCACAGTGACATGCGCCCACTCGTGTGGTGAGTCAGCCTCATGCAATGGAACTAGAGAGACTTTTTTGGTGCATATGGTGCATGTGTGCCTATGGTTTTGTACAAGACAAAGTGTTGAACTGAAGTTCTTTGCTTTAATCATAGGAACAATTTCTCTCACAAATATTGGGTTTGGGGTTTAATTCTGAGTGAGTGTGTGAACTATTCAACAACAACTTAAATAGTCATAGGAGCATTTCTTTATGATTAACATTTCTCACACAATAGCCAACATAGTGGGAAATGTTTATTTGACAGCTTTTGTTATGCATGGAAGTGACACGCGTAAATCAAACCAGAAAATAATCTTTTAGCTTCCCAAATTTACACACCTGTTCGTAATTTGACCTGGATAATTTAGAGAGTATAGCACCACCATATGCTCTCTGCAAGGATAACAGTTTAGTATTTCATTCGTAAAGCTTTGTCAAACTTCTGCTTACTGTTGCTCACATTTTAACCTGCACATTGTGCCTTGAAATACTTTCCCTTCTTATTTGGATCGTTTGATATCCCTGTTGTAAAAATGTCCATCTGACTGCAAAACCGCATAGGGAGGGAGAGTAAACTGTGGCTGTTAAAGTAATTTTTGTACATGAAAATTGTCACAGTATCTTTTTAATAGCTACAGCACATTTGGACTACTGTTTAAACTTATGTAATGCTCTTTTATCTCTCAAAGAAAAGCCATGTGGCTTCATTAGCAGACCTTTTGGCTTACATATTTTTTGAGAAGTCAGTAGTTTTTCAAATGGTTTTGTAAAGTATTGAACTTAGAGACTAAATGAGCTAATGGCTGGTTATCTCAGCTATGTCAGGTTCTCAAGGCATACAGTATATCTATAAGGACTTGATTTTTATTTTGCTAAAATATTTGAAATTGGAAATTGGGACCTGCTTTAAAAAAAAAAAAAAAAACCAAACTAACAAAATCCAAGCACAAAGCTGTTTTATTAATAGCATCTCAGCAAAATCATGGTGTCTCTAGGAACCATGTTATTCACAAATACAGCAGTTTTCAGTTTGTCTTTCCCAGAGCTCTGACAGAAGTCAAGACGAACCACTTAATTTGACCAGTACTTATATCTGTGTTTGTCTGAGCAAGTAACTCCTCATTGTTCAGCTGATCTATTATGTTCTTTGCTTGATTGGCCTGATGGAACTAATGTGGCAAAATTCCAGCCTTTCAGTGGTAAATCACAGTTTGGAGAATTTAATGAGTTCTGTTTGTTTCTTCATTTCTTGTATTCAAGCATTGGGGTAATCTGTATGTTTTTCAAGCATTTTCACATGTGAGGCAATGTTACTAACTGCTCTGCAAAAATTGATTACAAAAACAAGTGTTTGAGAAAATGAATTTTAAAAAGACAGTAGCAGATCAATGTTGTATCTTGTGGTGTATTTTATAAAGGATTTATTAAATCAAATTAATGTATTTCAGAGAAGGTGCTTTTAACTTGGTCAGAGATCAAGGCAATATCTAATATTTGCTTGGTTTCCAGGAATGGCCATGTGCACAATCTAAAGGATGCTTCTACTTAGAAGACGATGGTGAAATTATTAGCCACAAGTACAAGTTGCACTTACCTCAGAGGTCTACAGTATGTATTACCATCAAGCCCTTAAACATTCGTCAAGTAGAAGGTAAGTGTATTTGTATTTTTTTTTGAGAATTTTTTTATTAAAAATATTTTCTCTTCTGTTGATACATCTCTTGCTTTCTCACTTTCAATACTTTACAATATTGCAATATAGCAATACTAATTTGACAGAGTCCTATTAAAAATATAACTTAACTTGTCACACTGTATTTTCTGCTTACTCATTTTGTGCGCACTGCCTGGACAGTGAAAATCAGCAAAGTCTATTATCTTTCTCCCTTTAGGCAGCCAACCTCTTGGAGTATTTTTGGCCATAGATTTGTGAAGTTTCTTATTCACAAAATTCAAATGTTGGCACTGTTTGCAGTATCTCTTTTTAAGATTTTGATGTACTTTGTGGTAAACAACAATACAAAATTTAGTGAATACTGTATTCTTCACCTCAAATGCTTCTGTAAATACTTAAAATAGATTGTAGCTTTTTATGGCAGTATGGTATCGTGATGTTTTGATTATGAATCTTGTCAAGGGATTTATAGCTTAGTTTGCCTATTTTAATTTTCATCTTGAAAAGAGTGAAGCCCCACATTAGAGATTAGTGAGCCTTTGTGCTCCTTTTTTCCAAGTGCTATTGGTTTTGTTCTCTCCACTGATTTAGCAAAGAGCTTTATCTAGTTGCTACGTTGGAATTGTTAATATTTTTCCCGCAAGTAGATTATTTCCTCTTTGATCCTGTGAAACAGGAGCCATTAGATTACAAATATGTTTTAGAGTTATCTGGACTGGCTGTTGTGCTGCAGGTTGGTAATTGATCCTTATCGAGGTTGATAATAAAAACTTCACTGCAAATCACTGACAGAAAGTAGTTGTTTTCCAGTTAGAACCAGGCTGAAATGGGAAGCTGATCAACGGGTCCCGTAATAAGATTTGAGTAACAGAATGTCTCATAACTTTCATTTTTTCAGGTACCACCTCCTTAAATTGTGCCTTAGAGTAGTTCTGCTGCAGGATTGTCCAGACATTCTGTGTAACCAAGAGTACTTGCCTGCCTTTTGCACATTGTCCTGCATATAGAAATGCCTTCATGGTTTGCTGTGAACAGGAAAGGGTAATATACTGGCATGTAAGGAAAGGATTCATCTAATAGCAGAGCAAATACCTTTTTATGAGAACTCGAAAATATCTTCAAATTTTTAACAAAGTTGCGTGATGTGTAGCCACTCTTTAGTATCATTAACTTCTAACTGTAGAAAAACTAAGCCCCTGCATTCACTGTTTTGCTGTGGTCTGATTAACTTGAAGACCACTAAATAGCTTGTTGATTGATTGCCCTCAGGAACTGAGTGGCTACAAGAAATCCCAGAGGTTCAAATGGCATCGGCTCCAATCCAACCTTAGACCAACAAACAACAACTAGTAGAGGGATCCATGTAGAGGGATCTTGCTATTTAAATCTTAAAAACAATTACACTTCCGAGATTTATATCTTCTGGTACCCCTAGCTTTTGCACATTATCTAGCTTTCCATTCATGGTGAGTTTAGCAATATTTTACAGAACTTCACAAGAGAATATGATACAATTTTTTAAAGATCCTTAATTGGAAAAGAAAAAGTAATAACTATTAATGTTCTAGTAATGGTAGAAAATAATTGAAATAGCTTCCTTAACTACCAAAGGTTTTAATAGTAGAACTATTAATAGTAATCATTATCTGTAAGACAATCACAAGACTTAAAACAATTTATCTGATCAGCCTAAATAGGAAGGAAATCCCAATGGCCTATAATAGATTCTTTTTATCCACCTTACATTAACAGGGATCAATATAATAAATGCTGTAGATATATCTACTTTGGGGTTGGAAGAAAACCAATTTTGTGCCATTATTAAGCACATGTGTTTGGAATGTCTTTCTTTTTAGGAAAACCTTGTCATTGGTTGTCAGTGGATACAGTTTTGTATATCCTGAAGGAAAATGAAACCCAGGAAAATCTACAGCTTGTGAGCTTTACTGATCAACAAAACAAAGAGGTTGGCTAGTTCTGATGTGTTCCTATTTTAGTTGTTATATCTTTAGTGTCTGTGTTAATGCTTCGTGGGTGAGTTCCCATGTGTTTGGAAGGAATTCAAACTGTACCTAATCAGACTAGAGAAGAACCTCTTGTTCTCTGCATGTTCCCTTTCAAAACTGGCAGAACTTATGCAAGGTAAGATGTAATTGTGTCTTAGTTACACCCTTTGGATGGGCTGAATTGCAAGCCACTCGAATGGTAGTTTTATGAAATTCCTGTGAGGACCATATTATCATCTGGTGTGTTGGTAAGTACGGGTGAGTTTCTGGTTATCTGTGTAGATACTCTGTGGAAACTCACTTGTTTTTGAAGGTGAAGGAATAGAAAACTTCAAAGGTAAAATTTGAAAAAAAATTCCTTTTCTTTCTCCTTGATTTTGAACTTCATAGTGCACAGAATATTTTTACCCCCTGGCAGAAATAAGGGCGGAGAAATGATGGCACTAAGTTACTTCCCCCTTCCAAGCCACAGGGAACTCAGCTTGCTTCTTAAACCCTCAGTTGCTTGTGACTTCTTTACATAGGAAGTTTTTGTTAGTAGTTTGAGAAAAGCTAATGAATTGGAGAGAAAATTAAAAACTCAGTGAGTTTTGCCAGCCTGCTTCTGGCTGCTTTCGTTTTAAAGTTTAACAAGTACAGTGTTACGTATCTGGAAAATGATAGGACTGTTATTAGATATTTCTAGTAATGCCTGTTCTCCTGCCATCTCTGGTCCTTCACATTTTTCTAACTTTTATTATAACTAAGAGATTCACTAGTTTTTGTGTCTTTAAAATGGTATCACACAGCATCTCACTGTAGACATGTTTTCTTTAAGGAAAGAACTACTTTTGTATGAATATTACTAGTAATAATAGAAAAGTATCATTGGAGAAGTAACTCACAAATTTGTCTCTCTTCCTTTAAAAGCAGACGTTTGGATGGAGAGGGGAGCTTGGATCAGGCATTTACTGGCTACTCCCATTCACAACAGGCTGTAGGTTGAAGAAGGCAAAAGCACAAATTACTAGAGAAGCAAAACTGGTGTATAGAGGTGAAGATGGAGAACTGGCTCTGACCAAAGAGTTCCGGTGAGTCATATTCCCAAATAGTCATGGTAACTATTGTAAATGTGTTCCAAATAATGTCTATTTTTTTAAAAGCTGTGCATTACTAAAATATTGTTTGCACGGAATATTCTCAAATAGACTGAATAGCTGTCGACAATATTGAGACAGTAAAGGAAAGAGAAGTACTTGGAAATAGTTCTGCCGTTTTCATCTTTTAGAGCCACTTTATTGGATATATTTGAAACAATTGATTTGGATGGAAATGGCCTTCTGAGTTTGGAGGAATACAATTTCTTTGAGCTGAGAACTAGTGGTGAGAAATGTGATGAGGAAGCATGGGCTGTATGTAAGGGTAAGTTAATTGCTGTGCTTGATACAACTAATTAGGTCTATCAATCTACTTGCAAGCTGTCATGTATAGCATCCTACTATGTATAGTATAGAAGAGCTGAGTATTTTGTAGCCTATGCCACAGAACATATGGAGATACAGTTCTCTTCTCACTTTTGCTTTTTTCCCTTTTCCAGTCTCCTGTCTTTGTTTTGCTTAGTTCTGGTTCATGTACCACTGACTTTTCTGCTGAGAAAATTCCTCCCATTGCTAATTGCAAAATTTTGTAGGTGAAAGATTTTTTAGCTGCCAAAAACTGCAGGTTTTCTAATAATGGATCATATGATGAATTAAACTGTAACAGGTATTCATTTAATAAGTCTCCTTTCTGCAGATTACGCTGGTTTCATATCTCAAAGTGTTGAGAGGGACATTTAATTAGTATGTATATGATGCTTTAAAAATGGCATTTAGAGCTTATGTCTGTTTAGAAAATTATACATTAGAAAATACCTATTGTAACTGTATGTTTTCTTGAGATATAAGCAGTTTTTCGTTAAGAATCTGTCTTTTGAAGGCTCATATATGTTTTATCAGTTTGTTCATATTGTGCTATGACCACTGTGGGATTCTGAGACTTCTGGGAGTGCGATGAGGAAGCCGACAGTTAAGACTGTTCCAGCTATGCTTTGTTCTCTGTCTGCCGATATATCTTGTCAACATTCCTCGACGTCTTGCCAGCTTGCAGGAGCAGGGTTGTGCCACAAATGTCAATTTTGAACAAAAAATGAATGTTGTGGCATTACTTTAAGCTTGCAAAGGCCTTGAGAATGCACATTTTTACCTCAGGGCTAGGAGAATACAGTCACCAGTGACTTCATTGGCAGTTCAGCTGCAGTGAGTGCACAAACTGGAAATTTAGAAGCTGTTGTATGAAAATTAAAGTTTCTGTAAGAAATACAACTTTTCTGCAAATCATGTCTGACATGCCAGTATGGCATATCATATATCAGCACATGTCATGTTTGATGTAATTCCTTTGTAGGCTATGACACATTGCTTAATTTGGGCCAAAATACTTTAAATCTGGCAAGTCCTACTAACTATTTCTCCCTAAAATGCTCAAAGATATTGGACTTTTACCTAAATGATGGAAAGCTCATGCAAAAGTACTTTTCTATAGATGAGTTTCTTGTCCCTTTCATCCCTGTACGTGTTTTTTTCCACACTTCATGACCCTGTCAGTGTTAGGCCTCCCTGCACTAGTCTTGATGTGAGGATGAGGGGTATGCGCGTGTGTGTGTGAAGTGTAGGAGAGGAAAGGGGAGAATATGGTGAATGTTTTACCAGGTCATTAATCAGCTGAAGGGTTCAGACGAATATAATAAATCCTGACACTAAAGTTCAAGCCATTTATTATAGCATCTGTACCCTTAGATAGATTTATTAAATTGGTAATCCCTTTTTAATAATAAATAGTAAAGATTTAGCATTGTTATGAAGATGAGAGAACCATTTTTAAAAATCTCTGACACAAGGACATTTCAATTATGTGTTTGCTGACATTAGAGTGCTTGATCTAAGGTATTCTATCAAGAGAGGCGTGTTAGGATTAGTGGCATTTTATTGCTTTTTAGGAACTAAGTAAATCAATTCTATATTAAGGACCTCAAGCACTAAGGGTGCTGCCCCAGCAGACTTTCATTTCCCATTCTCGATATACCCCATTCTGCAAATCTCAACCACAAGAAATACTGCTAGCAAAACTACAACAAAAAAATCTATATGAACTCTTTCTGTTTTGAAATCTCCCCCTCTTTTGGGTTATATGAGGGGCCAGCTGTTTCTAGTCATTATCTAAAATCCGTGGGGAAGCGCTGCAAAGAGCACATATCTAGTCAAGGACATTGTTTCCCAAATTATATTGGAGAGCCTGAGGCTGCAGCATGGCTCTGTCTTTTAAAACTCGTTAACATAAGCGGGAATTTGGCTTTGGAAGAATAAAGGGTGTTTGCAGACAGCACACATGTTTAAGTGTTCCCTTATATTTCTTTTTAAACAGAGAATTTTGATATGAAGAAGAATGAACTAACAAGACAAGGATTTATGGATTTGAATCTCATGGAAGCCAACGACCGTGAAGGGGATCCTACTGACCTTTGGGTCACTTTGTTGTCTCTGGGCTACAATAAAGCGTTAGAAATGACAGAGGTATGATAGCCCTATAGCAAAAAAAATAACTGCTCCGCATACAACTCGCTGCACGTGTTTAATTGCAGTACTGTTTCTGTCTGTCATAAATTGATTTCAGTAGGTCAGTGATCCAGTGCAAACACTGTTAATACAGGGTTTACACTGACTTTCAGTCATTATGGTATTTTGTTTCTTAGGATAGCACTGATGTTGTTGAAAGAAGGAATTTGTCTTTTTCTTTAGAGAAAGCCAGTATTTTGTGGGATTGCAGAGGAGGGAATCTTGGGTTACACCTGTGGAAAGAATTCATGCACCTTGCTGGTAGGAAGTGCTAGAATGGTAGAAATGGTAAATTGTAACCTGGCAGCAGACCTACAGAATGCAGGGCTTGCTCTGCTTAAAGAAGTCACTTTCCTGGCCCAAGCTGCAACAGAAGGAGTGAATAAGGAGAAGGTAACATTTTCCTCAGGTGATTCAGAATTCATAATTTTCAGACGTGGCTATTTCTGTTTCCATTGCCTGTCACAACGGTGTCTGAAGGCGTTCAACATAAATTTTTAATCAAAGGGCTTCTGGTGGCACGTTGTTTCCTTTACAGGACCAGGGATTATTTCTCTGTTTCTTTGTGCTTATAGATTTTTTTTCTTTGGAATTTTACAGAAACAGTACCGGTGTTGCTAGTTCTCCCTGAAGTAAGAGAGTATTTTTAATGAAGAGAAAAAATATGAAAAATTAAAGAAAACATTAAATGTGCAGATTATTTAATCATTTACATTTAATTCCCAAAAAAACCTGCTTTTTAAAAAAACATAGTCTGATTAAATTATTTCTTTAACTTTTTTTAAACTTAAACACGTCAGTGTAGTCACCATATAAAATATATGTGTGTAAAACAAATACATACAGACCCAGAAATACTCAGTATGGTCGAGAGACATCAGTTGTCTCTTGGTGAAAATACTGAGATCATGGCGAATGATTTCGTAATGAGCAGCACTTCATCCTTTTGCTCTGAGTATGGTCAGCAGAGCAACTACGAAACTGTCCTTCTGCATTGTAGACATAAGAGGGAGCTCTCCTCTAAGAAAGAACATTTGGGGGAGGTTTCTGTCAAGTTAGAAATTTCTTACAGGTATTTTGTGCCTTAAACTAGCTGTGGCTTATGGCTGATGTCTTTGCTTTACAAAGGACAACACAGCTCTCCGAATGCTTTAGTTATTCTTCTGAAAACGTAAATCTATTTGTGTCTGTAACTTAAGCCTTTCAGATGCTTTAAAAGATTGGTATTTCAGGAACATTGAGCATAACAAAGACAGAACTGAGAAATCTTAGTGAGTTCCAAAGGCCGTTTGAAAGAAATCGAGGCACTTCTACTGAGTCTATGAAAATGCACACTCCTGGCTGTTACATGCACTAATCTTAGCCAAGATACTGTAAGAGCTGAGTGCTTAATACAAAATTGTGGATATTTTAAGTCTGTAGGAAGTGGCACAAATACCAAGAGTGTGACAGGTAAAGGAGACAGGTTTATTGCAGATGCTGAAATGCATTAAAACTTAATTCCTGTATGTCTTGCTACCCAACAAAGGGTTTGCCAAATTGGAGCCAAATGCACTGAAATGCATATCGAGTGTGCTGTGACTGGCATGAAAAATGTTCATTTGTCCTGAGCTTTCATTTGGTTTAAAAGATCACCACAGCTCTCAGGTTTTGAATAGTTAACATTCAGCGGCGTACTTCTACTTGGGTAACTACTTCAGAGCATTTTTGAGAATATTTAGCAGCTGTGGATGAAAATTTGAGTGGGAAAACGACAGATGAAGTGAGGATAAAACTCATTTTCTCCATTGCAGGCGTGCCCCTTCGTCATTGACATCTACGCAGAAAAATGCAAACCCAGAATTAAAGCCATGTATCTAGAGGCAGGGAGCTGGCAACTCAACAGGGCTGTTTGCAAGTCTGTTGTTAATAAAGGAGAGGCCAAAGTTGTGGATGGCTGTGAAAACGTAACCGTCTATACCTACAAAGCGGGCAGGAGAATCACTTCTGTTATTGAAAATAAGGTATGGCGTGAGACTTCTGTAAAGTACTTTGGGTTAACGTCTAGTATTATTGTTCCTCTTCCATCCTTGTGCCATTTTTGAGACTTCCATTTTCTGATATCAGGTTTCTGTAGTTAGTTAATTTAAAAAACCATGCCTGATGCAAAGCTCTTTTTGACATATGACTCAGACTTCAAAGGAGTCTGGATCAGTGTTCTTGGAAGGGACAGCTTATTATGAGTTTTAAGTATCATACAGAATCTGAATATTTGTTTCTATTCACATTCCAGTTTTTCAATATTTTAATAATTATTGGAGACATATGTTCATAAGACCAGCAAACAAATACCAAGAACAAGAAATACAATTAGAGAAGGAGCAAAGACTACAGCCGTTACACTATTTAATATTTTCAGTGTGTGTGAGAAAGAGCACTAATTTGCGTTGCTGTGTTTTAGAAGGATATTATGGACGAATTGTTAACTGGTTAATCTTACAGGTCTACTTTATTACTAATCCAAGTTGAGGATTGTAAATCCGAGCAAAAGTGGTTAGCGAGAAGCAGGGATTTTAAACCTTTTTGCATAGTTTGTAATGAATGTGCTGTTCATTCTCAGTTTCATTTATATTGGGAACTGTGTGTAAATAAATACAGTGCAGTAAGATGCTAAACTTAAAATGCTTTAAATCTTAAAATTGCAGCAAGAAGTATATTTTTAAATGGGCAAACATGCAGAAGGAGGTGGGTTGGTGGACTAATATTAGGACTGAATGCTGAGGCTCCTTGGAACTACAGGTTTAGATCTGCACTTCGCCCTTTAGGGTAGATATACTGGAGTTATTTTTGTGTTTGAGGATATGTCAGAGAAGGAGCTGAGGTCTGTACTGCAGCAACTGGATGCTGTCTGATTAAAATCACTGACCACTGCTATTTATGCCATTTGGGTTCCATAAATACCACTGTTCTGCTGTGAAGCAAATAGTTGCACTTCCCTGAAAATCTCATTAGAATCTGTAAGCATGATTTGTATTGTAAATGTCTGGAAAGAAATAATAAAAAGGCAATTCTGTGCATCTGTCTTCTAAGCTTCTGCAGTGCAAGCAGTCTGATTATATCTGCAGATATTGTACTGATGATTTCAATTGAAATAATTCTTTCTTTGTTATTTCTGTAAATTAAGGAACTATGCTAGTTCCTGAAGGATTCTGTTTTAGTCTTGCATATGTATTTAATTAGTGGGTAGAGAAAGATGTCTTGTCTTCTAACCCTCCCTAGTCAGGCTCTGAGCTGGGGAGATTAAAAGACCTTGCGCACAGAGCTTCAGATTTCTCCGAGAGTAAGCAGTACCCAATCTATTGTCTACCCATTTTTGTGCCAAAAAAAAAAAAATAGTTAATGAGACATTTCCTGTCATCCAAAACACAAACTTACTATAATACACCCTCTGTGCTAGGTCAATCTCTGTAACCTTCTTCCTGTTACAGGAAGATACTTACGGCACAGATAATTCTTTTGTTCGCCTTTATCTCACTGCCCTGTAGAAACAAGGGCTTCACCGAAGTGATGCCAGAGCAGACAGATCCAAGCCATAAGCAGCTTAACGCTAGATTTTGTTTACATTTCTGCAACAATACCATATTTCTAGAATCACCATATTAACACTTTGCTGTCCACAAACCCTTTGTGCTGTGAAGACCAGAGAGAACTTATTTTTTTTATCAGTCCTTACCAGTCTAGTAGTAGCTTCTTTCCTGTGTAAGGCCGATTCTGTAGAGTAACTCTTTCTATTCCATTTCTCAATACAAAGAGAACATTGGATAACATTGTCTAAGAATCAAATGTTTCCCGATGTCTCTTGTCAAACTGAAATTTATCTAGAGATAGCTGAATAACGGCGTATGTAGCATGGCCTCAGGTCTTGTGTCTGAGTGTGGCCTGGGATAAACTGGTCGTTAATGAATTTTTTCCATTACCCAAGCTTTCAGTTTTACATCTTGGATCCTTCTTGAAAGCACTTGCACAGCAAGAACATCTGTTCTTTAAGTGATTATACTTACTTTAATTTTCTCAAGTATTTTTTAAACATCTCTGTTAGGGCTTGCTACTTTTTTTTCAAGAGACTGTTTGAACCAAACAATGTACAGCAGATTGGGATGGGTCGCATCTTGATGAGTGTCTCTTACAAACACCATTGGGAGTTGTATCTTTGATTGGTGGCAGTGAGGAATCCTGGTTATTTATTGTGAAAGGAAACTAAAGATGAAGGATGCTTCTATGCTAACGTTGGGCATTTAACTTCAGTTGTTAGGAGCCTAGTCTCCACTGAACCCCTACATAGTTGGTGAGAAAAGAACATACAATACAAATTCCTGAGGAAATGGACTTCTGCTGGAGTGAGAGGATTTTTGGAAAACCGAAAGGCCATGTGATGTCAGATAAAGATTCTTCTAGGTCCCTATCTTGCCTCCATAAATGGCCTGTAGGAGATGTTGCAAGTACAAAAACTAGGCAGGCATCCAGTGACGCTTCTCCAGCTCGCTGTCCTAGCCTATGGTGATTTGCAGTTCAAGGACTATTTGAATCAGAAATATTGTCTTCGCACCTAAAATCCCTTCATATATTTTTCTACAATTAATTTGTCCAGTCACCTTTCAAAACTATGTAAACCGTTAGCATCACTAATATTCTGTGGCATATAGTTTTCTCACTCAATGGTGTTCCCAAGTTGTATCTTTGCAAGTGCTTAAGTTATTTCAATGAGTCTTAAATGACTTTTGATGATGAATCTGTGCTCTGATGATGCTAAGGTACATTTGAAATTGTTGCTCTTCAAAGAGAATAGGCATCAGCATCCTTATGCAAAATAGTGAAGTCTGAGGAAGTAAGAGGAATGTGTAGTTGTTACATAAAGAACAACCACTTAACCATAAAGACTAATGTGTTCTTTTTTGGTTTTCAACTTGCAGTCTGAAAACAAAGTGATTATTCATGTCAACAATGAGCAGAGTAAGAACTGCCTAAGTAACAGGGGGCTTACTGTTTTTGCTGTAGAAGTGGCACCAAAGTCCACGATGGTAAGATTTTTATTGTTTAGCCAACTTAAAATCTAAACAAAAAGAAGATCATGGGACATCTTTACAGTTTCCTTTTGAAAGCCTTTTACTGTGATAATGAGCATGGTAATAGTGGCATCTTCATCACAGTACAGGTCAGATATAGTTCTTGATATTTCAAAGCTGAACATGTACTTGATGTAAAAATCCACAGCTGTTCGGTTTTACATACATGTGCCTGATTCAGTTGTCCATTCAATACATCTACCATTTACTATTTTTTTTAAAGGCTGTATTTTTTTTTTTTATGTGGCACATTTTAATCAGATATATGTGTGTCTCTGAAAAACAGACCAAGCTAGTTGGAAACAGAAATATGTCTCTTGCACTCCGTATGCACAATGTGATTTGCAGATGGCCAATTTTTGTTAAACTTGATTTATAGATAATGTTCAATGACAAGGGAATTTGATGTGCTGGTCCCTGTCCCAGAGCTGGGCAGGCTTTAGTGAAAACTCTGAGGGTTCTAAGGGATAAAATGAAATTGAAAACTCATTATAAATGCAGATAGTTTTCTTCATTCATTTATGAAGAAAATCCAGTTTTTATTATTCTAGAAGTGTGGTTTCTGTCCTGAAAAGAAGAGGCATCAGAACTATTTCATATTTCACAGGCACAGTCTTGTGACATGGGCAGGGTTGTGGTCTATTCTAACATTGCTGCTGGCACTTCAGATATCTATAGCCTGATCCTGTAGGGTGTTTTATTTATTTTAATTTTGGATTCATTCAGTATAAACTGTAGGCTCAGTGTCCCTTATGGCTATTTTGCTGTCATGCAAAGGAATTTAATAGTAAGTTTTGAATACTGGCTGTCATTACAGATGCTGAATGTTCATCATTTAATGTTAGTGATGTAGGTACTGAAACAGTTCATTCAGGTAACATACACGCAGTTCTCCAATAAACAACTATTTCACCTCTGGTTTTCTCTCTGCTATGCAGATTTCTCAGCACGTGATGCCGCTGAACGAGCAGGAAGAATGGCTTTATAATTGTGTACATTCCCTCGTACGTTAAACGTTCCGGTTGGAGAGCCGTTTCTCAGTAGCCTTCAGACTAAACCAGGATTTTTTTGGCAGTTTCTACCCAATTTATAGTCTTGTCCTTAAAAAGCTTGCATATATTTATGCTTCTCAGAGTTTGATTTGTTAAAGCCAATGAATCACATCAGTACTTACTTCTTGTATCACACTTCTACTAGTGGCTTTTAAGAAACATATAACGATAACAAAGGGATGGAATAACTGTAAGTTTGTAAAATCCTTTGACAGAATATTCATCACATTTGTTCTAATGAAGTATTTTGGCATGAAAACACTGAGACATGGTACAAATTAGTTCTGTTCAGTAATATAGCTGACAGTTGTAATATAATTGTGTTTTGTAAAGTCTAATTTGTTTTATAAAGGCTGATATGCTCTTGTTTTCTATAACATGTAATGTAGTTTCATCACGTGCTGGCACTGTTTTGCTGAGGAGAAACTTGCTTTGTTAAATTGGTCTGATGGGTTCCTAATTAAACATTCTTGTGGTTTTGACATGAGAAGTCTAAAGGGGTGGGGTTTGTGATTTTATTTTGCTACCTGATAAAGGATTTGGTTCTTTCCCTTATGATGATACTCATCTTACACTTGTTCTGAATAATTACTGACTGTTTTTATACTGTTATATAAAATAAAGTCCACCTTTTCATATGTGATAAGGAAATAACATTTGAGGAAAATTGAGGTTTTGTCTTGGGCTCTTGACTCTTAACAGCAATTAATTATTTCCAGGATAGCTGAAATCAGAAAACTGAAGTCCACCGAGTTTAAGCTGCAAAAGCAATGAAAACCAGCTTTGAGGTACTAAAAATATTAAGCGTGTTATGTTTGTCTAGTTTCCCTAAATGTCTGTTAATGTGGAAAAAAAAAATTATGAGCCTGGTCACTGGATGCTTAAAAAGTGTCTGAGTTTAAAATGGACACTAAATGTATGTGACCTCATCTGTAAGGGCAGCAGGCAGTCCTGAAAAGCTATATTTATCTGCCTGCAGCTCCTGCGCTCTGCTGTTCCTGTGCTGTAATCGTACACCCGGCGAGTAAATGTCAGGTACGAAATGAGAGAGGCTGGCTCTGATTTACACGCTGCACCAATTGGTGCTCAGGCAGGTTTACTGGTGATCTTTTTTTTTTTTTTTTAGCAGGTACAGCAGATACATTTTCATTTTCAGAATGGTCTAAAAGAAGTGGAAGTTGTATTAAGAGGCCCCACAAATATTTGGTGCTTTCTAGCAATTGAACTCTGTAAGCACTGCCTCAGGTGAGTTGTGGACACATTAGAAATTCCAAACCACATCTCCAAGGAGGAGCTGGGAAATAATGAGAAACCCTCTGTGTACAGGAGACAGTACAAAGCCAGCACTCCATTATTTGCATTTCTTTTGTTTGTAAAATCAGTCTTGTTAGATGTGGCAGGTATCCATATGCTACTTTTTCTACATTTTAGGAAAAGGAACGGTTAAAACTGGAAGAAGTGCTTGGCTGAGAAATCATTGCACGTGAAAAGACTTGGGTTTGCTGCAGGTAGGATCCAGTAAAACCTGACACAGCAATACAGAGTAGAATAGTATCTTCTGATCCTCTTGCTTTTAGGAAGAGTTTCATTACCTAAATTTTTAGGTGGGCACACAGGCTAGCTCTCTGTGGTAGGTTCTACCTTCCCTGCCCTGCAGGAGATGAGAACAGAGATCTTGGTTCTATCTGCAGAGTCATTTCCAGTTTGCTCTAAGTCCAGGTACCACCAAGATAGAAAAACATTGTAGATTCTGGTTTTAAGGCTGAACATAGGTACTAGCATTTTCAATGGGAGATATTTAGGAGAAAGCATGTTAACAGCTGTAATATGAATTTCTGGAATGTCATCTTGCTTTTGAGCACTAGAGCTATAGTAACAAAATGTGGTTTGCTAACCCTGGCCTTCCAGACCACCCTTCTAGGGGCACTGGCTGGGTCTCCCACTTGTGTTGGGTGGTCACTTGAGGCCTGGGGTGCCAGTCAGGGCCTGTGGTGACATCCTGCTGGTGGCCACAGGCCTGTGGGTAGGAGCTGTGCAGCCAGCCAGGGCTGACCCCCCCAACCCCCTCACCCCATCTCCCTCTTCCCACCCAGCGCAGCACCGGCCTCCGACGGCTCCAGGCGCGGAGATCCGCGGCTCGGCAGGAACACTGTCATCTCTTTACCGCCGGTAGGAGGCTGGGAACGAAGTACGAGAGGATTCCCCCCCTCTCCCCGGGGCTTGCGGTTCCTTTAAGGGGCGGGCGGCGGGGCGGGAGCGCTGGCGGGGCCGCTCCGGCGGGTGCTCCCCCCGCCCCAGCCGCGGCCGCCCGGAACTCGCAGCGGCTGCCGGCCATGGTGCACATCGCCACCGTGAAGACCAAGCCCTACGGCGACCAGAAACCCGGCACCAGCGGGCTGCGCAAGCGGGTGGCGGTCTTCCAGAGCAATGCCCACTACACCGAGAACTTCATCCAGAGCATCCTGGCCACCGTGCCGCCCACCGAACGGCAAGAGGCCACGCTGGTGGTGGGGGGGGACGGCCGCTTCTACATGAAGGACGCCATCCAGCTCATCGTCCGCATTGCCGCCGCCAACGGGGTAAGGCTGCGGGGTGGGGGGCGCTGGGCTGCGCTCCTTGGCGTTCACCGGCAGCCCTCGGCCGGGAAAAAGGATCGGGCCGGGCCGGGGCTGGTCCCGCTCCACGGGGGCAGGAAATTGCTGGCGCTCGGCGTGTGCGTGGCGTGGAAGTGAAGGTGTGAATGACACACGAGCCGAGGAAGCTCTGCTCGGCTTTCCCGCACGGAAAATTGCCTGGTAGTTTTACCTCCCTTTGATACGGGTTTCCGCAAGTGCAGAAGTGGGGAAGTGCGCGCAGTGTACCTCTTAGTGGTTTTTCTTGCTTTGGGCAATCGTTGTGTTTTCTGGCTAACAGCACAAACCAGTGGCCCACCATGCCAGTGGGGAGGTGTGCTGCGTGTGGAGCAGTGTTTCATTCTGCACTGGATAGAGTCATAGAACTGTTTAGTTGAAAAGAGACCCTCAAGATCATTGAGTCCAACTGTAACCCAACACTGGCACTATACCATGTCCCTGAGAACCTCATCTCTGCGTCTTTTAAACCCCTCCAGGGATGGTGACTCCACCACTGCCCTGGGCAGCCTGTTCCAATGCCTGACAACCATTTCCAGGAAAAAAAATATTCCTGATACCCAATCTGAACCTCCCCTGGTGCAACTTCAGGCCGTTTCCTTGTCCTATCACTTGCTGCTTGTGAGAAGAGACCAACACCTTGCATGCTCCAACCTCCTTTCAGGCAGTTGCAGAAATCACAAGGCCTTCCCTTAGCCTCCTGTTCTCTAGGCTGAACCCCCCAGGTCCCTCAGCCGCTCCTCATAAGACTTGTTCTCTAGACCCTTCACCAGCTTTGTTGTTCTTCTCTGAACTTTCTCCAGTCCAGCTGCTGGAGACCACATCCCTGTTGATTGGTCCTGTCACTTGGTCAATGCAAAAGAAGCCCAGCAGGGAATGTGATGTAGGGACAACTGAGCTGAAGCTGAATTTACCAAGGAAGGCTTTTCCCTCGAGTTCATCTTTTCCAAATCAAAAACATCCCCTTCTCCTGAGACACCTGACTCCTCCTCTGCAGCAGCAAACTTTCTTCCTTGTAGACCAACAAGGAGAGATTGGGCTGAGGACAGTGGCGTTTAGGGTTGGACATTAGGTTAAAACCTTAGAGGTACCCGTTTCAGCTTCTCAGGGGCAATTGGGTGCCTCAATGCCTTTAAATGTCTGACTTCTTAAGAAAAAAATAAAATTGATTTGAGATTGCTGCCTTCTTATGGCATAAAGAAGCAAATAATTGTTTCTTTTTAAGCTACATAGAAATTTGTCTTTTGTGATTTGTCGTAGCTGTTCAGTTTTAAGTCCTTCACAGCTCTGGCCTTGCTGTGTGCACCTGTGGAGGTGATGGATAATTCAGCCTTCCCTGATGGGAAAAGCAGCAGCCACTGGCTTGTTTGTGTGTTCTCAGAAGGGGCTGGAGTTGAAATGTGCAGTGTTTGTGCTCGATTTCATGCACAGACAGCACCTTGGTTCCCTATGAATAAGCAGACTGAGAGGTTTGTTCCCTGGTTTGTTTGGGTTTTTGGATGTGCACCCAGGGCCTGTTGGGATGCGGCAACCTCGAGGAGTTCTCCATCATGTGCAGCTTGGCTCGATCCCAGACATAAGCAAGGCTCTGAAGGAAAAAACTCGCTTTAGGCCTGGGGAGGTGGCTTCTTGGGAGGGGGTCGAGGGCCAGTCACTGCTCAAATCCTCCACCCCCATGGTGCAGACACTCGTGTACGTGTGTATTCCAGCACTGAGCTTTCTGCCGAGTAGCAGAAGCAGGTCTCAAGGGGTGCGCTTGCTAACAGACATTCGCCTTGTGGTGTTTTGTTGGTGTGAATTCAAAGCACTAGGACAGAATTGGCTTTAAAGTCAAAAAAATGTTCTGGAGAGGCAAGAAAGGAAATGGGGTAAAGGAAGAAAACAAGTGGAAGACTATGTGGGTTAAGACCCAAGATGCTATATATAAAGTGAGATGTTTTGCTTTAAAAGCTTTTCATTCTGAATCATTAATTTATAAAGACAGAGGCTGTGGCCTGAGGCAAAGTAGACTATTTTAAGCAAAAAATTGGCAATATTGCAGCATTACCAGTTATCTACTGATGCAGGTTCTCCGTAGTTTTGTTGTAGCAGAACAGAGGTAGGGGATAGGCTTGCCAGAGTGCTGTAGGGAGCCATGAAATTACCCCTTGCCCCCGCCCTGGAGATTCAAAGAGAACTGGCAGGTCAAAAGCACTGCAAAATTGCACTTTAAAATTTTATTTAGGAAATGCAAAATGCTAGTTCGTAATAAATTTCTATGTATCATATCTGCTTTCCTATTTGGGGATGCTTGCTTCATAGTTTTTCTCTGTAATGCCAAGTACTAGTTCCCTGATAGTTACCACAGTGCAGTTGAGTAAGGTTCTTCATAAAAAATGTGAAGTAGCTGGAAGTCCCCCACCCTTGAAAGAGAAGGGTGAACAACTTCTGCCAACCTGTAAGAAAAGTTTACTGCAGAACAGGCAACTGGTTCCTATAGATTGTGTTTTCATCCAAGTGCTGGGATCTCCTGATTCCAGCAGCCAGGTCTCAGAGAAAGGCTCAGTAATCTTATATTGAGAAAACTCCAGAGGTGGCTGCACTGCCCTGTCCGGACACCTGAACCTGTGGAGAGGTGATTATTACAGAGCGTGGGAGGAGGGACTAGTATAACAGTTATAGCATGGATGTGGTAGAACTGAAAACGAGATGTAAGGAGTACAGATAAAATGAATGCAAGTTTAGGCTACAGTCTTTTCTAACATAGCTCTTCTGATTGCTTGATTGACAAGGTGTGTTATACCAGGTAATATGTTATACCAGGCTGTATTCACTCATCTGAAGTCAGCCAGTCTGCCACCTGCCCCAAAGCAAGTGCTGGGAAAGTGTATTTCTGGTCCTAGGGAGTAAAAGGCCATTGGATGAATAATTTAAAATCGTGTGATTTTTAAGATCTGGTTGAGTCGTCTTCTCGAGTCACAGGAGAAACCTGAGGACCGCAGTTTGATTGTTAGTTTTATAATGTCAAGGGAAAGGGTGCTAAGGTGAGCTTTAGTTTTGTGTCTGTCTGGACCGGTTAATATACAATTACATGCTCATATTTGACTAGCAACAACTCAATTTGTAGTTGCATGATTAAGGGGTGTTTATCCTACATATAAGTTTGCATTTATGTAAATAAACTAAAATAGAGATTGTTGGTTTTGCCGTTCTTGGTTGGCATCCAGTGTAGCCCAACTGCTTTGTTTTGGTCTGTTGTGCCATGTTTCCTTGATGATATTCCCACATAGTTTGTGAGTCTGACTCTTTAATTATGTGAAAAAAAGCTTAGAAGCTCTTGTCCGACCAGCACTTGTCAGAGTAGAACTGGAGCTGTACAATAGCTTTCTATCAAAAGCATGCAAAAATTACAGAATTGAAGCTATCAATCTAGATTTTATTGTATAGCTAGCACCAGATTGATTCACTAACATTGTCACCTGCTATTCAACACATATACTGTGACCCTGGTTCCTTCTTAAATAAACAGTTTTCTAAGTGCTGCAAAGTAGCTATATTAAAGCAAATTGCTTGAAGGTGTTTTGAATACCAGGCACCACTTTGCATGTTAAACACTTGCCTGGTTTTGTTTTACTGCTGTAGGACAAACAGTGCTTTTGTTAGAAAATACTGCTCTCTGCCCTAGAAAATTTGGTTTCCTTGTTTGGTTGCTATTAACCATTTTCCCCACTCAATTATCCCAGGGAAACCAAGTGTTTAAACTCTGTTGCTCAGCAGCTCTGGTTTTGCCACTGCTTTAATTCTGTAGCTCTGCTCCCTTTTTCTCTGTGCTGTTCTGCCATGGGCTCCAGACCAGTTCTTTCTGACGGTGCCGCTGAGCCCATAATAACTAGTATGGTGTGGTGCAGGCTTGGAGAGCTGCGTCCTGGTCCAGACCCACGTTCCCGGCCTCGGCATCAGCATAGTGGGACCGACACGTCTGGCATCTGCTTTGGCTCTACTGATGGGAAGTGTTCGTTATTGCTCACCCCTATCTCAGCCTCACTCATTTTTCTTACCTAGCTTTTAAGAAACCTGTTACCGACATCTCTTCTGCTCCTTCCTGTCTCTGCACAATACTGTGCAGTCAGCAGCAGCCTTCTTGGTTTAGAGACCTTAATCCATTCAGCAGTTGGCACCATTATCCTGAAGAACAGACTCCCTCAGTCCTCAGGGCCAGGTCTTCCCTTTAAGTATTAAAAACATCAAACTGAAGTGATTGTAAAGAAAGTTCTTCCAAAAAGCAAGTCCTGTCTACCAGAGTTAGATGCAGTGATGCTAGATCCTACAGGCCATTAAGAAAAACCTCTATTTCTGGTCTTTCTTAAATTACAGTTTTTCTCAGAAGGGGAAATGGTGATGTGAGATCTGAAGTAAGGAAATAGGTACCAATTGTGCTGTGAGTATTCCCCTGCAGATACCTCCTGGCTTCAGATTACCGTGGGTTTTAGAAGACAAGCATGCACGCAGCAGCTCTTACAGCTTGGAGGCTGCTTTTACACTGGTTTAGCTTCTCTTTGCCTGTAAAGTTAATTGGCTTATATCAGTTTACAGTTGAAGGTTATTAAGGCAGTGGTCAGGTTGTCCAGTTTCAATGCCTTTTTGGAATTTGAAACTCTACGATAATGAAACTCCAGCTCAAAGGAAGAGCTAAGGTGCTTTGCAGTTAATCTCTGCAAATCCAGCAGACAGAGTTGAAATTCATACTAACGGGTTTAACTGTAATCTCCCGGAACAATGACTCTGGATAACCAGAAACCTCAGCTCTAGCTGTGCTGGTAGGGCAGCAGGACGGAGTCTAATGCATTCTCTTTGTCAAGGAACATTTGGGATAGGTGAGCTGGACTGAATAGGTACTAACCGTATGTCTTACGCCAAGACTGAGCTGCATCAGGGTAAAGAAATGCGCTGCGGTGGGTCCTTGCTGTCCTGTCATCATTCTCTCCGAGCCAGCCAATATCTTGATCAATGTTTCAAATGATGAACCGGAACATAGTTTAGAAATACACAATTAACATCGGATATTAGTAAGAAGAGGGATGCATAGACAGAAGTAATACAACATGAATGTAATACATACATTTGTAATCACAGTAACATACTAAGCATCAGATCTGATGAGTAGACCACAAAGGCTGTTGCAGTACAATCCCGTTATCCAGAAAAACATGTCATTCCTAGATTTTTAAATAAGTCTGTTGTAAGTGAAACCCAAGGAATAATGTATGTCTCAGGAAAAACAGTGTATGTCTCCCCTTCTATTCATGCTATTCCTTCCCTCACGGTCACATATATATACTGTGGGTACCAGGCAGCAGCCTGGCTCTGTACACCTCAGACCAAAGCTTCTTATCCTGATGGGGCCTGGCAAGGTTTAACCAGATATTTCTTTGTTCCTCATGCTGCTCCTCTGGCCCACAACGTTGTCTGCATTTTGTGATTCTAGTTTTTTTGGGTTAGGGTACTGGTTTCTAAGAGGATCCAGGGACAGGGGTTATCTCCTCGTGGGCTGGGGCCAGAAATCCTGAAGCATTCCTACATCTGCTCAAGGTAAACGAGCCGGCATCCCTCTCCTGTTCCTCAGAGCAGGTTCAGGGCAGCAAAGGCCAGGGCAGCCCAAGGTAACATTGCATGTTTGGGTGTGCTTTCAAGAGCTGACCCTTGAACAGAAAATTTCTCAATCTTGGTTGCTGACGTGTACTTCTCTCCTGGCAAAGGGAGGATCAGCCGCTACCGGTGGGGCAAACCTGGAGCCCCTTGCAGTGTCTGTCGCAGCCGTGCAGGTGGTGATTTCTTCCCTGGCCCTGTGGAGCCCTTTCTCTGCCACCCATCCAGCTTGCCTCTCTTAATTTTAACTGGGGTGCAAAGCGAGTACAGAACAATGTGTCTTAATTCTGTAGTGACTTGTGTGTACGTGGTTGTATCTAAGTGCACTTGTATTGTCAAGGTCATATTTTACCTCCCTAGAACCTTTAGAGCAACTTCAAAACCTAGATTTTTAATTCTTACGGAAGCAGAGTTTTGCCGTTGAAGCAACACTCCTTGCATGACTGATAGCCTTGCAGTTGGTCTATTTATTTTGCTTTGGCTCCATTTGTCTTGGCACCGCCAAATGTCATGCACAGCAGTGGCTGCCTGGACTGGAGTTGTACTCGGGTGGAAAGTGCAAGGTTTTGGCAGCTGAACAGCTCAGGGTCCCTGGCACGCTCTGACGGCAAGTGTGCACCCAGCAACACAGGGACTAGAACTTTTCTGTGGGCAGGAGTTAGGGAAATGCGATTTCTGTCTTAAAGTCACAAAATAAGTGTAAAAGCACAAGGGCTGCTCATGGAGGAGAACTCATGCTGGACCTTGGAGAAGCCTGACCCAAGAGCGTTTGCAGAGGATGAGAAGAGAGAATTCCTGTTCAGCCTGACTTTTGCACAGTGGGTTCACCGCACGACTATTTTCCTTGCCTGAGTGTTGAATTATAAGGTTGTAGCTGGGAGTAAGCCTGTGCTGAGGATGGCTGAGAGGAACCAGCAGTATTGAGCCAAGGGAGGACCCACATGTGCTGCAATGTTTTACTGAAGTCCTCTGAAAATAGAAAATAGTCTTGTTTGTCTTTTTATCATTAACCAATGTCAACAGTTAGTTCATAGTTTTCACTCTGTTCTTGCATGTCTGAAGTGCAAGACAGTAAAAGGGGACTTAAGCTAACAGATGTCCCTGCCTACTGTAGTTTGGGTGTTTGGAGGGGGAGACATCCACAGCAGGCTCTGACTGCCATGAGGAATGAGATACCTGGGAAATAGGACCACAAGGAAAAGCTGAGGACATTGGGGTTATTTACTATAGCAAAGAGGGGGCACTCTGAGTCTATATGCTAAAGGATTTTTTTTTTAATGTGTGAGAACCTGTCAGGAAGAGGATTATGATCAATTTATTTTCTGTGTCAGCTCAGGAGGACTTAAACCACAGGAAGGAAGATGTACAGCAGATTGTAGGAAAACACTTCTAACTGCAAGGCTAATTGTGAACTGGCACAGCTTACCTGGAGAAAAAGATTTCAAGAACAAGTTGTATCAACTTTCTGGAGGATGCCCTAGGTGTATTTGATCCTGCAGCAGTTCTGGGAATGGTACAGATTACCTGCTGAATTCCAGTCTTGAAGTGACCTGTAATGCTCACAGTCATCCGAGCAAAGCCTCCCAGATCAAATGACCTTTCATTTCATGTACATAAGCATGGCACTAATGACCAAGACTTTCCTGCCCAGCTTAATTTAGTTTGATTCCTCTGTCCAGTACATGTGCACTTAATTACAACACAAATCCCTAACCCTCCAGAGGCCTTTTCCTTGCCAGTAAGTCCATGTGCATCTCTGTGCAGCTGCAGGAGCTGGTAGGTGGCCTCTGCCCTCTTCCTGTCACTTAATGCTGCGACATTTCACAGGACAGTAAGTTTATCTTGCTGGGAACAAGAAGGGAAAGAGCTTGCTTAGGCCTTTTCCTGCCAGGAGACTGTCTGGTGCGAGGCTCCTCGTAACCAATTTTGGGAACTGGATTTTGTTTTCTGTGCCACTAGAGGGAAGCCTGTACCTTTGCATGAAAATAGAAGGGCACCTCAGCTGCAGGATGCTGAAAGAGCATGGATGTATAAAATGCAAACCACTTGTTTGTAACTGCATACCCCGGGCAATCTGGCTGTTGGTGTAGAATACGTGTTGCCCTAATCCTGCAGTGCATGTGCTTCAGTGTGGTTTGGTGGGGAAAAGAGGGGAATTAAGGGATCAGATTCTGAGCCCATGCAAAATAAATGACTTTTGGGACACTAAGGCAAGAGAGCTCTGGGTGGATCAGGTAGCTCGGTTCACATGTGGCGTGTTCAGGCCAGAGCTTTGGTCTAGGGCAGTGCTCACCCCTTGGACAAGCCTGGGTAGGTGGCTGCCTGGGGCAGCATCGTTCAGGGTTCCTGCAGATGGCTGGAATAGCTTTGCTTTCTGAGAAAAAACTCGAATTAAATTCCCCTTCCTTGGGAATTGAATCCCCTCCGTAAGGAAGCTCGCCTGGCTCCTCGTCTGCCTTGGGGGACCCAGTTGGTGCATTTGCAGGTCAGGTAGAACCTTCGTCTCTGAAAGTGTTTTTCTGCCTTCAGTCATGAGGTTTCCCCTCAGTCTCACAGAAATTATCCAGCTCAGTTTTAATGTACTGATGAATATAACAGGATCTCTTTATGCCTTGGAAGAAAATCTGTCAGTTTTTGCAGCAATGACAGAATCAGCACCTCAGGAAACAGTCCCAGGAGTGTCTTTGTAAATTGTCACAATTCAGCTGTGAACACACCTCCATTTTCCCCAGCTCTTTAATAATGGGACAAACTGAGTCATTACAAAGTGTATGTTCTTTAATTGCTCCAGTAATATCTATAAATTGTTTCCAGCAGCTTGGACAGAGGACTCTGTGTTATTAAAGAGGTTTGGAGGAAACTGATCCAATCTAGCATTCAGATTTACTTTCCCCATGTTCAGAAAAATGATGCTTCATAAAAGTTTCTTGGTTATCTGAGGCTCTTCTCTATGTGTTTAAAGTGCTCCAACATGAATAGCTTTATCAGATGCAGTTTTCAAAGGATTTGATAGTTTTTTTAGTTTTTTTTTTTAATAACTCCAGGTGCATATATTGCCCTTGGTGAGACTTTTGTGGGTATTCAGTTGAAATCTTTGCTCTCGTGGCTTTTTAGCTACTCTGGGTTTTTCTTAGTCAAACAAAGGTTGACCCACCATTCACCGTGGGTAACGTCCCTGCGTTTGAGAGGGAGCCATGGAGAAATCAGATTGTCAAAGCAATGAGCAAACCGTAGGTAACAGATCTGTTGCCTTCCATTTTAAGAGTGACCTTTAACTCATCAGACTTTGCAAAATAGCTCCCGCCGAGCGCTGCCGTGCCCGCTGGAGGCTTATGTCCTGGGGAACAGCGTGACGGTGGCCCCGGCCCGGCCCTGCCTCGCAGATCTGCTGGGCTGGCGAAAACGCTTGGGCTCTGCGCCGAGGCAGCATCTGAGCTGTTCCCCTTGCGCCCCTGCCCTCAGGGAGGACTCGGATCGGTCGCCAGTGTTGGGCTCTGGTGGGTGATAGCACAGAATGGCAAGGAGCTGTGCCTCTGGGGAACAGAGGATGATAAAGAAAACAAAAATCTCCTTTTCCCAGCTGTTCCAGTGAGGGACAGCAGCGTGGAATTGTGTGTTCTCCGTGACATTGATCCTCCACCGCAAGTGCAAGAAAACGTCTTCAGTTACAGAAACCACATTCAGCTCAAGGTTCAAGGAGCTATTTTTGGGTGCTCAACAGCTTCGCTTGAACTTCTGTCTAATAGGTGGGCCATTGCTGGTGTCAAGATTGGTTTTTGTATTTTGTCATAATTTACTTTTTAAATGCATTTGCATGAAAAAAGAACATGGAAGACGCTCCGCTGCCTCTGTTGACCATGCCAACAGCTCCTTACAGCGACCAGAAACCAGGAACCAGTGGATTACGGAAGAAGACCTTTTATTTTGAATCCAAGACGAACTATTTGCAGAATTTTATCCAGAGTATATTTTTTTCCATAGACTTAAGAGATCGACAAGGATCTTCTATGGTAGTTGGAGGTGATGGGAGATACTTTAATAAGTCTGCAGTGGAACTGATAGTCCAAATGGCTGCTGCCAATGGGGTTGGTAAATGTTAAATGACTAAATTCCTATAATAGTCTAGCTGATGAATACAGAAAACCATAATAGTCACTATGAGATTTAATTTCTCCAGTCTTTATTCAACTGCTAATAATTAACTTTCTAATGGAAAATCAGTTTGGTATTACAGAAATTGCTGGTTTTTCGCTTTCAAGTGACGCAGTCGGATAGAAATATGCAGGAATACACACGCAGCAAAGAAGATAAATACTGCTGGGTTTTTGTGTGTTCTTGGTTTGTGTTTTGAAATGCCACAAGCTGTTGGCACCTGTGGATTTCATAGTCTGTCCATCAGATCATAACCCCTGTGATTGTTGAGTGGAGGAGCGGGAGAGCCCTGGCTCTCAGTGCCAGCTCGGCACAAGCTCTTTCAGCATCAGTCTTAGCTGCTCAGCAAAGGAAAAGGCAAAACATGGTGGTTTCTTTCTCAACAGGTCTAAGTTGTGGTTATGTGATAAGTACTCTGGGAGCCTTTGAAAACTGAAATAATGTGAGAGTTAGCAAGTGAGTGGCAACCTTTGCAGTGATCTCTGTACTGGGAATCTGTATTTTGGGAGCAGAACAGGCGGCTTGTCTGTTTGCAGCAGAGCCTGGTTCATGCACTGCAAGGCTCTGGGCACTGGGGTTTTGGCTTTGGTTCCTTTTGGTTTTTAAGAAGAAAAGCTTCTGTCTGTCTTGGATCTCCTAGTGCAGAGCAAAACTTTGTGCTGAGAGACTTGGCTCTTATGAATTTGTTTGGTAGAAAATCTTATCTGATCACAGGAGGGTAGTTAGTAGTGAATGGGAGAATAGGAGGAGTAAACTTTTGTTTTGGTTTTAAATCAACATATTATCCACCTTGGGGGTGGGACATTGCTTTGGCAATGCAATTTAATGTATTCCTCTTAAGTCAGTGTAAGGGCTGAGCAGAAGAGCTGGAAGATGTACCCAAAGAGCCAGGCCTGCTGCTTGGACAGCTTGACACTAGGACCGAGTTTCTGCTGCTAAAGATGAGGTTAGAGTGACTTTCACCACCTGACACTTTTCTCGTGCATTTCTTCCCAGCAGTGTGGTGCATGTCTGGCTAAAATCTAGTTTCACTGCTTGTTTTTATATTTTTCATCGACTGTTTTTCTGCAGTCTGGCTAATACTTGTGACTATCAACATCATGCTCATCTTGCTCTATAGAATAGAAGGGATGATCCCAAGGATGTTTTCAAATGTAAGAATGAGTATTGTGTTTTGAGTGTGTAAAAATCTCTTTGTCGGTGTGTGGCAGAGACAGGGATTGTTACCTCTACAAAAGCAGGTCAGTGGGATTTCCAAATAGTGCCAAACACACTTGCTGTGTCGCTACCATCACATTGTGTGTTTTGAAGTGAGGATTATTTGGCTGAAGGAAATGACCAGGGTAGTTCCTCCACTTAACCTGACTTGTATAAATAGAAGTGTCTCTATTCAGAGACTGTAACCAAGGCACAGGGTGTGGGGTTGGTGAGGTTATTCCTATGAGGCATCTCTTGTACAGAAGAAGGACTGGAAGGACGTGCTGATGACACTATGGAGCTGTAGACACCAGCTTCCTTGCCCTGGAAAACATGTTTTTGTTGTGAAAGCATCAGCCTGTGCTGCTGGGGTAAGGAAGGGGATTGTGGGAGGTCTTCTTTATTGCCCATGTGCATCTTAGTGGGGCTTTCAGTCAAATCAGGGCGGTGGAAGTGTTGTTGGGCTTGCTTCGAAGTGCTGGAGCCCAAAATCGCTGCACAAGGTGGGGTCTGTTTCTGAACAGGTCTGTGTGGAGTGTTCTGTGAAAGGTATTTTGTTACCATCCTTAGATTTTCCTCATGAGAAATTTCAGAGAATTAAAAAAGATAAAGTGTAAATTGCTCAGCACGCTGCTACACTGAGTAACCTTGTTCAGTGGTTACCACAAAGGATTTAGGATTGGACAGGTGGGGAATGACAGCTGGAAACTTCTGACAGCCAAAGAGGAACCCAAATCCAAGAGCAGCTTGTATGGGGACAAGGTTTTGCTGCTTTTCCTTTCTCGCTGTGGGAGCAGCAATGCAGGTGCGTAAGCTGCAGTTCAGGTGCGCAGGAAGCAGGGCGGACGGGCTGGGTAAGGACAGTGAACTCACCCAACTCTCCGGCAGCTGCTGCGTTGTTCTGGGGAGAAACTCACTCGTTTTGGCAGTTCGCAGCATCCCTTGAGCTGTACGTGAGGCCTGGCAGGGCACTGATGTGGAAGGGCGGTGTGGATGTGACCCTCAAAGGGAAGATGGGAAACCCGAGATGAAGTTTTAGAGAGGAGATTCCTGAAGACTGCATTGATTCTCAATGAAACTGAAGGAGTAAGACGGGAAGGCTGGAGTAAAACGTGAGACAAGCTGTGCTGGCTTGAGACTGAGAACGGGGGGAAAAGCAAAACCAGAATAGACTGCGCTACTCCAAATTAAGCATATGGTGTGTAATAAACTAGTGCGGTCAGCCTGGTAGATGGCCGCTGTGAGGGCTGCAGTGTTAGCTGCTGTGACCAGCTAAGAGAAAGGCATTTATTTTGGGTTTATAAACTGCTCTTTCACATTTCTGCTCGTCGTCTGCTAGATGTGCAGGTCCTTTAGCAAGGTCCTAACCTCACTGGCCCAGCCAGTCTGTGACAGCTGTAGCACATAATAACCCATCAGCAGCGAAGCTGGGGCTTAGCACCAGCACCAGGAATCGCAGTCATCCAGTGCCTGGGGCTTAGCACCGAATGTGGACCTGGAGTCTGGGAACACTGCCTTTTGTTTCCTGGTTTATCTTGCGTTTGAATGAAATTCCTCCTATTTTCTCAGTCATGTATAGGGTCTAATCTGCTTGGTTGATGCAGAGTGGTCTGGTGTTTTTTTAAATCTCTGTCACCTCATCTGGGGGCTATGGTAAGGGGAGCGTTCTTCCAGAAGAATGTTCATCTTCTACTTTATTACGTGAACTCCAGCAAGCGGATCCTGATTGCCTTGTATTGCGTAACACATTGGTCTGGATTTAATCTCTGTGATGTTACTAAATTTATGGAATGAAGGTGCGTTACCTGCTGTAAGAGAATCCGCAGCTGGTGCTATGGCAGTAGTGATGATGTTTGATTTTTATTTGGGCTTCTCTCAGCCTCATTGTGTCTTTTGAAAGCAAAGTTCGAGACCATAACCAGAGGAACGTGGTGGGTTTTTTTTTGCTTGTTTAGATGCCTCGAGAAAGCTCAGTTCTTTAGGATTTGGGGCTCACAGTCATTTGGTTTGCTCTTTAATTTTCAGATCGGTCGTTTGGTTATCGGGCAGAACGGCATTCTCTCCACCCCAGCGGTGTCCTGCATCATCAGGAAAATCAAAGCCATCGGTGGCATCATTCTGACAGCCAGCCACAACCCTGGTGGGCCCAATGGAGATTTTGGCATTAAATTCAACATTGCCAATGGAGGTAAGCTTGCTTGGTTTGTTTCAATTTGCTTTCTTTCTGTTTGGCTGTTTTTGTGTTGACCACAAGGAACCTAATTTAAATGTCTTAATAATATCACAGATATTTAGTGCCCTGAGCAGTGGGTTTCCCTAAACAGAGCAAGGGATTGATCTGCTCCCCTCATACCCTGATATTCCTCTCTTAGGCAGGTATTTGCAGCCACAGCTCTTTTCCTGTACTTCTGAAGTACACTCCTCTGGCACTCGGATTATTTAAATAATTTAAATTTAAATCCGTCTTCCCCCTGGCCCATTTTATCTTGCAGGTCCTGCCCCTGAAGGTATCACAGATAAAATTTTCCAAATTAGCAAGAAAATTGAGGAGTATGCGATCTGCCCAGATCTCCAGGTGGACCTGAGCACCATTGGGAAACAGCAGTTTGACTTGGAGAACAAATTTAAACCGTTTACAGGTAAAACAGCTGTTCTTCCTCTTGGAAAGTTTCAAGTGGAGTCAACATGGATCTGCCATGAATGGGCAAGGACATTGTGTGTTTCTGAAGGAATCTTGTGTAGTTACTTTAATTATATCATTGTTTCTGTCCTGTCAAAGGTTTTACATCAGTAGGTAAATCTGATTCATCAGATTTCACTAAATCAGAGACTGTTTGTCTGTAATGCCACCATTAACTTGTACTTGCAAAACAGAGAACTCTGCAGTTACAGTGTGTTTTCCTGATTAAAAATCATGGTGTTAGTGTTTAATCTTTGTAACTGACTTTTTTTCCATGGTTTAAAACAAAAAAGCAGTCTCTGTGAGTGGGAAAACCATTAAATTTCACATGTGACTTTTGTCAGTCAGCAGTGAAATATGAAAATGCATTTAAAAAAGGCTTTTGAGGAACACTTACTACAAGTATTTTTTTACCATCTCCTGGTGACCTGTGCTTGTAATTAAATGCAAAAAATAATAAAACATTACGAAAGTTGGTATTTCTCTTAGTCCCCATTCTCTATAGTGGGATTTTAATGTTAATGAGATTTTGATGGCTCAGGCTTTATGTTGCCTGTTAGTTGCAAAGGTGCAACTTTTTCAGAATATTAGGTGCACAATTCCCATTGACTTTGGAAATTGGAGATCTGATTTTACATATATATATTTTTTTATTATTATTATTATTAATTTTTTTTTCTTTTTTTTTCCTTTAATCCTACTCACCAGGTAAGTGGAGTAGGACTGAACCCTCTTGAAAGAAGTCCGGGGAGCTGTAGCTGAAACAGTGTTTGTCTTAAGGATTTTTTTGGTCCGTTTGGTCTGTAGCCCAATTAGCAGTGACAGCCTGTAATTAAATTCTTAATATAGGACCATTATTATTGTCTTTATTAAATTATTCTGTGGGATGTTTAATGGCTTTATGCAGATCTCTGGCCCTTTCCACTACGGACTGTCAGCACAGTGCTGTGTGTACCAAAATTAATTTTCTACAGAGACTTCAGACTGTAAGAGTTGGTCTCTATTTACTTTTTTTTTTTTTTCCAGTGGAAATTGTGGACTCGGTAGAAGCTTATGCAAATATGCTGAGGAACATCTTTGACTTCAGTGCATTAAAGGAGCTGCTTTCAGGGAAGAACCATCTGAAAATTCGCATCGATGCCATGCACGGAGGTACGGCTGGGCTTGGGTTTGGGGCATTGTGGGGGCGCAGTGTCCCCACAACTTCACCACCTGCTTTAGAGAAAAAGCTTTTTTCTTGAATTTATGTCCATCACTTCTACATTTTTGTTTGTTTGTTTGTTTTGTACCATATTGCATTTTTCTTCTTGCAGGCAAACTTTTTATGGCTTTATGTTATTTTCTTTTGTGAAAAGTTTGGATTGGGCATTGATCAAGAGCAGAGATATCGGTGGGGTTGGGGGGAATGCTGTGTGGTTCACGTACATCGATCCCCACTGAGGGACAGAGGAGGTTAGTGCTGATAACTGTCATCACAGCTGCCCTGGTAGACTTCACCTCAGCCAGTGTCCCATAGAGGTCACTGCATTTAGGCAAAGATCTGCCCACAGATTTTTGATCACAAAAATGGGAACATTAGACAGTTTTTAAAAATTTAATATATAAGCCAAGCTTGTGAGTCTCTTTCAATAAACATTTTCAGAAGCACCCTTGCTTTCTTAGCATATTGTTTCTCTTGTCTCCAGTACATTCCCATTCCTATGCTCACTTATTTTTTTATTGTCTTCATCATAAGTGTTTGAGAGCAGTAAATCCCACTGTACTGCTGGATGTCCATGACTCACATTTGCATTTTGTTATGTCCTATGTGGCTGTCGTACTAACACCTCCATGCACAAGCCCTTCACGAGTGGGGTCCTGGCTCACATGCTGAGCCCCTGCCATAGCCTCATCCTCACATCATAGAATCAGAGTAGTTTGTGTTGAAGGGACCTTCCCAGCTCCCCCAGTGCCACCCCTGCCATGAGCAGGGACATCTTCACCAGCTCAGGTTGCTCAGAGCCCCATCCAGCCTGGCCTGGGATGTCTCCAGGGATGGTTCATCCACCACCTCTCTGGCCAACCTGGGACAGGCTCTCACCACCCTCAGGGGCAACAATTTCTTCTGAACCCACAAGTGGTTTCACTTATTTAGTGGGACAACCCCTCAGCTGAAAAGTTGGCTTTGGCAAGAGCTTGTGTGCCTGGATGGGTCAGGCTCAAGCACACCTGTGTGCTGCTTGAGGCTTTTGATGTCAGCGCTTGTGCGTTAGTACAATAAACCGTATAAACTGACCTAAGCCGAGCAGACCAGAGGCCTGGCTGGTTATAGGGCAGGGGCAGAGCCTGACTTGTTTCCTCTCCATGTTTTCCCATGATAGTTGTGGGCCCATATGTAAAAAAGATCCTGTGTGAGGAACTTGGAGCCCCTGCAAATTCAGCTGTGAACTGCACCCCCCTAGAGGACTTTGGTGGCCACCATCCTGACCCCAACTTGACCTACGCTGCTGACCTGGTCCAGACCATGAAGACAGGAGAGTATGACTTTGGAGCTGCCTTTGATGGAGATGGGGTAATTGGGCTGTTTTGCGTTCACCTTTTTTCCCTCTAGTCATCTGGGGGGGACTGACTGCTCAGTTGCTTTTAAGGAGAGGAGAACGAAGGCAAAGAGCTGTTTTTTTTAATCCCTCTCTCCCTTCCATAATCATGAGTGGAAGTCAACCACTGGCTGCAGTGTGCCACCGCGGCAATAGTTGACTACTGTGTTAATAATGAAGTCCAAACTGTATTTAAGTAGCTTTAAAGACTGTGAAAAATCAGCAGGGAGGTGAAATATTATGCAGGTGTTGCTATTTAACTTCTTCAAAACTGTATTTATTTTAGTGCAGTCAAAAACCTCTGTGAGCTGTTGGGTTTATAGGCTGCGCCTGCCAAGTTGAACAACTTAGAATCATAGAATCATAGAACTTAGCTCATTGCAGCCTTTTTGCACTAAGCGGGGATGAGAGCTGTTTCTCTCTTGTCTTCACCAGGATCGCAACATGATTCTTGGGAAACACGGCTTCTTTGTGAACCCCTCCGACTCCGTCGCCGTCATTGCTGCCAATATTTTCAGTATCCCTTATTTCCAGCAGACGGGAGTGCGGGGCTTTGCGCGGAGCATGCCCACCAGCGGGGCTCTTGACAGGTAGCATCTGCCTCTGTGCGGGGTGGGAGAGGGGAAGGAGCCCTGCCAAGGAAGGGACGGTCCCCTTTTTGTGGTTTAATGCATGTGAGCGAGTGCAAGGTCCGTCTGAAGGGTGAAGCGGTGCCAGGGCTGCCGTGGGCTGGCGGCCAGGGGAGGCACTGAGGTTTAATGAATTAAATCCCATTTGGGCACATGGCACAGCTGGGCTACTCTTGGCTCTTTCTTTACAGATACGTCCAAATAAATGAGCCTTCCCACCCTTACTTTTTTAATTTGATAGTGATACTTTCTTTGTTAAAAGCTTTGAGATCTACAACTTAAAGTTGTTTTAGAAGTGCTTTACGTCTATTCTTTAGTTGCACATCCCACCCATTTCCCAAACATTACACCAGGATGAAATAGAGGATTGCTGTGCAAAGAATTGTTCCTTGTAAAAAACCAAACCAGGGGCAGGACCTGCCTTCAGTGTTGCCCCAGAAGAGATGCTCAGTAGCAACTGAAGCTCCTACTACAGTATTTCACGTGGGAGCGCTAAGAGTCCAGCTGTGATGTGACTTGGCCTTCTTACCTTTGAAGGGTGGCTCACGCTACAAAGATTGCTTTGTATGAAACTCCAACTGGCTGGAAGTTCTTTGGAAACCTGATGGATGCAAACAAACTGTCTCTGTGTGGAGAGGAAAGTTTTGGTACTGGTAAGTCAGTATTGCTGATTTCACCAATGATTCTGTTATTCCTCCTCTTTGTTCTTCATTGTTCTGGGCAGCTTGGGATTTATCTTTCGTGTGTAGCTGTTAATGCTTCTAAAATCATAAAATAAAAAAGAAGCTTGCACAAATTACTAGTTGAAACAAAACACAATGCTAAAAATTTTGTCAGGCAAGAGCTAGTTCTCCTTTCAGTTATTTAGGAAGGTATAAGTAGATATGCAGGAAGTTTAAGGGCCTCTCTGCTAGCCCGGTCATTGAGTCTGTGGGGATTAAGTGCAGTGTTAAATGTATTTTTCAACTCTTGGTGGCCAGGAAAACCTTCTAAATGTTTTCATTTCTGGAAAGAAATATAGGTTGCAGCATGCAGTTTTATTAGGGAAGGTTTCAGGTCACTATTAAATCTCTGAGCTTAATAGGGCCCTCATTTTCCTGTTCTAAAAACAAGGTATGATTTATAAAGTTTAAATTAACACTTGCCTTTGAACAGTCTGAGCAAGTTATTAGGTTACTGAGAAACAAAGTGAACATCTTAAGGAATTTACTAGGGGTGTGCACGTGACACCAAACTATTATTTGTGCAGGGAACTTAAAGTGAGCAGATTGTGCGCTACGTCGGAGCAGTGTGCTCAAAACGTGCAGTGTTCCCCAGAGGCCTCGGCCGTTTCTGAGTTCTCGCGTGGCATCTGCCACGTAGTTTTAACGACCTGACTCTGGAAACAGGACCTTCCCTGCATACAGCACCTGATTTGTGCACAAAGGTTGAGTTTTATCTCCCTGATATTTTGTTTTGCCCGTTCTCTAAAGGCCTCTGAAGACCACAGGGCAGCTGGTGGGATCTGTGAGACATGGGATCTTGGGGAATTTAGGCTGGCTGATTTCAGGCTCAAACCTTGCATGTTTTCATTCCACCACCCCATATTTCAGTAAAACATTTTAGCCTGCACTTGGGTGTGACCTTAAATCCCCAAATGCCTGCAGTTAGGTGCTTTGTGGAACTGGGGTGCACAACTTAACCTGAAAGGATTACCCCAGCGGTCTGTAGCTGAGGGGATGGCATCACAGACTCAGGTTGAAAGTAGTTTGCTGTGGGGCTGAAGAAATACACAGTGGCAATATTTTCACAATCAAATGCTACTCTGATAACAGGATTTGGCCTCAGGTTGGAAGGAAAGGGAATTTTGGAAAGCATGATATCTCTGTGAAGAAATCTTGAAGTAAATCGTGAGAAAGAAGCATTTTGGAGTTTTGCCCTGAATGATTTCAGCATGTGTTAAGTTTATGTGCTGGACTTTGGCTGATGAGAGGGCAACAGCATTTCAGTAAATAAATAAAAACAAAAAGCAGTAAGTGATTAGTGGAGCTGCTGATAGGAGATGGTCTCTAATGAGCAGCTCTCTAAAATTGTTTCCATCTTGTATTGTGTGAGCAATGAGCTCATAGTTTGTCTACATCCTCCAATAGGTAAGTGACTCTGCATTATAAATAAAAGTGACTGATTCCATTTACAGCAGGGGCTGAAAAAGAGGTTTGAGACTTTGGCCGTGCAGCATCACGGCTGAGTGACGAGGGACTGAAGCAGATTTAGTGGAGAAAAATTGGCCCAGGAGTGTTGAATTCCCCTCAGAAGGCAAAGGGCGTTTGTCCATCTGGCAAATGCACTTTAAGACATGAAAAAGGGTGAGGAAGGTTGCTTGATAATAAGTTAATGAGGAGTTGTTTGGAGCTGGACAGAGTGTGAGTGCTGAAGGGGAGAGAGGTGGAGGAGCAGCTAAATAGACCCAGTAAAAATTGAAACAAACTGTGACCCAGTGGGACTGGAGTCCAGGAGCAATTAGAGTAATGCAACATGACAGAATTCCTGCTTGCTTGCTTGGGTATTTTATACCAGCAATAAGTTGATACATCACATGGGACTTCTGTTTATTTAGCATTCCTCTCCATCACCTTTGTACAGCTCTCTCTGCTGTAAAGGACCATGAGGATAATTTATCGCTGTGTTCACAATAGTGGGATTTATATAAAGCGCCACGTAACCCGTGTCCCAGCCCCCAGCCTTCTTTCCAGACGGTTTTGCACTCTGGCAATTCTGGAGGGAGTGAAATGGCAGCTCAGGAGTGCTCTCTGCAGTAGCCGGCGTACCTGGACTCCTTGGGACTACATTAATACACATTTGGTGGTTTTCCAGAGCACAAATGACAGAACTGCATCTGTGGCACAGCACCCAACTTGCAAGCCAGGAGCGTGGAGCCTGGGTGGGTGTATTCTGGGCTGCCATTTGATCCCTCGTTTAATTTGGGTGTTGGGAGTGCTGTCTAAGTTGTAACACCCTCTCAGGTTTCCTGAGGGTCTGGGTGCTGGGCAGTCCCTGCCATGCTGCTGTCAGCCCCCCCAGCACGCTCCCAGGGCAGGGCAGGGCTGGGCCCTGATGATTTCCTCCTCTCTGTGCAATCCTTGCTTTGGAGGAACCCTCTTTTACCCAAAACTGCATCTTTCACAGCCTCTTAGTACCCAGCAAGTGGGTGCAGGCGCTCGGCGCTCTCCTGGTTTCCACATGTGAATGAAGCCCCTGCTTGCCATGCTGTGCGCCATCCAACAACCTGCTCTTGTCTCCATTGCAGCGTGGTTTTGGAGTCATTAGGGTCTGGCTGCCTCAGCGAGGGCTGACATTGTTCTTGGTGCTCAGCCAGAGTATGTGCTGATCAGAGTACGCTGATTTGGCGGGCAGTGCGTGACAGCTGCTTGAAGAGGTTGATGTTAGTATGTTAGTCCTTCCTGAGCTGTTCCTCTGCGTTTGCCTTTATTTTTTTTATTTTTTCTATGACCTTTTTACTGTGCATTCCCCTTACTTCCTTGGGAACAGAATTAAGGATCTGCGAACAATGAGAGAGAGTGTATGTGTGTGTGTGTGCGTGTGTGTGTGTGTGTGTGCGTGCGTTAGAAGGGGCCGAATGTTTTTGGGCTATAGCTAAAAGCAGATGATATCTTGAACCGTTTTAACAATGCAGCAGGGACTGAGATCATGAAATGCCTTCCATTTGTGAGGTTGTACAGCTGCCAGTTGGGTGGAGGAGAGAAGACAAGGTAGGGCACAGACTCTCACATGAAAGGAGGTGAGAAATGTGTTTATTTTGTGGCTCTGCAGGCTCCGACCACATCCGCGAGAAGGATGGGCTGTGGGCTGTCCTGGCGTGGCTGTCCATCCTCGCCACCCGCAAGCAGAGTGTGGAGGACATCATGAAGGATCACTGGCAGAAATACGGCAGGAACTTCTTCACCAGGTAGGGGGAAAAAAAGCGCTCCTGACGCCTCACACTTATCTCTGCCCAGTGTTCAACCTCCCAAGGTCAGAGCCCCAAGCACTGGTGGCACCAGCCTGTGCTACCGCTGTGCTGTTCCTGCCTCCGACTCTTGCTGTTTCCGTCATGTTGTAGTAATTGCAAACTCCCTGAGCAGTTTGCTGCAGTATGCAACATATCTGAGTTGAATTAAAGAGCGGCTATTTACCTTAACCTTTTATCATGTCCAGTTTAGGTTTTGTTATTCTGAACGTAAATCTAGTTAGTATCAAAGTCTGCAAAGGCTGTACTTTTTATATGTGCATGGTATCTTTTTGCTTTTAATGGAGATTTTTTCTTACAAGACTCCATTTTGCCATTGCAACAGTATGTTTCTTCAGATCACATGTCACGATTTAATTTGTAATATCTTTGGCGATGGCAATGTGTTATCAAATGACTGCCCAGCTCCTAGGCTGTTTTTTACCTGGTTAAGTTTCTGTCCAGGCCCAAAATATGCAAATTTAAACTGCACTAGGCATGGAAGATGAAAAGGGAAGGAGCGAGAACCAACCTGCACATAAGCAGAGGTGGGAACGCTGTCTGGAGTGAAAGCATTAGGCAGAAATCTTTCAACTTGGAAGATCTACATGAAAATTCTGTCTCAAATTGCCAAATGAAAGAACTTGCCTTTTCCTTTTTTTTTTTTCTTTTTTTTTTTTTTTCCCCCATACCGCAAAGCCAGCATACATCTGAGGCATTTAAACCTGTGGAAAAAATGCCCAAGTCTAGAAGAAAAAGGCAGTCTTTTAGCACCAGAGGTATGTCTGCATAGCAAGCTAAGTGCCATGGCAGGCACGTTAGCAAGCCTGTGCGTGCAGCGTCTCGCCAGCCGGGCGAATAAAAGCGGCACAAATCACTCTGGCAATCACAGCATGACATCTCAGATACCAATTTGTGCTTCGGCCGCTCTCTGCTGCCTCTTACCTGGGTTAATGAGACCAAAGCTGGCACCGATGTGTTATCTTGTGCTGCAATCGCACCTGCCTTTTGCTGGGTGGTGCACACAAGGATGTTCACGCAAAATTGTTGTCGTGAGGAACCTGTCGAGATCCTATCGGCAGAATTAGCATATATTCATTGCAGTCAGCATTGTCGGAGTGTAGGCCTAGTGCAAGACAGCAAAATTTGCGCTTTCATTTCTCCTGATGGTGAATGCCTGTGGTATACTGCAGCATAGCTCACAGATTTGTACTGGATCGTAGCACTACTGCGGCTCACAGATCCTCCTCTTTGTCCTTCCTGTTCTCTCCTCCAGCAAGGGAGTAGAGACTTTCTGTGGGGCAGACATCAGTCTTTAAACAAGAGCATCACAAAACATTGCTTCTCCTTACAGCCTCCCCTTCCTCCTCTTGGTTTTGTGGTGACTGGTTGTAGGTATGACTATGAAGAGGTGGATGCAGATGCGGCTAACAAAATGATGAAGGATTTGGAGACTGTGATGTTTGACCGCTCCTTTGTTGGGAAGCAGTTATCATGTGGTGACAAAGTCTACACGGTTGAGAAAGCTGATAATTTTGAGTACAACGATCCTGTGGATGGAAGTGTCTCCAGAAACCAGGTGGGCATAACCTTGCCTGGGCTGAACGTGACTTCAGAGAGGTGTCATGCTCTGTATTTTGGGCTTAATCTTTGTTGCATTTGTACGTGTTTTAAAGCCAAACATTGATTTAATTTTTTTTTTTTTTTTTTTTTCTTTGGAAAATGTTTTCTGCCCTGTGTTTGCTGCTGTGATCTTGCACTGTGTGAGGGAAGTTGCTGCCTTGGAGAGGGAAGGGTCTGGAGGCTGTGTAGCTTCCCCACAGCCACCGCAGTGGGGATGGAGTGAAAGAGCTGAGCTGAGAGGGATCCTTGGGGCATTGGGTCAGCAGCTGAGAAATGGGTTGTGCTGAATTAAGAGTTGAAAAAGGGTTGAATATAAGTCAGCAGTGTGCCAAGGTAGCCAAGGAGGCCACCAGCATCCTGGTGTGGCCAGCAGGCCCAGGGCAGTAACCATCCTCCTGTACTGGTGGGAGGCCCAACCTCAAATCCTGGGGTCTGTTTTGGGCCCCTCATGCCAAGAAAGCCCTTGAGGGACCGGGGAGGTTCAGCCTGGAGAACAGGAGCTGAGGGGAGACCTCCTGATCTCTGAACTGCCTGAAAGGAGCTTGGAGCCGGGAGGGTCGGGCTCTGCTCCCAAGGAACAAGTGCCAGGACAGAGGAAACGACCTCAAGTTGCGCCAGGGGAGGTTGAGGTTGGATGTTGGGAACAATTTCTTCCGCAAAGGGCTGTTGGGCATTGGAACAGGCTGCCCAGGGCAGTGGTGGAGTCACCATCCCTGGAGGGATGAGGTTCTTGGGGATGTGGTTTAGAGGTGGACTTGGTAGTGCCAGGTTAACAGTTGAACTTGATCTTAAAGTTCTTTTCCAACCAAAATGATTCTATGAAACCCCACGGGAGCATGAGGCACAAACCCTCCCATTCAGGTCTTATTTTCTCTCCAGCACCAGACCCACAGGTTGCTGCAGGCAAACCCTCTCTAGATGTGCTTGTCCCTGAGCTGGTGGCACCCTTGTGCGCCTGGCCCTCAGAGGGCCGGCAGCAGTACAAAGCAGCTGTGATGGGGAGTGAGTTCAGGCTCCAGAAGTGACAGAAGTATTAAATATGTAACCTGTCACCAGACATTATTGAAATTAAAATGTCCTGTAGATGGATTGGTTTGACAGTGTAATGTGGAAGTATGTTACGTGGGAAGGAATAATGGAGAAATCCTGCAGGAATGATTGCCTTGCCTGTGGGGTGACAGGAGCGTTTTCTTTACGTCCTGTTTTCATGGAAGAGCAGTGGGTTGGTAATATAATAGTTTGGGTTGAAGGGCCCTTCCCAGCTCCCCAGTGCCACCCCTGCCATGAGCAGGGCCATCTTCACCAGCTCAGGTTGCTCAGAGCCCCGTCCAGCCTGGCCTGGGATGTCTCCAGGGATGGGGCATCCACCACCTCTCTGGCCAACCTGGGCCAGGCTCTCACCAACCTCAGGGGCAACAATTTCTTCCTCTTGCTGCATGTGACAGAGAATCAGTCCCTGGCTCTTGTTTTCAAGCAAGTGTTGGGATGAGGGACCTTACAGCAGCAACACGCTTTGCGTTCAGGAGCTGTAGCAAGTTCTCCAGAGTGCGTAAGAAGGGACACCGGCTCCTCCAGGAGTGAGGAGAGGATAACAGATGAGCCTTCAATGGCTTCCAAAAGGAGGAGCTCAGGGATGGCACAGGTCAGGCACAGCCACACAGAGTCTCATGGAAAATACCTGGGTGCCCAAGAGGCACGTGGCTGATAGGCTCTTCTCGTCCTTTTCTCTCCTACCAGGGCTTGCGGCTCATCTTCTCTGATGGCTCCCGCATCATCTTCAGACTGAGCGGTACTGGCAGTGCTGGAGCAACTGTGCGCTTGTACATCGACAGCTACGAGAAGGATGCTCAGAAGATACATCAAGACCCACAGGTAAGCATGGCATATCAGTCTTGGCACTGCTGGCTCCCAACCTCCCTAAAAAGTTTAAATCTTTGCTTAGTGTTGCTTTGCTTAGAGCTATGTGGAGGTGCTAGGTATTTTGAAACCAAGGGCTTTGGTGTCTTTAATCCCAGTATAGATAGATTTATTTAAACATAAAGCTCTATGTGGAACGAGTGTTACTTATTCAGAATCCCTCACAGCTGCTCCTGCAATTGCCCCTGAGTTTTCCTGTTTATGTTCCATCTGTGGCTGGTTGCAGGTGTGGGAGGACACTGTTTCAGTCCTGAACTGACCTTCTAGTTGAAATGTTGCATCACTAGGAATAAAATGAGCTCATTCCTATACTGAATTTGGGAAATATTGCTTAAAACAAATACATGGGGTAAAAGGATGCAGTTTTATATAAGATGATGCTGACCCATTCTGTACTAAGTTTATTACTTACTCTTTGCATCATCATTTAAAAATGCTGTCGACCTCTCTTGTAGGCATGGGAGGAAAAGAATCCTCATTTTATATGCCCCCGCAAACAGTCTTTGAGCTCTTTTTGCATAACTTGCTGTACAGAAAGAGTAACAAAACCCCTGCATTCTGAGAGGCACAAACTAAACTTAGGATTTAACTGTCCTGTGCTGATGGTGCAGCAGAGTTTGGAGTATGGTAGGATGAAGGTGGCAGTGGCAGTACCGGAGCTCTGTTTGGAGCTCTGCATCCCTCACCGTGCTGTCGCTCTCGCTGGTCCCACAGCTCGTGTATGAACCCAAAACAGTCCCTTGACCAGCAGGTGCTGAGTTTTGGGTGTCCCGCGCTGACATCTGTGAGGGAAGGGTGGATGCGACGTGTCCCACTCTGCTCTGCAGTTCTGAGCTATCTCTTTCCTCTCTGCAGGTCATGCTGGCACCTCTCATTTCTATTGCACTGAAACTCTCACAGCTTCACGAAAGAACCGGCCGCACCGGCCCAACCGTCATCACATAAAGGCTTGGTCAGACCCCGTGCTGGAGTGCACACCGAGTGAAGGACGTCAGCCCGTCTCCCCTTTCATTGTCAAATCTGTCACTAAAAGAGGAATACTAATTTTATTGCTGTATTTAAGAACACTATTGCACTGCAAAGGATAGACAATAAAACCCAGCCCCTGTCACCACTCTGTGCACGTTGCTGTGCTGCTTTTCTGCGTCACACAGCACTGCTGGCAATTTGTGTATGGTGCTCATTAGCACAGCCGTTTGGTTTAGCATATGTACTTTTTTTTTTCTTAAACAAAAGGCTCTAGAAATAACAGAGGGACTAAATTCTTCAATAATCCAGAGGCTTTTTTCTATCTTGGAAACTTTCCTGGAAAAGAAGCACAAATGCTTTATGCTTGTTGATACATAGTCTTTTAAATAGGATGTCTCTGAATAAGCAATGGCTGTGTATTAAGGCTGAGTATTTTTCCACTTACGTAGATTTTTCCCTTTAAAAAAAAATATGTAAATTGATCTGCATTTGCCTCTGTATTAGAAAAAACCCACAACAAACCCTCCACAGAGAAATGAGCAATAACGAGCATTGCAGGATATTAAAGTGATATGGGCTACAATTACTATTCAGTGCTCTTTCATTTTCTTACATGGTGATAGGCTCCCTTGTGAAGAATCCAGCATTGTTTTGATGAGCTCTTGTTTGGGTGAATGTGGATAGTAAGATCCTTGAAATAATCAGATTTGCAGGCATTAATGTGCAGTATCTTATCCAAGGGCACAGAGAGGGTCACTTTGGACACAGCTGTAGCTGTTTGATGCTAACGCCTGGAATCCATCCCTGGAGCTGAGCCGTGTTCCCACCCCGACGCCCTGGATGCTCCTCATCCATGGAGGCGACACCCTCCAGCAACGGGGAGAACTCTGGAAAATAACATCAGGTAAATCCACACGACCCTGTTGGGCTGTGATGAAACTACCTTCTCTTTGCTCCTACTCTGCAGCACAGAGCTGGGTCACTCTTCCCTTTTTAATTCGCAGAGGAGGTTTGTGATTGTTTTAGCGGAGAACATGTTGAGAGTATTTGGGGTCTAATGAAGGACTCCATTTCCATACCCCATGTCAGGCATTGTTAGCATGGACACTCCCGTGACTGTTGCCAAGTGAATCAGTGGAAGCGTGAACCGCGTGGCCAGGAAAGGGCAGATGCAGTCAGCGAGGAAGCTTCCAAATTAATCTGGGGAGTCTCCTGTCTCTTGAAAGACCAAGCCTAAATGTACTTGACAGCTTCTTTTGTAGGGCATGGAAACATTTGATCTCTCAGTCAGCTAATAACAAACTTGAAAACAATGTAAATTGGTGATTATAAAATATGCCAGGAGACAAAAGAAGAATTTACACCACAGAGCTTCAGTCTGATTTGATTATAGAATTGCAAAGAATACATTTTGTAAATTGTGTTAGCACTGTAATCGCTGCTCAGTAGAATGATCTAGATCAGTCTTAGGGGAAAGGGAAAAAAGGAGATAATAATAAATGCTAAAAGCTAAGGTAGGAAATGCTACAGCCCCAGGCAGGCTCTGCTAAGCTGCTGTTCTGCAAAGAGCCGTTATGTGCACAGCATCCTCGTGCTGCACCACGGTGGCTGCCAACCCAGGGAAAGCTCCTGCCTGTGTCTGGGAGAGCCACGTTCTCTGTGCCCTGGTCCTAGTCCTGCGAGCCCAGCGCCTCACTTGGCAGGATGGGGGCTTGGAGGTTTCCACCCCCCTGGCTGCAAAGCACTAAACCAGAAAGCTGGGATTAGTGGGGGAAAAACAATTTGGCTGCTCTAATTTGCCTTTTAAGTGTGGCCTGAACAAGTGACCCCGTAGTTCATGGTTGGCCTCTTTTTAAAGCAGGTCAGTCCTGAGTTCCTTCTACTCAACTGCGGGTGCTTTTCAGTCAAACTCTGTGTATTCAAACCTTCTCTCTTGCCCGCAATGATGCTGACGGCTCGGCAGTGGCACGCAGCTCCTTTCTGCTGGGGCTACTGAATTTCAGCATCTTATGAGCTAGAAACCTTCCTGCATTCTCATGGCTTTATCTCAGCTACAGTTCCTCCAGCTGTTCCTTTCCACTGCACCTACATGCAGATCCCAAACTTTTCCCCCTTGTCGATACCCTTCTCTCATGACAAGCAATTTGTGCCCACGTGGCTCTTGGCCGTTCAGCTCAGGGGATTTGGAGCCTAGCACAGGAGAAGGATACAGCTACCGGCAAAACGTTGCGCGTGGGGAAGCCCTGGCAGATTTGCCTGCTGGGTCACTGAGTGGGACGTAGCTCTCGGCAGCTGCCTGAGTGGCAGCACGTCTCTGAATATACAGCGAATGAAGGGAAAGCGGCTGGTGGTCAAGGATAACTGGTACAGTTCTGAATACGGGAGACTTCCATTCTACACGCCAAGGTTCGGTTGGTCGTTATTTTCTCAGGAAATTCACTTCTACGCCTGGGCTGTATTATTGCAGATTCCATCCAAGTCAGTGATGGCGTGCAATGACAGAAACACAGTCAGGCCGTACGGCACTGAATGTGGCAACAGAGGTGTGTGCAGAGGCTCAGCCCCTCTGCGCAGATGGGTATTCACATTAAAAATTACTCCTGGTCTTTCTTTGCTTCTCTTCAGACTAAAGCTAGAGACTCCTGTCCATCCCAGAGGAGCCCAATTAGAACCAGATGTCTCACTAGTCATCTGCATTTTCATCTTTACCCTGAGTTTACGTAATGCAATATCTGATTTCTGCATGCAGTTTCCACTGCTCAAAATGAAAATGCATCACAAGAGCTCACCAACAAAAGCAGGCACAGCCCTATACGCAGCAGAAATCAGCCCAAACGCTCGGTGATTTCTTGTCCCAATCTGGCAGAGCTACCATTGCTTCTGTAGGATCTGATAATGCTCCATCTGCAGAAGATGGGCGGTTTCTCTCTAGATGGCAGCACTGGTAAAGAGTCTTGGAACAGTCTCCAGCAGGCCCAGGGTCTTGCAACACCACAGTTCAGTGTGATTTTATCTGTAATCTGGGCGTCCACTCAAAATTGCTGCATCTCTGAAGTCCTTAGTGAGCACACAGGCTGCCAAGCTTTCCCCAAGCAGATCTCCTGAGCAGAAGTATTGGCACAAAGCTGAAATTCAGCCTGGTAAAGCAAAGGTTCCTTTGAGACTGGCTAAAACAACTCAGGAAAGTGACCTGTTCCTATGTGATAAATCCAAAGTCTAATCCCTAGATCTTCAGCATGCAGAGTTTGGGGCAAAATTTCCAGTTGCCTTTGAAAAAAAAAAATCTGTTTTGGCAGCTTTGCTGTGAAGAGCATGTGTCATTCAGCACAGCTCCATCACGGAACTGACAGCTGTGCCCAGGCACAGGTGAGGAAAGTGGCCGCAAATGAAATTATCAAGTCAAATAAACCAATTATCTTTTTTTCTCAATGTTTTCCCACATTGCCTAGGCATGCAGGACCTCCAGCATGTCCTGGTGTCTCTGTGTGCTTTCTCCACCATCAGCAGAGCTTCTTTTCATTGCTTTCCTTAGTATTCCCTCACATTTGCTGCCTTTGTTTTCACAGGTTGTGATTACAAGCCAGAATTAACAGAGATAAGGGCCCTATTCCCTGTTACGGGAAATGGCTTTATGTGCCAGCACAGAACATGCTGCTGACAGCATCCCACCTGCACTTCAGTTCTGTAAACTCAGATTTTTTTTCTCTGTGGCCAAACACTCAGATACACTCTCATTGAGCTTGGTTACAGGGAACAAATTGAATTTTAATTAGGATGAGGAATCCCAGCATGGATCAACAGTCCTGATCTGCAATGTCATCATCGTGCTCCATGTGAGAGGAGCCAAAGCCGCAGCCATCAGGGTGGGTTCATACAGCATCTGAAGTTGTTATTAAACATCCATCCTCCCTTTTCCAATGGCACAGGTTGTAATTAGCATCATCTTGATAAACAAACGCCAGCTTATTTACATGCACAGCAGCCCTTGCATCCACAACAGAAAGGACAGAGAGGGAATAAATGGTAAAGGAAAGTCCTGTGTCACAGTGAGTGCATATGCGAAGCTTTGAATCATTTGACTCCGTGTTTATCCATCGCTCCTGGGAGACGGGGGGAGCTGGAGGGAAGCAGAGGAGTTTAGGAAGTTCGCAAGCAGAGTGCTTGTGTTGTTTCTGGCACAAAATTACCAGTGGTGTGTGTCCCTTCACAATGCCATTAACCCCCCACAGTGAGGCTGGGAGACCTTCAGAAACGACCAGCTCCATACCGTCCATGAAGGATGGCTCAGGCAACAGCAAGGTTCTGACTGCCCCTAGGAGCTGCCAGCAAGGTGGGGCAGGATCCAGTATCGTGGGGTAAATCTGATAAATGTGGGTTAAAACGCTGGAGATGGCTGCTATTGAAATGAGAAGGTGGATAATTCGGCCAGTTGGTGCTGAAGACCTGCCCTGGCCAGAGCATCCCTCATGCAAGTCCTTTGGGGCACCTGCCTGCGTGGACCCTTCCTGAGACAGGAGCTTTCCTGTGTTCAAGATTTATTTCAAGACAAGCATTTTCCTGCTTAGGTCTGAGTGTTGTTCCCTCCCTGAACTGAGTGTATCGCTGCAGCCTGGTTGGGCTGTGCTAATGCTACACACTTGCCCAGAAAAAGGAGGAGAGAGAAAGGTTTCTGTATTTTTTCCTTCTGACTGCGCAAAAGTGGATGAAACAGGAGACGGAGACTACAAATCTGTCCTATCCCAGTGTAGCCCAAAGACAAAAGCATTAAAATACTCTGTAATTATAGTCAGCCTCAAAGAAGAAATTTTATGATGGCAGTAATCAGACGCGCAGCTCTTACAATCCATGGCACAAAATGAAAGAATGTGTTTTTTTTTTTTTTAAACAATGCTGGGGTTTAATTTGGCTCAGAAACAGTTTGGAGGTGTTTCTCCCTTCATAAGAAATTTGAACTGTTTGACAGTATGACCACTTGGATGACAGAGAAAAAAAATATGTATATTTAAATGATGTTCTTGGCTAATTCCAAACGCCTACATGTTTGGGGGTGAAGCGTAGCCTTTTACAAAGCAAAATGAAGCATCGGTTATGTGCAGCTCAGGCTGAAGAAGATAATTAGTACAGAAGTGTTATTTTAAATAGCTAAATCAGAGTTTATTAGCATGCCTACGTTGACATGGCCAGTGAGGTCCTGACCACCTTTGTCAGAAGTACATGAGCTCTGACAATTTTCAGAGCTCAGAGTGTTCCCCATGTTTTCTAGGTTTTAGTTTGAGTGTCGCCCTTGGTCAGCTGTGGAAGGATCTGCTGGAAAGCTTGTTGTTGTTGTTGCCTTTTTTTGGTTTATTCCTTCTTCTGTTTATTTTCCTAAGGGAAAAGTTGTGGTGAGGCCTCAGCCCCTGCCTGCTCTGCCCTCAGTGAAAATTGGGGTCACGACGGATGCTGGATGGTGGGAGATTTTTGAGGTGCAAGTATAAATATGGACACAAAGCTGCTGGCTATTGTTACTTGTGCTGTTTGCGTCTAGCTTAAAGATATCTTCTGGGATTCTGTTGGTTATTAGAATCGTGACACAGAAAGAAACACGGCAAAATACAGCCAAAGCTGCCCTGGCAGGAGCAAAAGGAATCTACAGGGCACAATATTGGTGTTTGGGTTCAGAAATGCACCAGTCTGGTTTGGAACTTGCTCTGTTTATAGCAACATGCTGTTGTACTTCTTATTTTGATTGAGTAAAATGTTTAATGTAAATTGAAGCCATTGAATTTGTAGTTCATTGCAAAGCAAAAATGTGCTGCAGGTACAGGGCTGCTAATTAGGATCTTGCTTAGGGTGGCAGGTGGGACAGTGGAGCTTCTGGCAACATTTCAAGCATTTACTGTTGATAACATTTGTGTCAGCACTAGAAATGTAAGATATTTGATTTTTCTGCTTTCAGGAAAGAAAAAATAAAAAGAAGAGATGGAATAGATCCATGCAAATTAAACAGCAGCAGAAACAAAACTAGACATTAGTGGTTTCAAATGCCCAGGCTGTACTGGTGAGCTCTCTATCATAGAGGGAATCAACGTCAATTTTTAAGCAGCTATTGTATGTTCTACTTTGAAGTGATTATTGTAAATGTCTTATAAAAAGCAGCTGAGCTGCATTTTTCAATTTTATATACAGGCCCTGAAAACCCACTAAGTAGCTGAATGCCCGCGTGCACGTGTGTTAAACTTATTGTGTGGTAGAAAGACGGTACAGAATATGCCTCAGCTCTTACATAAATAACATATTATTAATTTTTTTCTGCCATTACCGAGTGGGATGATGATAAACAGCACAGCTGCTGGATGTTTCATAGGAACTTGTTTTTAGATCCAGGGAAGTGCTACCGATTCCTCTCACTATGCACTAATTCCTGCAAAATTACGCACAACGGTTTTGCAGCTCAGTGTTTGCATACTGGGTCTTGGCTTTCATCTCAACTTTTGGAGTTTCTTCTCCTTTTTTTCCCTTCTTTGTTTCCAGCTTTTCCTCCTCTTCAGTCTCCTGCGTAATCTCCCAACTTTCCATCTTCTCCGTACCTAATATTTTTTTCCCCTCTAGGTTTCTTTTCTCTTTTGTAGGTGTGTGTGGGATCTTTAACTTCAACATCTGCAAGCCCTGCTCTGCTCTTTCAGCATTGACCAAAATCCCCTCTGTGAAACTTCCAGCATGGGTGTCTGAGAAGTGATTGTGCCGTCAGGTGAGCCTGCAGAAAGGCAGACACTGCAGGTTTTGTAACATATATATATTTTCCCCCCATTAATAATGATTAACATTATTTTAAATCTGTGTAGAGAGACCTTGAGCGATGGCCAAATAGAAGATGGGGTGGGTGCCAAAACCAGAGAGGATGTATCAGTGGCAGGGAGAAGATGACGACACAGGGAGACGTGGGCTGCCTTACAAGATAATTTCCTTAACAGAGGTTTTGCTGAGGGTTATTTGATACAATTTGTGATGGAACACTCCGGACAACATCTCTAACTTTTCTGCTTTAAGCTCTGTAGATTTTAATTTTCATTTACTCCACAGAAACTAATACAAAGAGTGTTTTAATCAACATCTTTTAGCATAAGTGATACACTAGAAACATGAAAAAATATTAAATATTCAGTTACATCCCAGGGTCTCATTGCTTTTATTCCACATACAATGAAAGGTGTGAGTCCTGAAGCAGTCTGAGAGGTGAAGGTTAAATTATGGATATGTATTCAGCATTTTACAAGCCTATGGAGCTGTCAAGGTCTGTAGTCCCTTTTCCTTTAAAGGCTTGTCAGCACATGTTGCTGGGATTGGTGGGAGATCTGCAGCTCAGAGGAGACACACAGAGATGGCGCGAGCTGAAAGGATAAAGAAGACGACAACTAATAGTGGTCTATAAAACCAATATAAGTTGTATTTGTTCCTTTGTTGTTGCAACACCGTGCCAAAACAGAGGCCAACTGTTAACAGAGGCACAGCCAACTTCAGCTTTTGCAGCCTGACAAATGGTCATGTTAGTTACCAAATAACCCGAGACCTCAGGATTAAACTTCTCCAATTGTTTTCACATGATGCAACTTTAAATCTCTCTTTTGAACAGTATTAAATTTCCTTTCATTCCCATAAACTTGAGAAAAAGTTGCCTGCTCTCACATTTCAGACTGTGACCCAGCTAACGTGCACTTTTCCCCTCTGCTAGTCTGGAGAACAGAATAATGAAATTCAGACAACAGTGACCAAATGTTGCTTCGTAGAACTTTGCTTTTACAAAACAGATGAATACTCCTGGGCTCTGAAACACTGCAGGGAACAAAACTTGCAAACCTTATGGAAATAAAATAGTAAGCCTATGCAGTGACTTCATCTCCTTTATCAGATCAGAGACATTTTCACTGGAATTGAAATGGATTTGAAAAACCCCCTCTAAACAGAGCAGAAGAATTAAAAAATCCCACTGAAGCCATTATCGAAATACGGCTTTATTTAAAAAACCCCACACCCATCCAAGTGAAAGCTAAATTTCACAGAGCTATAGAAGGAAAAACCCTCCATCATCCTCATCATTTACATAATTCTTGTTGCAGATAGAGGTGCACTTTTATAAGAGCCAGGAAAAGAAATATTTTAGTGTTTGTGATTAATAAGATGATAAGGAAATGTATTGTGTACGCTGATTTGGACAAAGGGCTATAGAAAATGACCATGGCCGCACTGAGCGGATGTTCAGTTGCTGCAAGGTCTGGAATTTCTCCCTGGAGGTGCTGAGCGCTCTCAGATCTCACAGAAACCCGAACAAGTGAGTCCCCTCAGCATCTTGCCAGATGAGGCCCTATATTTATATAACAAGAAATACCCACTGTGCTGCAGATTTGCTGCTGGTGTGAGTGGAATTGCCTTCACTTAAGCCCATTGCAAATTTAGCCACTAGAGTCAAAATAAAAGGAGCCAAAATATATAAATCCAGCAGACGAAGTTTATGGGGGAACTAAACCAAACATTCAACATCAAGATTTAGTGCAGCCAAATCGTTATAAGTAAACGGGGTACCTTACATCATTTTGTGTCCTAGGGGCATAGTCTCCATTTTAGTGGCGTGCTAAATTCACGCTGATCTCAATAAAAGTTTTACATGCAGAATGAGTGGAAAATACGAGATGTTAGATAGTACGATACAAGTCTATAAACCTGATCCCTAAACCCTGCTATCATGGCTTTGCCAACCCCCCGCTAACTTCCACGCAAATTCCACCGACAGATCTGTAGTTCAGTTTGTCTTAATTGAAAGTCTTAAAGGTGAATTGAAATGTTGTTTGAATAAGAACCTGTTTAAGATGCCAAATCCCTAACAAAATCGCCGCATAGACTTACAAGTAAATAAATTGTAAAGGCAAATGTACAGGCCTTATTATTAACCTGTCAAGCCACAAATTCTGCAACTTATTTTTCTCCTGCAAAAATTGTGACATTCTTTTTCCTCTAATGACTGAAGTATTTTACTACTTGACATGCCTGGCCACAAAGATGATGTTTTGGAAGGTGGGAGGACTAACTCACTACAGGTTGGTCTGGAGCTACCTGGGAATGGTGTGAAGTCATGGATTAAGACAGTTGAATGTAATATCAGTTGTTTTCCCAACTATTGTCTTAATAATGTCCTCCCTGAATCAGCTCTTTGAGGAATGGGTTAATTGATTCCTTTTAGAAAAAGCAAACAAACTTTGCAAGAGGAGTCATGGCCCCTTTGAAGTTGAGGAGTTTCACCTGAAATTACCTGAGATATTTTGCGAAAGTACAACCTGGTCATGCCTGAACTAAGCTGTACATCCATTGCCTTCTTTTCAAGACTCAATTCTGGGGCTAATGAGAAAGTCAGAGGTAAAACAACTGCAACTCTTTCCTCCCGAAGGATGACTACAAAGCACAGCATCTGAAATGCAAATAGCCAGCCTGTGTGACTATGTGGAAGCATCACTGTTGAACGCTGCTCCTGCTGCCCGTCCTGCTCTGTACCATCCCTGACTGCTAAATTAAAGCTTTGAAAGCGTCCAGCACAATGGATATTAAATTTAATGAAACACTGGGGTGCCAGCACACAGTTACAAAAAGAAAGTAATAACAACAAAAATAATGCATGAGAAGCACGCCAGTATTTGCATATGTTAAGTAGTTGGTGGTGTTTGTGTCCCATTCTATCACCCTTATTTTTCCAGAAGGGTAACATTACACGTTGTGGAGGTTTGTAATTCCAGGATATAAGGAACAGAGTCCTTCTGCTATATATATATAAAATTCCAGTGTAATACACATATGAAAGGGAGAGAATTGTGGTCTATTTCAAGGCTTCTCCTTTTATCTTTTCCACAGTCTCCTGCCAATTTTCAAAGTGCTCCCAGATCACAGACTGAACTAGATTATCTGAACAAGATTGTACCAAATCTCCTGATACTCCCTCTGTCATTCCCCAGGGCTACAACCTGTCCTCTGACCCCTGACCGTTCTCTGTCTTCCACTGTTCCTGACAGACATCCAGCCCTTTGCTCTCCTCCCAAGACAAAGAAAAAAAATTCAGCCTGAGAAGGAGACAGAGCTGTTGCAAAGATTGGCACAAACGCACCTCCTCATGGGCCTAACCTGTTGCCTTCAAAATAAAAAGGAAAAATTGCCTAGCAAGATATATGTCTGTCTTGTACATGCCTAGTCTCTATATAATTGTTGATTTTTTTTTGAGAGAGAGAATTCATAATACATTCATATCTCCTGTTCCTTTTAAAGAAATGTGTAATTATTTATACTGCACTTGCTCCTGAAAACTCAGCTGCAAGATGAAGGATGCATCAAGTGAGACAACGTCTTCACCTACATTAGACAGAATTCCTATTTTAAAGAATTAGCAGTGTAAGAAAAATACATATGCAAATCTCCAGCCTTTAAAAAGTACCAGCAATTGTTGTTTTTCACGTTATGTCAGCATTTAAAAGTCAGCAGTGAAATCAGATTTCTATGCAGTCTTGCTGGGAGCCCATGGGCATTCCTCGCCCTATGTCCAGGTTCCACTCTGGAAGCCTTACCATGCTGGTGTAATTCTAGTTGGATTTCAAATGAGCAAAGGATGATTGATACGGCCTCAAATGACTGAATGAAAAAAAATCTGGTATAGATTAATAGAAGTATTAGTGAGAGATGGAAAGGAAAACAAGGATTCTTTTATAATGTGACATGATACTTAAGAACACTCATTGTCAGTAACTACAAATGTGTAATGTTCCTCTTTTATTTTGCTGTACTTCTGACACTATTCTCTTACAATACTTTGCTTATCATCCTCTTGTGAGGTTTATTGTACTTACAAATCATTCCCAGACAGTCAGCTTCTTTGCTATCTTTTCATTAAAAAAAAAAAAAAAAAAATCTGTGTAATACATTTTCCCTGCGGGAACTAATTCCACAAAGATATTGACTACAAGCCTTTCGTTGTTTTAAAATATGTAGACATGCATCAAACAGTTGGTTCTTCTCCCCAGACTCACCTTCTGAAGCTTTATCTGCGCATTACATCTCTGAATCATCCTGCAGACCACAGAGGAGAAACTCTCTCTAATTTGTCATCCCAAGCCAGTGCTTATCCTCACCTCAACTACTTTTTGCCATCAGATCATTCCAAATACTCTGTGCTATTAATTTTATGGTGTTTAGGGTTGTGTCCGCTCTAGTTCCTTTGTTTAATATTTTTAGTTCTTTCACTGTGGTATGACAGACTGCAGCACGTTAAAGGGAAAGGAAGGAGAATATATGTATTGATTTCAAAATGTTGCAGATTGAGAGCAGATGTACCATGTATTCCCAAAACGTATGTTTTAACTTTCATTTATGTGCTGTGCTGAATGGTCTTCAAGCCAGGAAGTGATTTATATTTGCTAATTGCATGTGCTTTGGTAGATTTGCAGCTAAAAATAAATGGTTTGTTTTTTAATCACAAATTATTTCTCTTTTCACACTGCATGTATCTAACATGTAGAAGCTAACTAAAGATTTGGGGAATCTGCATTTAGTTTCCCCATCTGCCAGAGGCTTCTCTTGCATTTTTAGGCACCACCATGGGTTATGCCAAGCTCAGAGGTGTCTGGACCTCACAGACATTTTACTTCATGACACAACAAACAGATTAAGGAAGCACTTTTGTGTTACTGCTCAACAAGTCCAAAGGCAGGTTGCTGCCAAAAGCAGTGGTTCAGCTGCTCATACCCCAGCCCTGAATGAGGGTCCCACTCGCTTTCACTGGATCTCACAGCCCAGCAGCTGCGGGGGGAGCTGACCCAGCTGGAGGAAATGTTGCTCAAAGTTTTCCATGGGACCAGCTGGCTGAATGGACTTGCCCAGATGAACATACAGAAAACAAAAGAGTTTTGTTTTTCTTTTTTTAATTGCAGTCAGCTTGCTGTTAGATCAGCTTAGAAATGATTTGAAATGCCACCTCAGAGGGCCAGGGCAGGCAAGTCTGGGCTGGTGCTGCAGAAATCCTACCCCAGCTGGATGGCCTGACCTTCTCCCTGGCATCAGCTCCCCTATTCCTGTATCTGGATGATAAGTGTCAGGCCCCTGAGGGCACTTATAGCTCCTAATCACTGACCAGCCTCATCTGGGACCTCCCACCCTACCCTTGCCCAAGGGCTCTATTTAAGCTCAGCCCTGCCCCCTGCTTAGCCCCTGCCTGAGCTATGTCAGAGGACTAGCTGTCTGCAGCTCCTGCTGCTCTGGATGCGGACACATGGATCGACTTCCCTGCATGACCTCAGATCTGTCTTATTGCTGGGCTGTTTCTCAGTGACCATTGCTGGAACGGAGTCTGACCTGTGGTTGATTCCTCAGCTTGATCTCAGACCCATCTTACCACCAACAACAACTTGCCTGATGATCTAGACTCTCAGCTGGATCTGGCCCTTGCTTGAGGGTAGTGGGACAGGCTCTGGCTGGTGAGACCCCTGTTCTGCTGGCTGTGGCACCTTCAGCTCCCTGTCCCTTGAGGACCAAAGAGCATTTGCTCTGTGCTGGGAAAAAGGTAGTTCTAGGACCTAAATTGTCAGAACTGTCTCCAGTATCTGTCAGCTTAGCTCTTGAACCACCTCAGCTCCTGGTTCTTTGTGTCAGAAACAATGTGCAGGACTGGGAAGACCATGTTGCTGCCTGGGGAAGACAATGATGTGGGTCCTTCCTAACCCTGGCTTTGTGGGTGGTTTAAGCTGGCCTAAGTTCATACTGCTCCTGAAAGGTCAGGTACTGTGGGGCTGTGCAACTACTGGAGCTGACACAAGGAGTGTATGGGGAATGTGTGATTGGCAAGGGGGAGGGATGGTGGCAGCATGGCTGCCTTCAGCCACCTGTGAAACTGCATCCTAAGGCTTGTTGGAGCAAGGTGGCAAAAGTTCTGCACCTTGAAAAAGGAGCTACTTTGTCTGATGCTGCAGAAATTAAACCCCACCATGCTGCAAACCCAGGTCCCAGCAGCAGACAGTCCCTTCCATGTGTCACACCTTCTCACAGCTCTGGCAGTATGAAGCTTGGCTTGCCTCTTCCATTTAATCCGTATTTGTACATTGGTCGCTTCTCACTAGGAAGCAGATAATTCTTGACATTGTCCTCCTCTGTCTGAGGAGGGATATGTGTACGTTTGCGTATGTGAGGAGAAGGTGGTTTCAGACCTCACGTGGCCTGATGCTTATCTGGGTTTGTTCCTCCTCTTGGAACTCTATTAGCGTCTGACAAGAAATACAAGGTTCATATGGCAGAAAGCAAGCCTAAGAGGGGTGGATCTGATCTAGCAGGAAGCCAGGAGGAAATTCCTTTAATCTTGTCCTTGTTTCCACTCTCCTTGTGAACTTTTTATTAAGCAGTTGCCGACTTTTGAAATCCTAAACCTGATCTAAGCATCCCAGGAATGTGATCATTCTCCTGGATGGAAAGTAGTTATTGCTTCTAGTAGCTTCGGCAAACCCGTGCCATCCACTATGGAACCTGCCTGACCACATTACAGCTGTGATAAAATGGACAGTGAAGAGAAGGATTAAAGTGTTGCTCTTGGCACTTATGGTCTCAGGCAGTAGCTGCACCTGACTTCTTTTCAGGTAGGCTTTTATTTTTTTGTATAAAAGCAAAACTAGGATAAGCTGAATGTTAATTTTCAACCCTCTCTGCCTCAATGAAATAATTCCTAAGATGCAAACTGGACTTTTGAGGTCCTGACTGACAGGAAAAATAGAGGTCCAATAAATTGGAAGTGTTGTGAGGGGGAAATGAGAAGCTCTTGACTATCAACCCACATACGAAGAATAGTTGAGAAATCACTTTTTCCACACTGCAAGTTCTCAGTTTCTTTGCTTTGTTTCAGCAGAAGTGATCTTAAAAAGTAGAGCTCAGTGAGATAAACTTCAAATTATGTAAAACTGACCAGCTGCTCTCTCTGCAGCTGTGTCTGGGCAGCAAGCAATGTCCTTCCCAGGGACAGCAGGCCACTGGTCAGGTACCTCCATCATTCCCACCTCCATTGCTTTGAGCCCTTTGTGCGGGGGCAGGTGTGGGCTGACCTGCGCTTGCAGTTGGGTTGGACACCCTAAGATGGTGATTTCACCACCTCCCTACTGACATGGTGTCCTCCACTTTGTGACTGGGGAGCTTCCTCAGCGAGGTTTGCTGACAAGGTATTCCAGCTCTCATGTGTGACAGAAGACCAGGGAGAGACCTTGGGTGATTAGGAATGGAGGTAACAAGTAACTAAACTAGACTCTGCCTGGAAAAGTGGTTTCCGCCCAGGTGTAACAGTCCCACATATTGCGTTTTCTGTATGAGTGGCAGACCCTTGGAAAGCAAAGTGGGGAGGGAAAGGGACGCTAAACACAACTGCTGCCTTCATCCACCTGCTCTGAAGGGAAAGGCGTGAGTTGGGCTGTGAGGAAGGGCGCCTTCCCTCCGCAGGTGAGGGGCGCCGAGCCCACCTGCTGGCTGAGGCGGGGGGAAAATGGCGCCGGGCGGGGGGAGGCGAGCGCCCCTCTGCGGCGCGCGGGTCGGTTGGGCGGGCGGGACAGTAGGGGGCGCTGCCCGGCCGGACTGCGGCGGGGCCGGGGCTTGGGGGGGCTCGGCCGGGGCCGGGCCGGTCTGTGCGCGGAGCTGGCGGAAAGTGACAAGTGAGGGGTTGAGTGCGGCAGAGGCGGCGGCCGCTTCCCCTCCCGCCGAGAGAGCGCAGCCCCGAGGGCGCGGCGTGGGACGGGTCGGCGGCGCGGGAGGAGGAGGAGGAGACGCGGGCCGGCCCGGGACGCCGGCGCTGCGCGGTGGATGTGGGAGTAGCGGCGGCGCCGGCTCAGGAATGCAGCAGCCGGGCGGCGGGGACGGGAGCCTCTTGCTGCTCCCGCTGCTCCTGCTGCTGCGTGCGGGCAGCCGGGCGGAGCTGGGGGACGCCACACAAGGTAAGGCAGCGTGGGGCCGTGTCCCGGCGGGACGGGGGCGAGACCGGGGCGGGGGTTCTGTGATGGGGGCGACCGGGACCGAGTCTGTCGGTGCCGCCCGTGTGGGGACCGGGGTGCCATGAGGCGCGCCTGGGCGCCTTGCCCGGCTGTGGGGAGCGGAGCGCGGCGCTGCCCGGCTGTGGGGATCGAACCGGGGCTGCCCGGAGCCGCCGCCCTGCTGGGGCTGCGCGGCCCCTCCGCCCGCTGGGGAGCCCGGCGGCTCCAGCGCTCCCCCACACCCGTTAACGAACTCCAAGTTTTATACTTGATCTGTGTTTAATTGCTTCGTAGAAAACCCCTTCCAAGTGTTCGGCCGAGTTATTAGAGAAGTGTAGCCGTTCCCAGGCAATACCGCTTTTGATACGTGATTTATGGTTCCCGAGGTGGTGTTATCAATGATGACTTGTCCTTTAGCTCCAGCTCTGGGAGCTGTTTTGCCATCTCATCGCCCTCGTAGTCTTCCAATTTTTTTTTTTTTTTTTTTAAACAATACCCTTAAAGAAAGCCTCTTTGATTTAGCTTTAACGAGTAGTATTTATTTTGCAATCCTTCTGTTTTATTAGGGTTTTGATTTCAGCCGTTTGCAAATGATTTATATGTTTAAAGCATAGCACAGGCATAAAGGGACCTGGCTGGAATTAGGCAAGAAGGACTGATTTCTGAGGCCAAGTCAGTAAAAAGTGAGCAGTGCTTTTGGACGCCTGCATGAGAATTTCAGCAAGAGGTGGATACTCATGAACTGTGTCTCCTTGAAGCTATTTTATGATGGGTACTTAAATCACAATGCACTTCTGAAAAATCCTACATGATAATATGGTTATATTTAGTATTTAAAGAAGGAAAAGAGTGATCACTAAAGAGACAAAGCTGATGAGTTAAAGTACTTAGCAGTTCAGAACTGAAAAAGCTGTGGGTTTAAAACTTCCAAGCCAAATTACAGATGTTGTAGGATAACTGCCTTTAGAAAGTAAGTCGTAGCTAACAGATACAACGCTCTGGTGTGCCTGAATTTCTCGCCACGTTTCAGCGTGTCTCTAATGATGCCATTACCTGGGACTGTGTGTTCGGTAGTGGAGCCGTTTGAATGACCTCCAGGTATCACAGTGCAACTCTGTTGGGCACAGGAGGCTCCACATTCAATGGCTGGATGATGTTCTAGCTTGGGGAGGAATTCTCCATGACATCTCAGTGGGAAAGTTTTCAAGTGTTGTTTTCTAGTGTCTCCAGGGAATGCTGTATGTGCTTAACAAATAGCTGGATTTTTAAAAAGGGGGCTTGGAAGACAGGCCATCTTTTTTCCTGTTTTTCAGATAATTTCAAAACTTTAGGATTATAATGTGAAATTTTGTGGGTTTCCCAGAGCCTGGAGGGGAAAAAAAACCCACAAGCATAAAGCAGCTGCTCATGTTGGGTCCAAAACTGGCCATTTTTTATTTACTGTGAATTCTACTGGGAAGTATCTATATGAATCCACCTTTATGTATGGCTATTAATATAGTCATTATGCACAATTACTTTCCACAGTGAAATATTTCCTGTATTTTAAGTAATATCTTTGGCAAAAGCTTACAATGTTGACTCATGGGCAGATCAAGTGATTTATTTTTTTTTTTAATAGATAGGCATCTTTCACATATGTTGCAACCACACACTACATTATTCCCCAAACTTGTTAAAGATCTAGGTTTTATGTAAGAATAAGAGAACCTGAACATCTAACACTCTAATTAAACAAATTAACAAACTATTATAAGGAGTTTTACAATTTTTAAGATTGTAGTGGCTGTGTGAATAGATTTTGATCTATCAGGAACCTAACCAAGCATACAGAGCCTTTCAATCCCTACCCTTTTACTGTCATGTTTTTCAAAAAGAGAGAATATGGACTGCTAAATAAGTAAAAGAGTTCATTTTTTTCCCAGACATGTCAGATAAGGACTACAATGAAAGTCCATCTCTGGAGGTAGCCTAAGTTCTACGACCAGAAAAGGTGGGCTGGGAGTCCAAAACCTGACTCTGTAACACAATAAAAACACTGAGGAGCAGTTTGGGCTCTTGGCTCCCCAAGGTCCAGGAGGATCAGAGCCTTATTGTGCTGTGCTTGGTCCAAACATCTGTGAAGACACGACTCCCTTTCCAGAGATTTTGCTGCTTTGCTCCAGTAAACGTGTACAGATGTGCACAAACGGCCTCGTGTGAGTAGCAGCTCAGTAGGACGAGTCCGATGTGGATCTGCGTGGGGGCCAGGAACCCGCACAGCTATTGTCACGTCTCTTTCGGCGGGGATTATTACCCAGTTGTCCATTTAGCTGGGATATTGTCAAGTGACTAAAATTGTTCTGCTGCGTTGCCTTCCAAAAGCTCTTTTTTGTCTTTTCGTCTTCACTTTTTCCCCTGTCTCCCGCTGCTTCCTTTTTGTCAATGACCTTTCCTTGTAGAGAGCAAAACAAAACAAAAAGCGCATTTTCCTTTGTACATTCAGGCCGTCTTTAATGTGTGTTCTTCCCAAGGGTGCTCACGGGCTGGCCCAAGTGTTCTGAATAAAACCACAGAGTTAATTGTGAACATAAGTCACAGGAACTCTCTAACTTGGATATTTTTTCATTCTTTGCAGTATCTGACTATGGATGTTACCACTTCAGCTTTATTATTGCGTATCATGTAACTTGGTGAGGCGTCACAATAGAAGAAGTGTGAATAGTATAAAAGCATAAAGTAAAACCACAGATCTCTAGATTGTGTTTCAGATTATAGGGGGTACTGTTGATTTCTTTGAAAGTTGCCTCTTGTGAGATAGAGTTCCACAGCTCTTGATTAGTCCCTGTGGTTAATTGCTTTGTCCATAGGCTGCTATTTCAGCCAGTATTCACTTATGAGTTTGCACACAAACAAAATGCATTTGTTGCCATAAGCCTGTAAAAGGATGAGAGTAGCTGTCACTGTTGGACTTACCATGATTGTTGTCTCACATTTCATGACAAAAGTTGCTTGAAGTGTCAGCACATTATCTTCAGGACATAATTTCTTTGTTTCTATAATTAATGTCTACTGAAGCTGTTGTGTTCATTACAGAAACTTTAACTTAAAGCATCGCAAAAGAGATCTGGGCAGGGGAGTGTTTTAAAGCTTGTGTATGGATTTTAAATACAATTACATAAATACAGGCAAAGCGGGCGGGGGTGGGGAAGCAGCTTCCCTGAGGTGTGACACTAGATACCACTCTTTGGAAACACATGTAGAAATGCAGCAGTCTTCTGGGACTCAAAACAGCACCTCCGAGTTGAAAACTCTTTTAAAAGAAGTCTCTAACTAAATGCAGCTGCTTTCCACATAGCAATTGTTTTGCAAGCCAGAAATATCTAGAAAGTTAACTAATACATAATAAAAAGTGTAAACCTTTTCTTCCCCAAGCCCTGGAAGAAAACGCAGTCATCCTCAATTGCAAATTTTACGTTCACACAATGGTGCGTGTTTTTTAAATTTTGTATCTTAGGGAACACTTTTTAGTAATCTGCAGTTATTATGGGCTGCAAATTCACATGTTTTATCTACTGTTCTGGTGTGATGTTCTCATCTTGCTGTGGGTACCCAGGTAACATGTGCTGGTAATTCAGTGGTGAAGTTGCTCCTTGACCTGTATCAAGGAGGCAACTTGTGTCAGGGCTGCCCTGGGCACAGCTGGGATGTCCCAAACCAGTCTTGTGCAGGTAGAGGCATCACAGTGATAATGCAGATTACATTCTGATGTATCGAAACACTCCATTGAATATTAAATAAAGTTATTTTATTGTTTACATGCTCTCTTTGATCCAAATTTCTGCTTTCAAAAATGAGCAAACTGGGGCTATTCTCATATTCTCTAGCACTTGAACGCAGAGGGAAGGTTTATGTGAAATGTGGTTATATGGTGGGAAGCAGTTTCTAGTGGTCAGGGTAGTGCAGTGCTGGGAGGGCTGTGGAACCAGTGCCCTAAAGCTGAGCTTAAAGAAATTTCGGGTTGTTTTGGGCTGAGGCAGCAGTCGAATAGTTGAGTGACTTTGAAGGGCTTCTTCCATTCTGGTTTCTTTTTCATTCTAACAGTGGAGATACTGAAAGTCAACCAATGTACTCATTTATAAATGAAACAATAGTGAAAATAATGAGAGCAATTGTCTATGACTCTTTGGAAATAATAACAAAATACTGGTGTTGGCTGAAGGATGCTTCTGTAGGTTTGGTGATTGCAGTTTTACGTACTTTATGATGAATGAAAAGTGCTCCAAAGCTCCCAGAATTTACGTTTGGTGTAAAATTTGGTCAGGTGCTGCAGAAGAAGTTTTAATTTTTCTGTCTGTTTACAAGCAGAGTCACTGTCCCCCCTCACCAGGATGACGTGACGTACGAGGGGCTTGGTCATGTTTAATGTCTTTTAATTGAGTGAAATGACAGAATGTATAGAAAGGCTGTGAAGTTTGCTAAGGTGAAAAAAATGGAATATTTTCAGCTTAAATTGATACCTCTAGTGTGTTATGTAATAATAAAGCTTTAAATATTACTGTTATTTAATAGAAAAGTTCTTTTAGGGCCTCTTGGGAATATAATGTAAAATAACATGCATACATTTGGAATCTCATGCAGTGTGATATTGAAAATGGTGCTCCGCCAAAGTCAGACAGCTTGAGAAGAAGAAGTAGCTTTAGAAAGGAACCCGTTAGTGAGGGAAAGCAATAACACAGGCTTCTCAGCGTATTTCCATGCCAGCATCCCGTGGGGAGGAAGATTGCTTTCCTGGATCTCCTCCTGAAGTGGAGACATCGCAGTGCCACTGTTTCCAAGTAAATCTGCAGAGCAGCGTATGAAAGGAAACAGCGAGTGACTTGTGGAATGAATCCAGTGGTGCATGTTGCTGGAATGGAGACACATTTGAAGGGTGATCCGTTAGATATGATTCCTGAAAAATAATGCAGAATGGTCACCAACAGGAACAGAAAGGCGCATGTTGAGGAGGAACTGGCAGGTGGAAATTAATTGTGGAACCTGTACTGGGTTTCAGCAGTGCCGTGTACAATGCCAGGCTTTTTCTAATGTATTCCAGCAAGTCATTAGCTGGAGTTCATGCTGAAGGCATGAAATAGGCTCTAAAGCAGAAGAAAGCCTAGGTCAAGTCTGCTTTGTTAGTTCTACTGAGTTCCATGGCATAATTGTGCTTGATATCCTCTCTTAACAAAATCCCTTCAGAGCTGCCCAGGGGCTCTGGTTGTGTTTGATCAGCGAGGTGCTACCAAGCACCTTCACAGCACATTGAAGAACAACAAAAAATGGTCTGTTGCAGGCAGTATCCTGCGTTGCCAGTGTTGGCAAGGCCTGGGCAGCGTGTCCCCATCAGCTGGATTGGGAAGATTCCACACTGGTTCAGTAGTGCTGGTCCAGGCTCAACCCAGCCAGGACTTTCTGCTGTCGTGGTGGAGGCCAGAGCCTGGGCATGCTCATGGCACTTGAGAATGTCGAAGGGAAAGCAGATCTGTCTGGCCTTGGTGACAGGGAAAGTTTTAAAAAAATAATCGTTGAGGCAAGTCATTGCATGGAGAGGCAAGACACACTCCTGAAGAGTTTGAGCAAAAGTGCTGGTAACTTTGTGCAGATGTTGCATGTTTTTTATAACTGCTCCCGATGCCCTGTTCTGCGTTGTGTTCCACAAAGGCATGCTTTTACTCAGCAACAGATATCTGGGGCTAGGTTTACGTTAACACTTAGCCATCCCAATATGCAATGGTAAAGTTTCATAATGAGATGAGTTCTTGAGAAAACAGTTAGTGGAGGCCCTGGTGGAAGCCTGCATTTTATTAAAAGTTTTTTTTCAAACTGGTCAGGTCATATGTTGAAACTGATACTTGGCGATGGCTTCCTGTGACCTCCTGCTCCTTTCCTCCAAGGGGTGTCAGTTGTGCGGGGTCCTGTCCTGTTCCCAGATGCTCCGTTCCGTGTGCAGCAGAGGTCTGAACATCTGCTCCACGCAGACCTGGGAAAGAGCCGGAGCAGGGAAGCGCTGTTGGAGCACAGCAGCAGGCCATGGGAAAGGGAAAGATCAGAGATAACCAAGGAAAAATGTACTGCAACTTTATAACTTCATTGTGCATTCCCTCCAGAGACTGGAAATACAGGAGGGTATGCTTTTCTTCTCCTTAGAACTTGAGATTATCTTTGGAAGGATACACACTTCCAGATTCACAGCTTGAGAGTTCCTCTGAAGAGGGAGCTGGTTTGGGCTCCTCTGAAGGAGGCGGCATGGTCCCCCCACAGATGCTAAGCCAGGCCTTAAAAAGTTGATGTGTAATGTGCTGCCTAAGGGTGTCCACATTGTGGCTGGTCATAATGGTTACTGATTCAGAGAAACTGTGCTTCAGTGCTGAAAGTATATGCTGAAGAAGGAGAGATTTTATTATCTATGTGGTTTTATTTTCAAAACTCATGAGGACCTTTAGCTCTGGAGTCACCATCCCTGGAGAGGTTTAAAAGGCATTTAGAGGAGGTTCTTAGGGACATGGGTTAGTGCTAGAGTCAGGTTAGATCATGGTTGGACTCGATGATCCTGAGGCTCTCTTCCAACCAAAATGATTCTATGATTCTTATCATGTTTCTTTCTCAAAATTTCATCAGAAAGTGCACAGGGTGCAGGTCAGAAGCTTCAGAGGCCTGGTCAGGAGAAGTGAAGCTGCTTCAGATGATGCATCAAGTGAGAAATTTTACTAGAGCCCTTTTAAAATTGTGTCTGGTACTCCTCTTCTTGTTGGGCTAACACCACGTTGAGAAGTGGTCATTGTGTTTGTAGCAGCAGCCAAGTAAAATGTACAAGCCTGTCTTGCTACCTCAGCATCTGTACCATCTCTACCTCTGAATGTTTGTGGAATACGTAACTTGGAAAAAGGTTTTGTTTTCTTTCTGGTGAACTCAGTTTCAGTAATTCTGTCCCCAAAGATAAGTGTGATTGTGTCCACAGACTGGTCTCTAGGAAAAGCCAGAATCTTGGCCAAATAACAACAAAAAAACCCACAAACAAACAAAAACCAAAACAAACAAACAGTGTTAGAACGAAGATTAGATCTGTTTTTGATCTAGTGAGGTCTTCTTTGCAAAACTCCTGTTATCACACCTTTCTTTTCATGGAGAGGTATCATCTTTATTGCACAGTGAATATCACTCTCATCTGTGACACATTTATAGAGTTATTGTTTATCTGAGCGCTGTGGAGTCTACATTGTATTTACAAAAGTTTTTAATTCTCCCAGTTTTTCCTTTAAGAGGTCAGTTATCGTGGTTGAACATCTCTTCTCCGAAATTAATTTGGCTTCATATAAAAGGAAGTGTGATTGTAATTGTTTTGTTTATGCTGAAATATTTGATGTGCTGTGTAAGTAACAAGCATTCTGGATGGTTTAGTTTTTAATTTTAGTTTGTATGTTAATTATTCATTCCGTATGTTTTGATTTTTTCCTTTTTTTTTAAATACGTTGTCTTTCTGTGAATTTAGTGAAAATTTATAGCATGATGGTAACATCTCTTTTTGTCCAGAACAAGCTGACTGTAGAGAGCACCACATCAAGCTCTGCTTTCAGTGTGTTTCACCTGGAATGACGGGAAATAATTTAATTCCCAGTTGATTGTCAGGATTTCTGTTATTAAATGCTGTCAAAAGGCCACGGAATAGCCCTAGGTGGATCTTTGCTTCTGACCATTGGCTTGCTAGTCTAGTGTATTGAATAATTTTCTCTTCCTGCATTTAAAGCTCTTCCCCATTTTGATTTGTGCTCCCTTTGCTTTTTTTATGAAGAATAGAAGCCCAGAGCTCCCCTGAGAGCTGAGTAGCTGTGAAAGGCCAGTAATACCCCAGAGCCAGCAGCAAGAGGGAAGCTGGTAATTAGAGGTGAAAATGTGGTACTTTAGAAGTAACTATCAGCCAATGATTAAATCTGAAATTCCAATGGGGTTCTTCCTTTGTTCAGGCCCTGTCTGGGCACTTGGTGCATTTTGCTGCTGGACAGGAGAGTTACATTTATTTTAATTAGCAATATGTCAGAAGTCCTCCCAGAAGCTGTGGCTGGTGCAAAGCTGGTCCCCTTCTAGCTGGTAGATGCTCATGACGCTTGAGCCTCTTCATAGATTTCTTACTTAGTACTCTTGCCAATGCTTTTTACAGCTCTGAATGGTCCAGATTTGTGGTTTGAGAGCACGGTCCCTTTGGCCCGGACTGCACGAAGCAGTTGTGATGAACCTGGGAATGCTGGGCTGCTGGCACCTCTGAGGTCGAAACGCTTCACGTTCACGATAGGATGTTTTTGAACGGAGGGCCTCTCACTTTTAAATTCACTTTTCTTGGCAGTTTGTCAGAGCCCAAGTCTGGCAACCTTTGTAAGTGAGATGCAACAAGCCTCACTTATTTTAGCTATTGGTCTGTCACTGTGTTTTTAATTTACTGTAATTTAATAACTGACACAATGCTGGAATAAATAAATGGGCTGTGAACATTCTCATAGACTTTGGAAGTCCAGCTCAGGGCAAGATTTAGCTTTTAATTAACACTAGCCATGAGATTTATTGTTAAAATTGTATCCTTTTAAATAAGTAAATCTGAAGTTGAGTAAGAGATGAATAATTGAAACCTGGTGTGGGAGAGCAGAATGCGTTTGAGTGCCTGCAGAGCAGAGCGAGTAGAGGCCCAGCGGAGACTCTGCTTCTCATAAGTTATGGGTCATTCCACTGCTGGGCCTTAAGTTGGATGTTGTCATTATTTATCCTCTCCTTTTATTTTTCCTGTGTACGATATGCTGTATGTTGAAAAACACACGTCCTTCACAACATTAGAAACAGTAGTATTTTACGTGTGTATAAACCAGATTTTTAGCACAGCAAAGAGCTTTAGTAAGGGTTTTGGACACCCATTTAAAAGGATCTGTTGAAGGGTTTTTGCTTCTTTTAGCCCCTACTGCTACCTGAGTTCTCCAAAAATAGTCCCAGTCAAGGGAAGAAGCTGTAAATGCATTCTCTCATTATAGAGGAACGCTAGTCATTAGCAAAATTCTAATTCATCAGGGATCCAAAGAAGATGTTCTCCTGATTTTCTTCCATTATGATAGGGGACATGATATCTGATTTACCATTTTCCCTTTAAGAGTCTGTTTGTAGGATGTGATTTATGTTTCGCATTCTGGTTTTGTGATTTATATATATATTTTTTTAACACACCATCTTCTTTTATATCCTTGTATTTCTGACTCTTATGACTGGCTGTGTAGTGAACCCTGAGCAGCAGTAAAAGGTTCACAAAACCTGAGAATATTTTATGTGCAGAAATTTGATGTTCCATATGGACTCCTCTTAAGATCTTTGGTCTCCTACTTTTTATAGCAGCAAATAGGGTTCAGATATGAGGAGCCCTGTGATAAACAATTTTCATTTCAGGCTGAAAATATACAGAGAATGTCAAAGTCAGGCAGATTTACTTTTTTTTTGTTGGTTGTGCTATTCAGGGCGAGACAGATTAGGTTGGCATTCAGCCGACTGTCCTGTTCCTTTCTTCCTGAACTGGTTTTGATGGCAGTGATCACACTTGTCACTCTGGTTTCAAAATCTATTTATCTGTGAAGGTCCTAATAATTCTGGGGCAATTCTTTGATATGTCTTGAAAATTTAGAAAGTTGATAGTTGGTGCTGGGGGAAGGGGGAAAAGTTCTTCTTGGTGTTGCTAGCACGTAAAATTAATTTTCAGTGAATTTGTTCAATAAAGAAGGAGAGACTACATGCAAACTCACTGCTTTTCCTTGCCACAAGGCTCTTGGTTGGGTATCATAATCTCTTATGCGAGGGCTGCAGATGGAAGCGACTCCTGTAAGTGTGGGACCTTTACAAGGATTTTGGGGAACCAGAACATCTGAGGTTGCTCTGTGGTCATTCATGAGGCATGTTCAGTTTTCTTCTCATTCAAGGCCATCCCGAACGCTCTGGGCTTGGGGCTTTTAAGAACTGGGAATATTTCTGACCTGCATTATAATTAGTGCAGAATATCTCCAGTATTTGAACTGGCATAGTTCTTTTTTTTTGTTCTTTTTTTTTGGTCAATTCTACAGAAATCCCCTACCCAAACCCTGTAACTGTCAGATGTTCTCCTATACTTGCCCCCCCTGACAGTTATTATCTCCTAAGATTATCAAGGATAACTTCACATGGACTAATTGTAATAACTGAAAAGGCCTAGGGGGAAGAATTCTGTCTCGCTGTTACAAGTAGGGGATTAAGTGTGTATATATTCAATGTAATTTGCTGACAGGTGTCTATGTACATATCTGTCAGGAGCCCTGTAAAATCACTTGAAATATTACAAAGGATAGCTATGTGGTGATACAGAGGCTCAACTTTCTTTTGCTTTTGTTGCATTATCCCATTTAAACTAATTTTATGCACTCTTTTCATCCCCTTTCCTGTATAAGGTGATGTCGGGCTCCTTGAAAAGTCACTCATGTTCTTGAAGGATTATTGTGCTAATTTAACTCTCTTTTCATCAGGTATCAAGGCCTGATATTATCCTGCTATTTGTTACTGTAAATTACTGACACCGGTGATGGTTGGTGATTACAGTGAAGATGACTGAGGTGCAGGAAGGAAATACTAGTTTTTGATCTCGCTTTGCTGTCTTGAAGATCCTACAAGTGCTTATGATCCTCTGGGGCTTAATCATTCAGTAATGCTGATTAAAATAGTCAATCTGAGCAACAGAGCCTGACAGATTTTCTGCTAGAGTCCTTTAAAGAATCCATGTAATGCATCTTTTAGGAAATTTAGTGGGCAATTGCTTTCAGGCAGCTAAAATATTTCCCATGTAAAAGAATGCCTGCTGTGCTGAAGAAATAACAAGCTGGATTCATGGCAGCTTCTTCTCACAAATATGTTTTTTTCTAATGATCAATGCTTTTGTTAAAAATGATGTTAACAGCACTAGATTCATATTTCTTCTATAGTATTCCTGGGTTCTAAGTTGTTCCATCTGAACTGTATCACTTTAAGTAAAACAGGCATCTGAAGCTATTCAACATATCGATTTTATTTAAATAACGGGTAAAAAGTGAATTATCTAACCTTTCAAAAAAGATGTATCTGTCTTATTTTTGGCCTCGGTGGAATCACTCTCTAAGCCTCTCTTGGGACTGCTGGATAAAATAGAGCTGCTTTCAACATGAAAATGATGATGTGTGGTGCAAGCCCACCCCTCGAGTGTGATGTTACTGCCCTAAAAGATGCTTTTTTGCACAACTAGCGTGAACTCATTCCTGTTAAGGATGATACTTTTCTTTCTCATTGACTTCGTGGCTTAATGTACATTTAAAGAAAGGGGAGAGGTGTTTGTTTTGTTTTGCTCTGCTCTGTGACACCGGTACAACTCCTGAGTATTTCTGATTGATGTTGGTGTTGTTGAAATGTCTGGCGGTACCATGGAGATGGTTATTTTTCTGTAGGTGTGTGCAGCAAAGGAAAAATTAATTGCCAAACAGTGATATTCTGGAGTTCTGCCGCTGCCCCTTTTCCCATAGATGTTAAGCGTCCACTGCAGAACGTGTGAAATGTGAATACTTTGGATTTTGTCTTTAAGCAGAATATAGTGTTGCTTTCACTTCCTGCACCAAATGCCATGGGAGAAGGGATAGTTTTGATGTGTGCAATCCATACTGTGATGAAGAGGTGTCTCAGCTTTCAGGCCTGAAAGACGACTGTCATTTAAAGCCCTTCCCAAATGAGAAAACGGTGTCCATTCCTGCAGAGCTCTTTGGGGGAAGGGAGAAGCAAATGCTTTGCATACAGGAAAATATCTGCTCAGGGGGTATTTGATTTCACTAAACAAAATATTATCCAACCTCCTTTGCATGACTTTCATACCATAGTGGGGTTAAAATGAACAGCCAAATGCAAATGGTTACACTTCTTGTTCCATAGATGTTCTCATGCCCTCCACCAACCTTAACCATAATATCCTGTCTTCTTAAAGAAATCTATACTAGGAAATTAAAAGTAATCTTATTTGCCTAGTAAAAAACTGTATAGAATTCAGTCAAACCCTAATGAAAAGACACTGTTTATTTCTACTAGAATATTTCTCAGACTGAATGAATGACTTGAAATACGCAGTTTTATTTCCAAATTTTAAGTCCATTTGTATGTCAGCGAAGTATTTACAGTATTTGATGAAAGCGGTTAGTACTTGAGACAATATTTGTTCTTGAAGCCTATGTTTAGTAATTGTGTGTGCAATTCAAGGAGAGTAATGGGAGTTCTCTGAACATGAACTTATTTTTCACATTTTGGAGGAATATAAATATATAAAAAGGGAAATGTTTAATGTTATACAATTAAATCAGCTCTCTGGATTGGGAAATCACTCCTAGTTTTAGTCTCCTTCGGGGCTTCTTTGGCTTTTATTAGTGTTCTCATCACAGCATGGAGTTCTGAAATGAGTGATTTTTGTGTATGTAGAAAAGGGACTCTGTCTCCTTTGTATCGAGATCCTGGTATGTCTGAAGATTCAATATACAGGAGGGTCACCCCTGGAAAGCACAAAGACAAAAGATTTGGAAATTCACTGTTAGTGGTGTTACTTTTGATCTGTGTTTTTTAATGATGAACTTGACCTCTCTGGAACTCTGTTGAGATTTGTGGGTGAAATGGCACACACTGAACTTTGTGAAATTATATTGTTTTTGGTAGAAGGCTTATTCAAAGATGCTGAGTGTTCGACGGCATCATCCGATGTGGAGTCCAGCTGCATTCTTTTATGAGGAGCAGAGCGCGTTTTGGGGCTATGCTATCAAACTACTCTGACGAATCATTTCTGTTGGCAATTCCAAGTCCTGGGGTTTCATTTGCGTTTTAGTGTATACTTGTGTCAGCCAGCATCTGCTTAGATGTTTTCTATTAACATCCCTTTTAATTTTGGGATATACCATGCTTGATTGAAGCTTTGAAGTCACAGGAAGATATTCTGACCAAATCTGTTCTTCTTTGCACTAATATAAATGCAGAATAAATGCATACTGTGACCGGTGCTGGTAATAAATTATCTTTGTTGAAGAGTCCATTATTTGAAATTCCCAGTTCCTTCGGTTCAGCAAGACTCCAAATGTCTTGATTTTTCCAAGCACGCTGCAAGGCTGCCTGCTTATCGGAGCTGCTTGATAAGAATAGATGGAAGGAACGGGAGCTGATAGAAATCAGGAGTGGGTAGTGGTAGTCACTGATAAGTGCTCCATGACATACTATGCATGCATTAAGAAAAAAGTATTAAGATGCATTTTTTGGTGCATGTGCCAAAAGCATAGGGCAGTTACAGTTTGAAATGAATGCCCTGATCTGGAGTTAGAGATGCGGTGTTGTTCAATTCTTACGTGCACGTGATGAACAGCAGAGAAACAGAACATACCATGAAGTTGTACAGCAGTGCCAGCTCTTCAGTTGTTTTGTGTTTATAAGCAGATGCTTATTCTTTAATCTAGGGAATGATTGGTATATTAGCCAGAGTGTGACTGATGGACCAAGAGATGCAATCAATTTGTTTCCAAGCAGAGACATGTCTGGTCTAATATAACACAGGCACAGCAATGATAATGCAGCTTTCAGTGCTTTTTCTGATTTTCCAGTTTTTAGTGACTGGGAGTTATTAAAAAAATATAAATCCGTCTATAGCAATTTAGTTTTTCGGGGAGAATGTACTGGGGAACAGAATTACAGATGTTCATGTGGCCAAGCCCTATGATGGTGTTGGCAAATGACAAGAGCTGCAATGGCACAGCAGCTAAAATGATTGACTTATTTTTCTTTCAAAAGCTTTATTTATATTAGAAGCTTTATATCTCAAATAAAATTATCTTTATGTGAATGGGGACTATACTTGTAATGACTTAGTTTAGAAAAGTAATGTCAACACCCCAAAGGATTTCTGGCCTTTGATTTTTCCAGGGTCCAATGGAAACCTCTCACAGGGGCTGGATAATGTCTCGTTCTGACTTCTGTTGCAGCACACGGACAGAAGTGTCTTGACAGCTTCCAAACCAATAATATCTTACTTATGTTTCAATATATGAGTAACAGCACCAGCTCGCTGGAGATTATCTTTTTGTAATGTCTTTAGTTCTGTAACATACTGTAGCCAGATGAATATAAATCCTTCAGCATTTTGAAGAACAGGAACGTATCCCTTTTAAAAATGTGTGTCATAGCAGGGATGTGCAGTAACATTAATTCACCAAGCCAGAATTGTATTCTTTTAATTAAGAGGTGCAGTTAGCAGAGCGCATGATACTTCTTCCTCTTCATGCTGTTTCTTTCCTCTTTTCTAATCTCTGTGCTCCAGTGTGTTTTTTTTTCACGGTCCTTGGGAGTCTTGTTTCTTCAAAGTGTTCCCCTGCTGACTATTTTGAGGCCTAAGCAGTTTTTTTGCAGCTCTGATTTAAAAGAATCTGTTCCCTTTGATTGCTTAAATAATTCCATTGCTCCCTATGTGATGAGTTTCTCTGCAGTGGAAGAGCTGAAAGGAGAAGAGCGCTAAGAGCTGCTGGTGCTGCTTGGTCCGTCTGATGTGATGATGTCTCATCCAAATGGGGCGCATCTTTGTGTGTCCCTGGTTTGTCACCTTAGCCTGGGGACTGTGTAAATGAGTCTTTGCATCGGACAGTACAAGGAGAGACTGGTGAAGCCGTTCTGTGCAAACTGGTGCTGGAAATGTTCCGCTGCTGTGGAAAAAGCTGTTCCATGTGGTGCTGCTGTAGATGCCTCTGGTCATTCTCTGCAGGCAAGTTCTGGTGCTTTATCAGCTGCAGCAAGAAGTGAGAACTCCTCCTGCTAATCTTACACAGGCAATTGCTGGAGTGAGGAAAAATGCCTCAAGCTGTTACCTCCTCTGCAGGGCTGGTTTGGTTTCCCCTTTCCCATCCTCTCCTTTTGCCCCCCAGCATATGCATCACTGCCTGTGTTTGCCTTTTTTCTACTATTGACAGCAAATGTTGCTTATTTATTCTTGTCTCAAGGAAAACTTTGAAAATAGTATCTTGCCTTTTAATTTAATATCTGCTGGTTCCTAGATTACTGTGGTGGCAGAATCTGAACTGTTCAGACTGGGGACATCTGTGTTTGTTCAAGAAACAACAGGAGATGTGGTGGATGGGAAAAAGATGAAGTTTGTTGATGCACAAGAAACTGGCTACATACCTTGAAGAAAGTGTTAAATAACAATCTCTGCTTAAGGCCCCAATCCAGCAAAGCACTTAAACATATATTGTAGCTGTAAACAGTTGAGACGTCCAGTGGATTTAAATGGGACTAGTTTTGTGTTTAAAGTTAGATACTCGCTTGAGTGCCTTTCTGGATCAGGGCCTAAGTGAGTGAGAGTTTGAGTTGTTTTTCATTTATGAGACTTGAAAGTGAGATCTGACCAGTGGTTAGTGATGTCCTGGGGCATCTGAGATCCCAGAGACGTTTTAAGGCTATAGCCCTGCTGCTGCTTTTCCTGACACTTGCAAATATACTTGTTTTTCCTTGCTGATTTTTCTGTTCACAAGTCAAATGACTTATGGAGAATGTGAATCTAAACCAGGCAAATAATTCACTGCATGCTGGGGTAATGCTGGAACTGATCACATTTTTCAAGCACCTCAACCCAACTTGTGTGATGGAAGAGAAAGAAGGAGCAATAGAAGTAGTGATATAGCAGTGACTTCCTACTTTGCTGATGTAAGTACATGTAAAATTCTTAGTCTTATGTAAGTACAAATAAAACTGTAGGTGAGGTTTTAAAATATATAGGTCCTATGTAGGTAATCTCTATCTTTTTGTGAATCTTCAGGCTATCCTAGAAGTGTTTCTTAGGGAAACAGGATTTTTTTCAAGCAATTATCAGCTTTGCCATTGACTTACTCTGCAACAATTTGTCTCCTTCCCAATCTGTGTGGAGTAGGATAATAATGTTTACTCACCTGTGTAATACAAGTTCAGATCCTTGAATGAAAGGCCCTACTGTGCAAAAATACAAGGTAGCAGAATTGTGGGGTGGGAAATATTTCATACCTGCAACTTCAGACTATTTACAGTGAATGCAGTGAAGTTTGCATTACCAAATAGGTAAGGTGCACTTGCTTTGCACTAGTGCATTGTCTTGCTTTAAAAAGAAATAACACAACACTTGTCGCTATTTTAGTATTGGTACAAATGTGAAGGACAGCTTTCTAATCCCTTAGGTGTGGAAATTCTACTGCTGTTATTTCTGGTTATTGATCCACTCTGCTTTTGGCTAATGTGCTGCCTACCTCCCATTCCTCTCCTGGCTTTCAAATCCATGTCATTTTGGACTCTCTGTGGCATAGTACTTTGAAGAAGCTGGCAGAGAAAAAAGGTTGCAGTAGCAGGGTAATGAAGATGAGAATCTAATTTGGTAACGATTAATGCTTAAAGAATAATATTAATTTTTATTGTGTATGGCTCTGTAGCAACTGGGCAAGTTGAACACCATGGTCCAGGTTGTGCCTGGGAAGGAACAGGCTTCTTGTTTTGCCTGTCCCTTCAATATGGAATGAAGTGTGTGAGGAGGGACAGTGCCCAGAGCAGAATATGTGACCAAAAGTCAAAGAAGTAAATGAAAGAATATAGAAAATTGTGAAATAAGCAGCTCTTTTGTTAACTTTCAGTCATCGGCCACAGAGGTGGGTTTACAATATATTGGGTAAAGGCCCTTATAATTTTTCCTACATAAGCCTTAGGTCAGGAAATACACCTGACAAAGCTATATTTTGTAGAGCTGTGTAAAATACCTTTTCATAAGTCTTTGTTTCATATTCATTTGCCTAAATCTTCTTACAAATTTTCCTAGCGTTTCACGTGCACAAACTGTATCATTGTTTTGGAAAATGCGAGTCTGACCACTGTAAATGGGTTTATATTTCCAACAGGGCAGTTATTTAATTTCCTGTTGGAAGTCTGCAAATGTTGGCACTGTTCACTCCTTGGCAGGAAGCCAGAAGAGAATACGGTATCATTAACGTGCTGCAGTCCGTGCAGGATTTCAATTGGTTTCATCCAAACTTTAAGACCAGAGTATAACAACATATATTTTTTTTGATTAAACTTCATAAAAGCAGCCGGGGAGATAGGGGTGAAAGGAGGGTGATCGGGTGTTCTGTAGTATGAGAACAGCTTTTGTTCTTCCTTACCTAGCCTTGTGTTGGTGTAATTTTAATTTTCCGTGAAGGCTGAGGTCTGATCCTGAAATTGTCTTTTTTCAGTATAACCACATTCCCCGATGCAGTTACTTTCCTTGGGCTTCATGTGCGCGGTCCCTGCGGAAGGACGAGTGCCAAGGTTTAAACCTCTAATAGTGCCAGTGACGTGACTGAAAGTCCTGAAGTCACCCAGGTGCGTTTCCAAAGGATTCACCAGCGTCCAGAGGACTGAGGTGTCTGGGAAATGCCATCTTTAGAGACAAGCGCTTAGAAATGACTTGGAAAGCAAACTGTTGTAAGAAAAAAAAAAAAAAGAAGATATTTTTATTCAGAGTTTGTTTTAAATGCACAAACCTAACTGCAATGTGAATTAGACTAGTTCAGTGTAAAACCACCTAATTTTCCTTTGGTGCCTGCCGTAAGTTGTCTATAGCTACATGATGCTTCAGGCAAGGCGATTTTCTCTGTTTAAAAGAGTTATTAGCTCATCTGGACCTTCTGTCCACTGTTGCCCAACTTGCTCAGGTGCTTCTCCATTGCTCTGTGGTTTGCGATGCAGAGATACTCCTAATGAAGTCTACCACTTGAAATAAAGGGAGCCCACTTCAGTTTTCTTTTGCAAGTTTTTCATTTTGAAAGGAGCTACCTGTTGAAAGCAAATGATCAAACAATGTGGCAGACTCTCCAGTGCTTGGAAGCCCTTAAATCAAGGCTGACTTTGCAAACAATGCACTCCCAGCTGTGGTGGGCGAGATGCAGGAATTGCTGGATGTTGGAACTTGTGACACGTGTCACACCGGGGATCAGACTTAATGATTATTGTGGTCTCTACTAAATCTTGCATAAAGCAAGTACTTCAGCGTAATCTGTTTGGATTTGCCCTGTTCTTAGCTGGAGCAGCTGCTTTTTTTCTCAGTAATTTGGGTGAACGCTTGTAGAAATACGAGCGCAATTTATATATTATAGTTAATATTTGCACTCACTTTTTCTGGTGTATCTGAATCTGTAGTAGGTAAAGCTGTATGATGGAAAGCAGAGGAAGGATGAAAAGCATGTTTTGAACTCCTGTCATACATACTTCGGTATTGTTTCTTGAATGATATCCTTGGCTGCTGATAATACGTAGCTTACACTATTGAAATGTCTTGAATCAGGATGGGTAATATCGAAATAAGTCTTCTGTGTCAAAAGATCGGTTTCTAAAGGAAAATGCACATAAAATCCAAAGCATGTAAAGCATCTAAGTGGTGTGCCTGAACTTATGTACTGCAATAATGTACTTCTGCCACTTTCATATTTTTTGATAACTCATTTAATAAGATCTGTAGGTTTTCTTTCTTCCCCCTCCCCCCCAGCATACAGATGAATGCACTTATCTGTATTTACATCCCAAAAGGCAAACTAGAGAGTGTTCTTTCCATATGTTCATGGAGCTTATGGCAGTAGTAAGTGTATAGGGAGAAGAGACCCTCTGGTCCTTTACAGTTTCTTCTGGGTGTTAAATTTCATGCAGAAAAATATGGTTCTTATTGCAGCTTGGCAGGCTTTAGAAAAAAACAAATCTTTTCAATGTTCCATCTAAAAGAAATATAGCACGCTCAATTTTTATTTCTCTGCTGTCTCTTAGTATCCAGAAGTTATCAATCTTGTATTGTAGGTTTGATCAAGGGATCTCAGAACTGTTTATAAACAATTTTTAATTTTTCACTGTACCTTGCTGATAGTATTTTCTCCTTTTAGATATGTATGGAGGAGCACGGGTAAAATAGCTTGCTTGAAATACCAAAAGAGAACCTGTAGCAGATCTGGGGATAGAAGGCAGGGATCTTCTGTTCCACACGCCTGTTTTACCAACATTTTTAAGATCAAAGAGGTTAAATGTGGTGTTTTATGTGTTTCAAATCAATACAAGACATGCCAACTTTTAAACACAAATTTGGACTAAAAAATAAATGTATATTTAGACATCTAAAAAATCAGGTTTATATAGCAAAGGGAGAATAAAAGAACACCAATCAGCCACACAACAAACAGTGATATCTTACCTATATGCTAATATATCCTGATTAAAAAAAAAATGAACTCACAACATGGTGTAAATAGCATGAAACTCTTAAAAGCCTTACACCTGAGATACTATGTAAAAAAACAACCCCCCAACAACAAGGAGCGCTTCCATTTATCATTAAATGTTTGAATTTTAGCTGAATGCATAGCTATCAAATATAAAATGACAAAGTGCTTTTAAATTTGCTTCTTGACTTGGAAAAGTATTTTGATTAACAGTCAGAGTGGTAGAGATCAAAATCCTTAGGAAATAAGGATGATATAAAAAATACTGTGGTTTGGTAGCCTGAAGACTGAAATTCATAAGTAAGATCCTATGGGAAGCAAATCTAAAAGAGGAAAAGTATTTAAGGGAATCTGTAGTTACTTATAGAGATTATATACTTCAGATGTGAGGACATCTCCTGGTATACGGGAATGATGAGAGGTGTGACTAAAAGAGAGAAAGTGGCTACAAACATGAGGAGGAAGAATCTAAAAACTGGAAATAGGTACAAAATCTTCAGATAAACACAGCGGCAAAATCAGAAAAGCAAAGGAACAGAGTAGGACTAAAGCTCTAAGTGATAACGTGAGAAGCAGTAAAAGAGAAATGCTGACTTGTGATTTCGTGCACAGGGAAAATTGTGATAGGTGAAACCAAAGGCTCTTTTTTGTGCTACTTTCCACACTGCCCTGAAAAAAACAGCAAAAACAATGATCGTAAAGATGTAAGGACTGCAATCTCAGTCTAGAATAAGAAAAAACAGGTAGAGAGTGCTTGGATAAATTAGATGTTTTCATATTGTTTCTGTTGGTTCTTTAACCTCTGAGGAGTCACCCAGGTCAGTGTCAGGAGCAAGAGACACTGGATTTGTGTACTGATGGGGGCAGACCTAGAAAATCGGGAACAAAAGGGGGGAAAAAAAAAAGAGGGGCATACATAAAACCTGTTAAAAAGAGAAGTGCCAAGGAATTATACATCAGTCTGCTTGACAACAGATAAATTATTTGCAAGCAGCTGGAAGATAACAAGGAGATAAACAGCAAGCTAAAATGGTTTTGTTAAGAACAAATCCTGTCACGCCAATCTCCTTTCCTCTTACAGCAGTTCATTGAATCTTGTGGAGAACACGAGGTGACATATCTTCAGTTCCTGTAAACTGGGGATGTCACTGCTCCTGTGCCGTCCCTTGAGTCATCCACAGAGGGTCTCAGTGAAACTAGGGGAGCATCGAGGCAGAACCGGAGCCATTGCAAACCAAGGGTGGCTCTTGGGGTTTGCAGAAAAAATGATGAGCCTCTGAATAAATGAAAAACCTTGGGCCCTGTGCTTTGGTGGTTCTGGTAGCAACCTGGGAAATGGAATAACTATTGTGCTGGAGGATGCACAGGTGGGAGCTTTTAAAATGATCTTGCTCTACTGGAGAAATAGAAGAAATATGATGAAATGGAATAAGTGTAATGTATTAAACTTGCTAAAGGAGTATTCACCTGTATAAATGACAGAATAGGAATGTGGTTAGGTTGCAGCTCTTCTAAAATGATTTGGGAGTTTTCACGGAAGAGAAATGGAGCAGAGTCAACAGCGGTGCACTGTGAGGAAAGGCAAACGTTGTGCTTGGCTGTGTCAGCAGCAATCGAACCAGCAGGGTACAAGAAGTCGTCTGTCCCTCTGCTCAGCAGGAGTGAGACCTCGACCGGAGGAATACTGTGGCTAGTTTGGGGAAGCGTGTATTGGGAAAGGTATGGATCAGCTGGAGAAAGCCCAGTGAGAACAGCGAGAATCGTCACGGAGCTAAGAAAACGTGACCTGTGAGGATGAATGAACAGAGGTTGCATCGCCAAAAAGGAAAAAAAAAAGGCAGATGTTATGAGTTGTTAGTACATAAGCTGTTACAGGAAGAGAACAGGGTATTCCCAATGGCAGTGATTGCTAGGACAAAAGTTATTCTGCTTAATTTACAGCAGAATAGATTTAATTTAGATATGAGGAAAAAGCTTGCCAGGATAAGGAGAATAAAGCCCTTTGCAATCCTGGGAGGCCGTGAGGTCTGTGTTGCTCACAGGTGAGGTTTGTATCTGTCAGGGCTGAGTTTGGGGAGGGATGGGGCAAGAGGGCTCTGCCACATTGGGTTTACCCTGGTTAACCTGATGACTCTAAAAGGATCCTAGAGAAACTAGCTATTTCTTCAGGCCTTTACAAATACACACATTAATTAAAACAATAGTAATACCATACCTAAATTGTTTCTCGCCTAAGACCCGATGAATATAAAATGGTTTTGGGTATGAAAGGTTGTAGACAACAAATATTATTCAGACCTAAACTGTAGTACATGATCCTGAATCCCTCTTCTGTCCTTGCTCCTGGGACTTGTTATATCCTAAAAGGAAGGGAGCATCTCTGGTGCGCGTTGCGGAGTGTTCACCTGCGGCGTTTCTCTAAAAGCCTATTAGTCTTTCCCTCTAACAAAGTGCATTTTTAGTTCTGTCCAAGGAGATGACAAATACGTCTACTTTATTAATCACACGAGTCACTCGAGAACAGCAAAACATCAAACAGTTTGAAAGGACTGAGTCTGTCAGAATCTCTAATGTTTTTTCTGTATCTGTGTAATAGTCTTTGATTCACTTCTGGCTTCCCAAGTAGTTCAAGTCTGCCAAGAAGCCCAATCACTCAACACCAACCCACAAAACTGAATAGACTTAGGTTCACTGTCGTTTTGAGTTAATGCATCAGTGATGAGTCTAGTCCAAGAGCAGGAAAAAAAAATCCGTTTTCCAGAGTTGTGTGAGCCATTAAGAGGGGTAGCTCTGCTGGGACTAGTTTATATATAAGTTAAATACCAGATATGAGGGGTTGTCTGTACTGAAAAATAAGTAGTCTGTCGTTATACAGAAAACAGAGGCCCATTTCTCTGTGTACATGTGGCTAACTCACAATTTAGGCCCCGAAGGATGTATCTGTTGAAAAGAGGAGGCAGAGATTGCCAAGAAAAAAAGGCATGCCCTGCTCAAATAACAAGTATTACTTTCCCCTCTCTCCTTCCTCCTCCCCCCCCCAAATACATATATACGCATGCTGCCCCCCCCTTTTTAATACTCAATTTTTTATTGGAATGGACTGACCTGTAATCTCCTGAGTCTGAGTGCTATGTTTAGCTTTTCTTTCTTCCATTGCAAACCCCAGCATGTTTTTTTGCCACAGTAACTTCCACCTAACATCACCCTCTTTGTGATATCTACTGCAGCTCACTGTTCTGCAAAGGTCAAACTCAGCTTTTTAATATTTATTAATTCAACTTTAGCTAAGAAGTTTTGTGCCGTATGTAATGGTGTCAGACAGTTGAGACAGAATCACACTATTTTCCAGGACGCAAAATTCCTGAATTTTATAGAAGCCTCATAATGCTGCTTGAACTTGGGGTCCCCTAGTCCAACCTCCTGCTTGGAGAGGGACTGTTTTCCCGTCTGTTGTATTATCCACATGTGCTCTATTTCTCTTGGTGGGTTTTGCTATTTTTTTTTTTTGCGGCAGTTCCTCAAGGCCTTGTTAAGCTGCATGTGATGCAAAGACATTTTCTGTTGGCCACTGCTCCTGGTAAGCTCATGGCCTGGGTAATAAAGCTCAGTAACACAGTGGCTGTTAATATGAAACTTGCACATCATTTATTCAAGTGTGTGCATGCATATATAGATGCTACACTGGGGAGCATTACAGAGGTGTTTGGGTTTTTCTCCTAATTCTGAAAGTTTTAAATTTTTAGGTTTTTCTTCCCCTTTTTATTAGTTGTCTATAATGCATCCAGTTATTCAAATACTGCTTGAATATAGTTCATTCTCACACTGTGTCCCATGAAGGCGATATTAACCACTTCCAATGCAGCACTGGAGTCTGACCGGCTGCAGTTTTGTGGAGTATTTATCTGCTGCCTTTGCCGGGCTATTCTGCATGGTATTGTCACAAAGGAAAGAAAACAGACTTAGTTAACACTAAACAGATATTCCTTTGTAATATCTTGAAGTGGTAAAAAACATACCAAACCCAATTTCTGACATTTGGCGGAAAGGAACCTGAAAATTAATATATACAAGATCAATGAGGTTAGTGGGCTTTCTCTGCCACTGACATTATGTACAGCTATGGGAAAGTTAATACTAGAAAAAGTTTCAACAAATCGGGGGGAAAACATCAAAATCGATTCTGTGGCTTAATTTATTTAGGGAAAGTGAAAAGCTGTTGAAGTTAAGAGGGATGATCTTTTATGTGCAATATATTTGATTTGTGTTACCAACAAGGAAAGGGCTATTATTTAGAGTAATGCAAAGAAGACATGACTGTAAATAAGAGGAAGGAAATGCGGACAAGGAAGCCTAAGCTAAATTTCAGAAGGAGTTTTTCCGAAGAGTAAAATCGGTTGGACTGAATAACCTTGCAAGGGAGGTTATTGAAGCTGCATTGCTTGAGATGTTTAAATTGGACTGGGCAGAACTACAGGGGAATATATTTCTGGCAGCAGCTCCTCCTTGGCAGTGGGTTGGGTGTCTGTGCTGGTCCAGCACCCTGGGAAGTCAATGGGGGCCTTTCAGCTCCCTCTGGATTGGGCCTTTCCCACCTGAAGATGTAACTTCTGTTTCTGTGATCTCAGTCGTGTTTAAACGTCTGTGCAGATTTTCAGGTTTCTCAGACTGGAGGAGGGGACGAGCAGCAGGACCACATTTTCCATTATTCTTTAATTATCTAAGACTGCTGCCTGCAAATGCTGCCTTAAAGAGTATTTTTTATAATATGAGATAAAAAGAGATTCTCCTTTTGAGCTTGGGAATGTATCTTTTTCCCTTCATGGCTTTTCATAAACACATTTTTAACCTGCATCCATTTCATTAATATTAGAGTTGCAAGATTTAAAAAAAAAACAGTTTTACTTAATGCAAAATCCCTGTGATGTAAGCCTTGTTGGTTGTCTTGAAATAACCCCAAATATAGATTGGGTTGATAATGTGTAATGTAAATACAATTAGTAGCCTGTGTTTGCTTGTTTACTTGTTTGTTTTACTAAGGGAAAAAGGTCTGCAGAAAAATAACACATATCAAATTCAGGTCACAGGAAGGAACTGCATTATATCCTTAGGTTTGCTACCTCAGATCATGTAACTGCTCTTAGTCTTTCAATTCCAGAGCAATAAAAAGCAGTATTTTTAGCCTCACAAATTTAAATAACACGGTACGGTCCCCTGATATTGCTGAGTCTCTGTGGGAACAAACTGTGGCATATTGTGTTTTTCCTCCCTCGTTTCTCTGCCATATGTAGTTAATCGAATAATAGTTGGTGGGATGGCCGTGCCGGGATGCGGCTGCCACGCTGGGGGAAAGTTGCAGGGCCTTTGGCTTTCGCGGTTGGGTTATCTCAGCAAATCAGTCGGTGAAACAATGGGGCGAGTTCTTCACAGATCCGTGAGTCCCTTCTGCCGGCACGTGGCAGCCTGCCCACCGCTCCGCCGCTTGGCACAGAGATCTGCTCCTTAGGTATTGAAAGCTTTCCTCTTGGAAATTAGCTTTTGTTGAAGTTTATATAAGTCTTTGGGATTAGAGTGTTGTTTTTTTTTTTTTTTTTTTTTTCCATTAAGCAAAAAATGCTCACATCTATAAACCCATTTTTATATTCCTAGAATTGTTTGGAAAAATAGCAACTGATTTTTTGTTGTTGTTGTTTTGTTTGATTGGGTTTTGTTGGTTTCTTTGTCATCCTCTGAGCTTTGGCACCGTTGACGCTTTACTACTTATTTCTGTGGTGAATGGGAAGACACTTTTTCAGCCATTGCACAGCATGCTGCAGCTGCACAGAAACGGAGACGGGCCCAACTCCTCTTCTGCCGTGCCCAAAATCCACAGGGCACATTTGTGGCCACCAGTTTGGATCCTCTCCCGAATGCGAATTCTTTCCCACAGCCATTTAAGCCTTTCTAAATGTGGTGGGTTTTTTTTTTTTTTTTTTCCATTGCAAAGACACATTTGGGCATTAAACATGCGCTTAGAGAGAGTATAAAGGAGAGGAAGAAAGTGTTTGAACTGGGCACAGCAGCCTCACCTCTCCTGTCCCTGGGGGGAGCGTCTTCCCCAGGAGAGGTGTGTGTGTGTTTGTACTTAGGTGCTGTGTGTATGTGTGTTTGTACCCAGGAGCTCTGTGTGTGTGTGTGTGTGTGTGTGTGTGTGTGTGTGCGCGTTCATACCTGGTGGCTTTGGGCACTTTGGGGAAAGCAAAAAACTCTGCATCGGACAGTGCATTGGTGCATTTGGGTACCAAATTTTACTGAAGCAAGTGTGGGATTGTTTGGAGTTTCAGCCTGGAGAGGAGGCATTGTTCTGCTTCTGTGCGGATAATCATACATTTTATTAAATACTACTGCTGAACTGCACCTATGCTGCCCTTCAAAGCACTGTGAGGTGATTTCCATGTTGATTTTTGGTTAAGATGTTTTTTTCCTATCCCCTGGTACTTACCACTGTAAATACCCCAAAGCCTCACAATCTGGCATAATTTTCCTCATGTCATTCCTTGTGAGCAAGGACTGCTGTCCCATTTTTCACTTGGGAAATGGAGACACAGGCTAAATAACTTTGTCTAGGATGACACCGGAGAAAGAGATAATTATCTCAGATTCAAACCCTGAGCTCTCCTTGCTCAGGTGGCAACTGTCACCTCCAGACCACTCGCACGGAGCCTGGAGGGGACACGTTTGTACTGGTATGGTGGAAGCTGCTGGTCACACTGGTATCAGAGTCACAGTGTCATGACAGATACTGAATCTTGATTTTATACTCAAGGTGTCAAAACACTAAAAGACCACTGCTCAACCCCATGCCCTTTCAGGGAGGGGTTCAAACTTTAGTCAAGAAATCCTCTTTTACATGTTTAGTAGACAAATTGTTTGGGATATTTTTTATTACTTTTTTTTTAATATAAATCTGATTTTAGGTGGAAATCATTCAGATACTACTTGCCTGTGGCATTTGGTTGTGTTGTAGGTGGGACAGTTCAGGGGTGTAGCCTTAAAAAAATCCAAACCAGCCCAGCAATACTTTTAGCAGGTACTTCTGACACCATCGGTAAAGTGCTAGGTACTTGATTCAGCTTTTCGGTATAACATAGCAAAAAATGATGAGATACTGTAAAGTATAATCATAAGACATGAGTTAGTGTTTATAAAATGCTGCATTTTATATTTATAATCAGCTGCACAGTACTTGCAGCACAAACACCTCGTTCCTCCATGAGGTGTGCTCGAAGCAATTTTTTTAGTGTACTTTGAGGTAACTGTTACTGTTTTGAGCACTTTGCAATTTGCGTGTCCTGTTCTGCAATGAAAAAGCAATGAATTATTTCCAGCTAGTTATAAGCTGCTCTTATTCTGTCAACACAGAGTAGAAATCCTGATCATCTTTCTCCATGACACAAATTTTCACACTTTCTGCGGTTAATGTAATTGCAAACGCTGCCAGATAATGGCCTGCATTCTGGGCATGGAACTGAGACCATGTGTATTATCCCATATTTTAAAATAATTGGCCTGTACATGTTACAGAGTTTGGAACTTAATTTTGGAAAGCAGCATTAATTCTTGGCAGCACTTTTTGGCACTGAGCAGCGTGTGTTTTTGTGCGCGGCAGCTTTGTTGAGCAGCATGAAGAGGGTTAATGCTGATAACACTGGCAAAGTCTCCAGGGGAACTGACCCAGCCTGGCTCAAACAGTGGGGAGCTAATAGAAGTTTGCTGCTTTATTCAGAGCAGGGTAGTCAAGCATCTGAACTTCCCACCAAACTCTGTTTTCTATTGTGCTTTTGATGCCGGCTTTCTGTAGCGCTCCGCGCCAAAAGACAAACATTTGCAACTCCGTCCTTCCAATTCTGACTACACAGCATTTAGTCTTAAAGTTAAATCTGTAACAATGCTAGGCTTAGTTAAACAGACTGGTTGGGGAAAGGAGTTTTGCTATTTACAACTAAGAACATTTGATCTATTTCAGAATAGAATATGTAAAGAAATAGAGTGCACTCACACTTGGATGCTGAGATAATGCTACTGGGTTAATCTTATCTGGAGTTTTCTTTAGAAATAAAGCTTCTAAGTTTTGATGAGGGTGAATGTCATCTTTATCTCTCTAAAGCACTTATTGTATATTAGTGCTCTAGGTAAGCAGTGAAGGCAGAGGACCTGATTTCTGCTATCAGCTTCTCACTGTAGTCTGAGCACTGCTGTTCGCTTAGTTCAAGTATTTTACATAAAAGAGGAAAAAAAAAATCACTTTGCAGTCAATGAAGCCTCAAGCTTATTTTTCTTTGTGACATTTCCCTTGTTTTTTTCCTCAGTACACACTTTTCTTATGCATATAAATTTTATTTTTAAACAAAAATACACAAATGAATTTGCTATAAATTTGATGTACCTATAGACATGAGAGTGAATTGTCCATATACTGGCAATACACCATTGGGTGGATTGCTAAACTTACATATTGCAAAAAAGTTGTACATCTGTGCCTGGGTATGGAACAGTGTGTAGCTCATGAAGGTGCCAGGGAATTTTGCCTCTGTGAGCAAGGCCAGGAGACGGCCACGCTGTAAAACGTATATTGCATTGGGATCTACGAGTAACTCTTGACCTGGCCCAGACAACTGATTGACATAAAGAACAGAGGGTATCTGATCTCAAATACTTGGCAGAAACAAAACTGCCTTGTCGTGACTTTCTGTGATCCCTCAGTTGGAGTCTTTTCGAAAATCATAAGGATGGAGACCCTGTATTGAAAGACTGTCTGGTAAGATATTGTTGAAAAGAGGCAGGGGGAAAAGAGTTTCTGAAGAATTTAGAACCCTGTTGATCTACTAACCCCATTGAAAAGACCAGCTGAAGCAGAAAGTCCCAAAAGGGTTAAGTGGAGGCAGGTGTTCAGTGGACATGATAAACTATATCCCTTTCAGCTCTCAAGAAATATCTCATTTCTGCTGTGGGATGCAGACAGCAATGACTCTGTGCACTTCTTTATAACTAAATACTGTCTAAAGACTGATTAAGTTTCCCTGATACCTATTGTAGATATTCTTATCAAAATAAGTAAATGGTGGTGGATTTTTTTAATATAAGGAAAAGTTCCTTTTTTTCCTCTCCACCTAGACGAGGCCCTGTGCCGTCCTCTCCTGGAGCAGCGTGCAGGACCTGGGCTGCCTCATCCACCTGGGCTACATTCACTGCTTATTTTACACACAAGCTGTTTTCCTTTGTCTCCTTGTTCTCCTTCCCCAGTTCCAGGCGTGGCAAGCTGAAGGAGTCAAATTTAGGCTTGTGAGGGCTTCTCCCTTGTTCTTCTCTGCTGTTAACATGCCTCTCCTGGTTTTATTGTACATCCCAAGCAGGTTTCCAGGTGACATGTATGGAAATACTGGCGAGGTTAATGGGACGTGAGGAGAAATATTAAAAATCTTAATTTATATTGGGACACCGGGCAAATCTTATTTCCAGAACCTCTTTTGGTCTGTAGGTGAATTCTGAAAACTCTTAAAACTTCATAGGATGTGCTGTCTGTTGCACGATCTCCTCTGCCCTTTGCAGCGTCGTCCCCTCCTCACAGCAAGTGTTTGGTGCCGTGCACCCAGAGCCACAGCTGATTTCTGAACAGAGCTCTTGTTGGGCTTCATCTGGCACAGCACGTTAGTTTAGTTCTGTTGTTTTCCTCTCCCATTTCTCCAGCACTTTTAGGGTTGGTTGCATTTAGTTTTCTAGTAGGCCTGGTGAAAAGTAAGAGAACATTCTGAACTTTTAAAAAATGGGGTATTCGTATAGGACTGACTAATTTTTTTACTTGTTTTAGTGTAATTTATTTAAATATGAAATATTAGAGCACATGTTAACAGGAACAAAAGATTCCAGGAATTTTTCATTTACCAAAATGAATTTTAATTTATCAAAAGGCCCCGACATCTCGAGGCAAGCACGACGTGTCCTTTGTGTTTCAGTCTGGCGCTGGCTCCCAGCCACGAGGCCGTGAGGGATCGTTTTCACCCGAGGCCTCTTGTCGTTGGAGGAAATCAATCTTGTGTGATACAAAATGCCCGAGCGTTGAAGGCCCGTCCATCTTCAGGAGCTTCAGACTCATTCCCTTCTTTTCAGGGACTTGGCTTGAAGGCAAAGGCTGAACTCTCTTCTTGTCCAAGAAAAATGAACAAGCCTTGTAAAGATGCTTTCTCCTCTGACTGGATGTCTATTGAGCTGGAAGATTTTGACTTCTCCCTGGAGTGGGGAAGATGTGGGTGGCCTTCAGCAGAGACGAGGCTGCCGAACAATGCGGCCATTGTTTGAGCTCCTCCAGGAGGTGGCTGAGTGTTGCTTTAACGTGGTGGTTCTGTTTCTGGTGGGCTGGTAATACTGAGGCATTGCTTTTTGTCTTGTAATTATAACAGTATTAGCTAAAGTTTTCTCCCTTGCTTGTATTAATTAGTCAGTGATGTCGATGGGATAGTATTTGGGTTACTCTCTCTTCATGTGTGAGAGTAGGAGTCTATAAGAAATAAGGGTAGGAGTCTATAAGAAATAAGGGTAGGAATCTATAAGAAGTAAGTGTGGAATCAGAAAATGCACGTTTTCCCAGGGAATAAATTTGAGGTGGCAGCTTGTGAACACTCTCTGCATTATGGTTAAAAAGGAATAAAAACAACAACAAAAATAAAACTGCCATCTTAAGTCTTATAGCCCATTGCATTAGTGTGACCAAGGTACTGGTTTCTGCAGCTCATGATACCCAGGGACCTGGTGTGGGGAGCTGGGGTAGTTGTAACGTCCCAGCGACCAGATACCCCATTTACGGCAGTGGCTGGAGTAAGGATTCTGCTTGTCTTTGCAGAATAAATTGGCTCAGACCTTCTGTAATTACTCCCTTTTCTCCTCATTTTTTTTAAATTACATGTTTAATTTGGGAAATTATTTAATACAGACTTCTGTATTCTAATTGTAGTTTCTGTCTGCTGTTACTTGGGGAAGAACTGTTGTGTTCTCTGCTCAGCAGATAGGAAGGCACCTGGCTGAAGGCCTCCTTGGGGGAAGCCTTTAGGTTTTTTGAGATAATCTGCAGTTTGTTCTGTTTCCTCACAGCTGCTTTTTAGAAAAACCCTAACTCCTTCAAGTTGGTATTAAAATGAGCAAATAAGAAGTCTGTTTTCTCTTTGCTGGCCTACATGGCATTTTACCTTATAAATCATCTGTTTGAAGCGTGTGGAATCTGGAGCAATATCCATGGCAACACGTTACACACACATTGCACAGCTGTAAGTCCACGAGAGGGGAAATCTGGGTGTCACTGAAGTGCACACAAAACTCTGGTATGCAGCGGGCCCGAGACTTCACACCCTCTCCAAAGTTCTGCTGGATTAAATGCTCCACACTGGGTTTTGGGTTGTTGGGGTGGGCTTTTTTAGTTGTTTGGGGTTTTGTTTTTCAACTAAGGTAAGACTGAGCAGCTGCTGCTGCTGGAGTCATTCGGAATGAGTCATAAGGGGGTAGAGTGGAAAATATTTTTAAATAATTGCATTTTGCTTAAGAAAAACATACACATAATGTTGAGGCAGTTCAAGGCATAATGGACGTGTGGCCCTTGCTTTCTGAGATGTACAGAACTTGTACCTTTCTCTGGAGTGTGTGTGACTAAAGGCTCTCTGCACTTCTGTGAGATGTTCAGCCCCCGCATCCCCTTCACAGAGAATGCTGTGCACATAGGTTTATGTTCAGCAGGCAGGAAAGGAAGATTTGCTCGAGGATTATGCTGCAGGAGGGCTGAAATCAGAGCAAAGGGCTTATGCTGACGGCGGGATGCTTTGCACTCCCAGGAGGGCAACACACTACAGGCGTCAGAATTGGGCTGTTTGTGTTACTAGCTACAATTCTTGGTCTTGCAGAATTATCTGGGCTTTGTTTCGGGTCCAGTGCTGCGCTTCCAGACTCTGCCACGTTACGTTACTGAAGGAAATGTCAGCGTCTGGCATTGCCACCCAGAGAGGAGAGGTGATTACAGCTCAGGCTGTTACTTATGAGAACTCAGCCTGGTATTTCTGTCATTGTGGCAGATCTTCATAAACCCTAATCTCTGTGACCAGGGGCAAAAGTAAGAGAATTGAACAACCAAACAGTTGTTACTTAATTGAATGTATTACATGCAGATGTGAGAGAGCAGACTTTGATAATGTGCTTCCAATACAAAATGTTAAGGAGCTGCCACAATAATTGTTCTTATCCACTGAGATTAGGACTAGCTATGGTCTTAAAGACCAAGCTATTAGTTAGATGATGGAATAGCTGTCATGGAATTGCTGTTATTCCTGGTCTTTAAGGATGTTTGGCCACTTTTGGTAGAGCTGATCCTGCTTTGAGCTGAAGGGAGGGAAGCGGTGGTGTCTCCAGCACGACCTCGGCTCTGCTGTAGGTAGCATCTTTGCAAAGATCTCCAGAATGGGAGTTGCTGTACTTAGAACAGTGGAAATAAGATTCCAGAAAGTGTAAGTTTGTTAGATTTCCCTTAGCGAAAAGGTGAGGATCCTCATTGCTTCTCCAGTGATTGTCCTGCTCGTTTTTGTTGGACCTGCTGTTGTAGAGCGTGTCTGCAGGGTGACTGATGGCTTTGCTTTGCTGTGAGTGGGAACTCACTCAGCTCCAGACTCATTTCTCTTTGTCTGTTCGCTAAAGGGTCCTCTGAACTGTGATAGTGGAGGTGTGTCACAGTGCCTGCCTACCACAGCTTTTCTTCTGCTATTTATTTTCCAGAAGAAAACAATGGATATAGTGGATAAATGAGAAAGAACATGAACATCAGCATTGAGTTAAATAAACAGGGAGTGGTGGTTCTTTTGCTGTGGTTGTGTCAGATGTGTTGGGCAAAGTCATGGCACTAGGGTCTGCTAATTTCTTCCTGCCATCGGCAAATATCCCTGTCACTTGCCTGTCCGCAATGCTGGCTTCATAATAAAAATTCAGTGAACTTGCATGGTGAGATTAGTTTTTAAGGCTTGTTCCAAATTCGAATGGAAGGTGAGCCCTGGTTTCTTCTCACCACAGCAGAAGTGCAGCCGTGACCTGGCAAGGGCAACAAAAGCAGTTATTGTTAAAAACAGCACAAGAAACTAGAGGCTCCTGGCTCAAAAGCCAGTGCCCAGACTCCCCAGGCACATGACACAATTTACCAACATGCAGCCTGGTTTTAGCAGTTTTAATGTCAAACATATATCATCATTAGTCTCACTCCAGCAGCCTATGTATTTTCCTTTTCTTTATTTTCTTCCTGAAAGCTGCGAGCAGCTCCAGTAATTCTTGAGAATAAATCTTATTTCATCAAAGCGAGTCCCTCGTCCAAAGCCCTGTTTATCTTTGCGGCTCTGTCTGGGCTTTAATTTTTCAGGGAGTCAGGAGTGGCCGCATTGTGCTTCCTGACCAGATGTACAAACAGCGATCGCGCGGGCACTGGGATGAGCTGCATTCCTATCATTATTTTGCAATGATAAGATCTATTAAGCTACCAGGACAGTCGTTGTTTATTATGTTGATTCATAACTTTATTAACTCCCAAGGAGCTCATTGATTTGATAAATTCTGTCAGGAGCACGGTGCTGTGAAAAGAACTAGTAAGTACATGTGATCCAAATGACTTTCACATGAAAATCAAGTGTGTGCTTACAGCCTCTTGGTTGATTCTCTGAGTACTTTTTTCCAAGGGACTTTTAACTGTGAAGCTTAAATTGATAGAAATGCCATAATTATCTGCATGTCTATCTAAAGATGAAAATATTTAAATGATGTTAAACGTCATGCAATGTGGCTTTAGCTGATGGTGTGCCAATAGAGAAAAATCTAATAGTTTTTAAAGGCAGAATTTTAAAGTTCTCACCCTAAATTTCCCTCTACTGAACCAGAGAAGATGGCTCTCCATGAACATGCTCATTGTGCAGGCAGAATTCTGTCCTGCTCTGGGTCTGATTGAAGCATATAAATGATTTTTCCTGAGTTTGTGCGAGTCTCTTGGGCACAACGATTTAAGAAACATTTGACCTGCCCTGGAGGGGTTTATTGTAGCTTAGACTGTCTTAACTCAGTGACTCAGGAGACACCAGTCCAACAAACTGTTGATACTTTTAATTTAGCCTTTTCTGAATTTCTGTCAGTGGTCTGAACGTAGCCAGAATGGCTGCCTACCTCCTCCCCTGACACATTATTTAATTGTGGTCAGTTCTGGATAGTTACGATTTATGATCTGTTGGTTGTGTTCATGAATGCTTTGGGAATGGCGCTCTTTTCTTGGACTGAGTTTGTCCAGATGTATCAATATTTTGCTTTGGATGATATAAAATAAATGATCGAGATTAACTGCCTGCGACATTCTCTTTTTAACAATGAAGTAGGACTATTTTTCATATTGGGAGATGCCTTTCAAACAAATATTGAGGTTTGCAAAGTGGTTATAGCAGCCTGTGCACAAGTGGTTTTCCATTAGCTTTTGCTGTGTCTTTTTGGCATCCTGAGAAGACAGTGGGGCATCTGCTCATGATAATCTGCCATAAAGGCTTCCGATGGTGTGATGATGACCTAAGTGTGAAAGGATGGAGTGAAATCTTCTCAGCTAGTGCTGCTCTGGTAGGAGATGAGCTGGGAATTGGTTTGGAGAATTTCGTGATGAGAATGGAAAAGCTATAGTGTGATTTTTATTTATTTTTTTCTTTTTAAGTTTCATTAGCTCTGGTCAAACAGAACAGGTCAGATCTCCAAGGGCTGATGTTATCTCGGGCTCCTCACAGCTTTGCTCCTTTGTTGCTGCTATTCCTTGGGGTGACACTGTGCTCTGTGCAAGGGGCTCCTGAAAAGAGCAGCGCTAGGCACTTGCATGACAAAACCACGGAGCTGACAGTTGCTAATGGGACAGAAGAGCCCATTTCCCCTGCTCTGCCAGCAGAAATTGGTCATTCAGAGCCTCCAGCTGTTAGGGGGGGGGAAAAAAAAAGATGAGAACTCATCTGAGGAGTCTCTGACAGTGGAAGACGTGACTGTTCACATCAGGCGCTGTTCTTCAGCTCTGTTCTTCAGTGGCTGTTTGTTGTTTGTGTGACCAGAATAGTTCACTTGATCGCTTAATAGCTCTTGGGTTCAGCAGATGACTTGCCAGGTTGGACCAAAGACCCCCCCCAGACAGAGCAGCTTGTCTCTGATGGATGGCCAGGAGCCCAAATTGGGCCAGCAGTGTCAAACCACTGCAGCAATAGGATCCTGCCATGTTCAGACATGAAGCATCTTGAACTGCAAGTGGGTTATTAGTTTTGCAATTTGATGTAAGAAAATCTGGTACAATCAAAATGAGTGTAGGGTATAGAGATGTAATAAACCTATCGGAACAGTTAGTGGTTTCATTTGGGAAACAGGAAGAGCAATTATCATTTTGATATGTTAATTTGTGCATTTAAAATTATTCCAACTAGGTAGGAAGGATTTTCTGTATAAAGAATTGATGGGGTCAGGCTTCCAAAGCTACGTTTGACAGCTTGACTTGGGTTTGATGGGAGGGATGCTGGAAATGAGGGGATCTAAGTATGAGTCAGCCAGGCTGGGCTGCACAAAGTCCCGACCTGTGCTTTGTTTTACAAATGTACAAGTAAATTGTCTACTTTGAGGTTGGAAACAGTTGGATTTTTCAAAGAAAGAGCTGCTTGCCCAGGATTAGGTCTTTGATATTTCTCAATTGTTTTGTTTTTCTAAGCTAGAGAAAGCTTTGAGCATGTAATACCTGCAGAGCTATTTTTTTTTTTTGTGGAAAGCCAATCTGATAATAAAACAACACATACAGCAAAAGGAACGCTTTAATTTCTTTTGCAAGTATATAATATTTCATATAACCTCCATGTGCACTTCCAGTAGGATGGAGGTAATTAAAGACCAAACACTTGTTTTGTCCGTATCTAATAATCAACACTGATAAACCAGCCTAAACTCTTAAATTGCAGGAAAAAAAGGAGTTTTCTGTTAGAAACATGCATATCTCATTCTAAACTCCGAGCCTGGTGTAGCTACAGCCAATGAATTTGCTTCTAAATTGGAACCAGAAAGAAAATCTGGTTAATCTGCTCTTTCATTGTGTGAGCCTTCTGCTGCGTTACCCGTACCTTTCAGTGGCAATGCCTTGTCTAAATTTGGGATATTTTACTTATTTTTAAAGGTATGGCTGTAGCGAGAAGTTGGGCATTTCGACTGAAGCTGATTACTTTAACTTTGAAAATATTGGTCTAAGCTTTTGTTTGGTTTGCTAGCGCATTATATTGAGGTGACAGTAGTTTAATTAGAAAACGCAGTTTGTATTTATGGAAAGTGTTCACATGCTGTCTTTTGTGAAAGCTGAAGAATTCAAGAAGGAACACAATGTTTCCCACAAACCATACATCTCCGCAATTCCACAGTCTCTCAGCAGCTGGACTAAAAAGGTTTTTAATGCAAGTTATGTGTTTAATTAGGGAAGGGAGCCTTGGCAGATCTTCTGACTTAGAGCTCATTTTAAAGTCTTAAAAAAAAAAAAAAAAAAAAAGAAAAGAAAAAAAAAAAGAAATCAACCCAATTTGGTTTAATTGTCATATATAAATTAAGAACTCGTTTTTTTCCACTTAACAAAGATATATTTTCGGGCCTCTCCAGATAGATTGTGCAGGGCAATAACTTCCAAACGAGGAGCCTGGGGCTGGAATTGAGCAGTTGGGGTCTCCTGGTCCCCAGAAGAACCCGCAGCAGATCAGACCCCCCGTGCCAGCCGTACGAGCATCTGCCTCTGGACATGTCCAGCCCAGAGAAAAGGGCTTGTGCCAAAAACTCAAACCCTCTTGAGGTTGGACTGTGGGTAAGAAAATAGCTTGCAGGAGATCCCCTCCCTCCTTCCCCGGGAGGCAAGGCCAGGCTCTGGTGATGGGGTTTTCCACCGCTCCCTCTTCCCTTTCTCAACTGGTAAATCGTTTTGGGTAACAGAAGTTTATTCCCTTTGTAACAGTTCTGCATGGGAGAAGATTAGTATGAAAAGATCAAAATTAAATGGGTTTAAACCACAATAAGTACAGATTGCCTACCAGTTCCTTCTGCTAGGTTTAAACTCTTGATAACAGATCTAAAACGAATTTGAAAGAGTTTCTTCAAGCTGACTGAAATTTCTTTAGTGTCTTCACAAGGAAACACAGTGGATTTGAGCTCTGGGATTGCTGCATGGCAAACTGACTTAAAAATATTTCAGTTTCTTTATGGATCTCCTATCAGCCCTCATTTTCAGGACATAGGGTTGAATACAGCTGAGGATGGATGATTTGTATTTTTCTTTAAGCTAAACTAGGAAGGTTTCAGGGGTTGCAAGGTTAGTAGCCTCATTCATTAAGTTCCTTTTAAGACGCGCCGTGTGTCACTGGGCGGCTGCCACGGCGGCTCCTCCTGCCCTCGAGAAGCCAAAATGTTAAAGTGGTGGAGCTGACTGGATCTGACAGAGAAATTCTTCACGTCTGGCCTAGATGTCTAAGTAAATTTGGTATGTATCTTGTGGGCTGGGGCAAGTGCTGGAAGCTATTAGAACGCTGAACAAAAAGCTCTATTCAAGGACTATCGCCTTCCTGTCGGGGTAATCCAAGTATCAAAAATTTAAAAATATGGGGTAGGAGACTGCGGCTGCCACAGATGAGAACTTTTAAAGGTGTCTAGAACATCACTCACTTTAAAATGTTGCTTCTATGGTATATGATTAATTTGAAAAATGCAACAAAGCAACCCAATAGAACATATACATATATATCCAATTAAATAAAATTGAACACTTTTAATAAAGTAGAGTTGCAAGCTGGTAAAAATTTTCTCTTGTCACTCAAAGTTGGGCCAGGAAAACATTTTTCTTTCCCTTGAAATAGTTGTATTTATTATATCTGACCTGTTTAACATTGCTGGTTTTACTTAAGAACTAGAAAGAAACAAATGCTTTTCATCGTTTGATGCTTTTTTGTAGCATGAAATTGTGTTACCAAGAAAAATAAGGTAGAAATGGTTTCCAAAGCACAGCCCAGAATAATCAAACTTTTTTTTAAATGAAGCTGGTTAATTGTTTGAATCTATTATAAATTGTTTACTTTCTGAATAGCAGCTTGTTCTCCTTTTTAAGCTTTAAACCAGCTATATATGGGTTTTAATTTTCAGTAGTTTCTTCAGGAAAATGCGGTAAGAATACTTGTAGGTGCTTAGAGAAAACCAGACCGTATAAACTGGTTCACCTTCCAGTTGAGTTATCCTGTCTACTAGTTGAGTTATATATTTATATTATTTGCCTTTTATTTTATTTTAACCATTTCAAGTTGGCCAACAAACTGTGCAGCTGATACCAGGCAAATCAAGGAAAAAATCAGTAATGTGACCCCGGCGGGCAGATGCTGAGGGTGCTGGACTAAAGCGGGATTATTTTTGTTGGAATCACAGGAAATGGGCAAAGATAAAGGAGTCAAGACCTTGGGGGGCTGGGTTTGTACAGGCAAAGTTGAAATTTGCAGCTCGTAGCCTTTACATGTACCCTGAGACAAACCCAAGTCTACAGGAGCCCTTCCAATGGCTCTGAGAAGTGGTGGATTCGGTCTGTAGTGTGAATGTTGAGACTGGTTGAGACTGAAGGCTTTAGTATATACATTTCTTTTATTTTTTCTTCCATAAATGGCAAAGAGCTGTGTTACAAATAGAATAATAGTAGACTTGCATTATTAGCTCCTTTCTTCTGCTGACTTCAAAGTGCTTTGGAGTTTGCATGGAATTTGCAGCTTTCTTATTGGAGAAAGTGAGGCACGTGGAAATAAAATTCAAAATAGCATGGTGGAATAGCAAGACTGAGAATAGCGCTCGGCATAATTTCCATTCATATAAAGCATCCTTAGCTTTCATTAGTTTTCAGCTCTCCTGAAGCAAACCCTGAGTACTTTTGCCAACCAGGATGCCCAAGTACAGCGTTAGTGATAAGACAGTAAGTGAAAGCCCTGGCTACAGGCTTTGCAAATGTACCAGTTTAATGTACGAAGGGTGATGGTCTCGTATTTCCATTGTATCTGTGTTCAGTGTCATAACACAAAAATATTATATAAACCGTAGCAAAAGCTATGAAAACTGGTAATGTATTGAGTTGTTGTTTGCCAGTTTTCCTTCTTTTTTGCCTGTTTTTCTCTTTGTCCTTAGTAGCTTCCCTGAAACATATTTCTTACGTCTGTTTTCCAGGATTTACCCTAGGAATTGCAGCTATACTAATGTAGAGTCAGAAATGCATTTTAGGTGCTTCGTTAAGAGTTAAAACTGAAGTGATTTTGTGCCCTGAACTTGGGGTGCTGTTTGATGAGAGAGCAGCAGCATGGTCTTAATTCTAACAGGTTTGTCCTTAGTTACAAATTGGAGATTTTAAGTTCTTAAAAAATAAACTAAAGTTCTATATCAAGTTATGTTCATATTTTAAAATTCCTATATAATGGATATTAATACATGTTCAGTTTTATTTGAGCTGCTGCTTCACTGGACCCATATAGTATAAGCATGATCTTTTGGCAGATTTTTTCCAAAAGTAAAATAATCTTTTGGGCAGGAGACTTGTGCTTTTGGCTGGGGTGAGAGTCACAGGCTGAGTTGATTTTACAGCCATCTGACTGAATGGATATGTTGCCAGTTTCTTTTTAGAGATTCTATTCTCACTAATTGAAAAAAACAAACTAGAGAAGAGCTGGAGACATGCACAGAACATGTACAGAAAAGAGACCAGAACAGCTTTTGTGTGTTTTCTGTGCTTCAGAAGAGACTTTAATTTTACTTTGTTTAGAAATTATTACTTTCAGCCATGCATTGCAAGCTGAAGCAACTTGGAATGATTAGAGTTGGCAATCAAACTGTAGATAATATTAGAAAAATAATACTCCAACTCTTACACCTTCCACAGTCCTTACTGGTTATGGTTTGAAGGCAGATTTCTCTTTCCTGCCTAAATTTGTGGAGTTTTTATTTTGTTTTTTCCTTCTTTAGCTCCCCTGCTGGTCACGGTGAGCAGCAGGTTGGTGGGTTCGAGAGGCGATTCCCATATCGCTCTGTTCTCTCTGTTGGGTCTCAGCAGTTGCACATTTTTCTGTGCATGAAACTGAAAATTATAATACGTGAGAAATCTGAAGAATTGTAATAATTCACTGTTTGACTGCCAGGCTTGTGGCAATCTGGTGGGGCTGCAGGGAATAATTTTTCTCATGGGACAAGCCGTATGATTTCTAGGTATGTGATGTAGTTGTTAGGTACTTACTACGTGAACATTAGCAATTGGTTTTGACTTTCATCAGTTTTGTTCTTGTAATTCTTGTCTTTGACATCGTGTTTGCTTTGATAGGGCCACAGTAATTGGCATGTGGCTCCACACTGTTTCTGTAGAACACATATAGAATAGTTTGGTAATTTTAATGATTTTCAGTCCAGTGCTAAGGTAGATGGTGCTTTTTGTATTACGTTTTACTTCTGTCTTTTCTGGAAATAAGAAATAGGAACACAAAACACCCTCCTGCTTAAGAGAAAGGAGGTTTTAATTTCTTAACCAGTTAATAATTCATTACTTTGTTTCTGTTTGTAAAACTATTAGTGAAATGTGCTGTAAAGATCTACCTGATTGCCTGAAGAAACCTGTTATACGTAACCATGCAGAATGAAATGGAAAGCACCTGCCAGGCCCTGGGTAATGCAGCTCTGGCTTTAGACTCCAAAACAAGTACAGCAAATGCTATTAAATGGTGGACTGGGACCCACTGATAATCCAGCACTGAATCGAATTGCCAGATTTCACTTGTCATGACAATGGAATTCCAGGATCACTTTATGCTTTTTCCATTTGGTAATAAAGATATATTTTCCTTACTGTTTTTATTCTTAGTGTTGACCATTTTCAGGCTCGAAATCTATAATGTGCCTGAGTCAAACAGAGAGATTCCACCAAACATCAGAAATTGGGTATTTTTCCCTACTGAAAACTTAGGCACTGTAAATTCCAAGGTTGAAATTTTAAATGCTTAAAAGCTTGACCCAAAGTCTGTTGGGTCAACAAAAAAAGACTCGCATTGATTTTTAGTGGGCTTTGATCAGCCTGTAAGTAACCTACAATTTATCAACGTATTTCCATGCCATTCTTTTTCATTTTCTGTAAGGTTCACAGAGGAAATAGGTTTTGCTAGTGCCAAGAATGAATCTGAAAGCTGGATGGCGGGGGGAGCCGTAGGCGCAGGCCGAGGGCTCGCTCCGGTTTGCAGCGGCGCAGCTGTGGGTCTCGCTATCTTGTCCGATCAGCTGCTCTGCTGATTTTACAAGAGATGTGCTGATTTATGTGCTGTGTTGTGCTGCACACCTGAGAGCGGGGCAGGCCGCCCTCGGCTGAAAGCGCAGGTATTGTGGGTAGATCTGTCATTTGCTGATGTTCAACTGATTGGAAGAGGGTTTAGGAAGAGTTCACTCTTTGGCAAGCGCATTAATAACCAAACGCGCATGTATAGTAAGTAAACTTGCACTGCCAGTTGTCTTTCAGTCCTTGGCTCACAGACTGGAACCCTTTGCCAAAATCAGCGCTGGGGCAGGTTCTGGCATAATTGAGAATATACAGTGGAAATCTGGCTGTATGCAGGGCAAACATGAAGGCAAAAGAACGCCCGTCTTTTGTCTTCTATTAGCTAGAGCTCCCTGTTTATCTCTTGTCTAGTAGTGCTTCCATGTAGACACCATTTTTGTACTGCTTCTTCAAGACTTGTCCATGTAAATATCTTACTACAGAACAAAGTAAGGCAACTGATACAGAGTAAAAGCTTGAGCTAGTGTTTGGGAAAAGTGCAGAAAGTCTTATTAATTAATATCTAACAATTTCTAATAGATTTTGTGTCCTGTTTCAGGATAACTCCCTATTTATTCCTGCAAATATGATTAGTAAAATAATCTCTTTTTGTGGTGTTGATGGAAGAACTACAATAGTTGGGTTATGTGATACATGGCAGTGTGGGCTGCTGGTGTATGACCAGAGATGTCATTTATTCAGGTACCTATGGTTCATACAGAGTTGTTTATGAGAAAGAATCCACGGGAGCTGTGTTGGCACGCAAGGGTAAGGAATTTTCCTTTTTTTTTTTCCAAGCTGGCAGCTTAGTGACTCACTTCAAAGGTATAAACACATCTTTATTCCTGTATACCATTGCCTTTTATGCCTCTGCTAATCCATAGGTTTGGGAGACTTATCCCATGACTAAAACACAAGCTGGCATATAAGACGGAAGAATGTAGAGGAAAAAAGAAATTGAAGCGCATAGTTCTGTAGATGAATTTGATTTCTGCCTTGAGATAGCCTTCTCCTTGTTTTGAGTGAAGAATGGAGATGGAAAGCATCGTGAAAGCCTCCTCAACAAACAAACCCTTTGATCTGAGGTCCTGTTCATGTATAGGTTTCAGTCTGGGGAGCTGGGGTGCAAGTGAACTCATCGGTTTGGGGGAGCTCCCGGATCAGAGTACGAGCAAAAGCAAGAAAGCAACACACTCTTTGCTTACCTTGCAGCAACTTCTTTTTATGTCCGTTTCTTCAAGTGGTTTTCCTTATTTCTGCTGGTTTTCCTGAGGGTTTCTTGGGTGTTGTGTTTTTGTTTGTTCTGCTTAGTTATTTCTTGTGTTTGGGTTGTTTTTTGAATCAATCACCCCATTCCACTGGAGTTAATAACTGTCTCATTTCTTTTTGAATGCGGACAGTTGGTTAAGACCTGTCTCCTCTGATAAGCAGCACACACAAAACCGCAATAACTTATGCCACTCTTACTTCTTCCGCTGCCTCCTGGAGCCCCAAGTGCTGCGTGTCACCTTCAGGGAGTCAACGTCACAATTCCCTGCAGCATTTTGCTTTCTCTTGGAGGTCTCACATCAAGGTACTGACCTGATCTGACCTCTGTCACCTTCTTTGACCCAAAACCATCACAGCCTGAGGTGTTCTTGCAGGAACACCTGTGACATGCGCTTTTTTTTCCTACTGGAAAAAACTTCTGAGTTTTTCTTTCACACTAATTTAATCTAAGCACTGTATTTTCGTCATTCCAGAGGTAATGATTTGCAATTACTTAATTTTGCTTCCAAGGATAGCATCAGGATTTAATAAATACTAACTCGACAGAATTTACTGCCTCATCATGTGGTATTTTTAGGATTTTGGAGAAAAACAGGAGAAGTCTTAAGTGCCTGTGTTCTCTGAGAAGCACCAGGTTTGTGCCTCTGTCAGGTCCTGGCATGTTCTGTCCTTGTTCAAATTTGGTAGGAAGCTCATGATTTTAAAGCCCAGTTAGACATTTTTCTTACTCTTCTTGCCTCTTGATGTTTGCTGGCCAGTGGGAGATCATTATACTTTACATATAATATATATGTATGCAATGCATGGTTGCAAGTCATTATCGACCCTGGTATCATATTTGTAGTTCCACTTTATGCTCAGCTATTTTTCTTGTACTAAAAGTAAGGTAAAACTTACCCAAAGTCAGCAGTGTTGGGAAGGTTTGTTATTAAAGGCCTGTGATTTGCATAGCTGATATATTCAATGTCTTTAAACATTTCTGATGGCTAAACATAAAATCACATAGCAACTTAGGCTGAAAGGCAGGTCATTAGGTCTGAGTCCCAGCTTTGAAGTTAGATCCAGCTTTAATGTTAGATCAGGTTGCTCATAGCTTGAATGGTTTATGTCTCGTGCACTTGGAGGGGTTAAAATCAATTTGCTAAGCGATAATACTTGAGGTTAATAGTATTTCTGGAACACTTAGTACCTTGAAGTAAACCTTCTGGATGTGTCCCATGTTTCAGTACAAGTTCGCATTGTCACTAATAGGCTTTCGATAATAGAGCATTTTCTCCTAACAATGGATTAGAGTGAAAGAAGGCTGCTTCTCAGCGATTCAATGACACTTATTCTTGTGCTCTTCATTCAGCTATTCCCCAGCTGCTGACAAAAGATGCTTTCTCTGAATCCAGAGCAGCAAACCATCTCCTCTGCATTAGGAAAATACTGTAAATTCCAGATGCTTTGCAACTCAGCTTGGCTGAAACTTTGCATTCAGGGAAAAGTCTACTTCTTTAGTAACAGCAAAGTTTTGTCGGAAATGATACAGTTCAGATTTTTTTTTCCACATTTTTTCCTTAAAAATTAGTTGTTTTGATTTTAAATTCTAATGAAATACTGAAAACTCTATGGACAGATTTCCATCATTAAGGGTTATATGTGAGAAAAAGAAGTTTTCCCGCCCAGTTACGATTTTAACCTGCGCTTCCCCAATTCCCAACACTGGTGTTTCTCAGTAGCCCTTGTTCCCTGAGAATTTCCACAAATGGCTCATTTTTTTTAATTAGTCATTTGCAAGCACACGTATGTTTGCATCAGCAAGTGCATTTTATCCACTTCACGCACACCTTTAAACACAGATTTTTGTGGGTATGTCTGTTTAACACAGATTTGCAAACCCTGCCCTTCCATCGCTGCCTTTTGGGCGCCATTGTTTCCTAAGGGAGGTGCTCAGCAGCAGGAGATAACTGGCAATATCTTTAATTAAAGGCTTGCTGGAGAGCAAAGGGCCCTCTGCCAGTCACCAGAACAACTGTTGCTGCTGCGAAATTATAACCGCGTGTTTTGGCACAAATGCCATGTGCCCACCCCCGTGCTCTCAGGTATGGTTTTTATCTCCCCATGATTTAATTGTTTGTGTTCACAAAGGATGTGGCATTTTTTTTTTTTCCTTTCACTGTCATGTGGTTTTCATTCCGCTGTTCTCATTGTGTCTGGGGATTTTTAGCCTTTTGCAGCAGGCAGGGAGAATTGTTGCTTTAGTTTATAACGCTCTGTCAGGCTTGTGCCCATAAATAATCCACGGTGGAGCAGTGATTACGCTGCATTTCCCCAGGAGCTGCAGGCTACCTTTGCACTGGACATGCACCCTCTGCATTGCTTTAGGCATTTGAGTGACTCTTATTTTCAGTTTGCTTTAAGGAGTTGCAAATGGACAATTTTTTAAATGGTTTGTTATTGTTATTTAAGTTGATTTAGTATTCAGACTTGTGCGTTTGTGCTTTAAAGGGACTGCAAATTAAAACCAGTTTGAGTCAGGAATGTGTATTCACTACAGCTTTGGAACATGTATGGAATCTGAAGTTTATGGCTTTGAAAGCACTTGCCCTCTTTCAAATGTTTCTAATAAGATAGAGTGTGGTGATTTACACCTCTTGAGATATTGAACTGCTCTCCAAGAATGTTGTTTGGCTCTTAAAGAAAGCAAGCATTGGTGGGCCCAATTTTGGGAAAAGAAGGAAAAAAATATGTGATTTCCTTGAGACTTGAGCATTATGTGTGTAAAAGAATTCATTATTTAACACTTTCTCCGCACAGCGGGAAGGCATTTGGGATCCATCAGCAGAGCCCTGGTGTGACCTGCTTTTCCTCCTGCTCCAAAGGGCGTTGCTGTACCAGGAAAAGAAAATTGGATTGTGTTCCCCAAGGAGGCTCCTCGTCTCTCCGCTCCTGGGCTCTGCCAGCCCATAGCACTCACAGCCCTTCAGAGCCAAAAATCCCGTGTTGCTGAGGCTGTGCCGGGGTTGTAGAGCTCGGTGTGACACTGGTCGATCATGCCTGGGCTCCCAACACAGCTGCATCGTGGTGCTGGCAACACTGAGCGGCTCACACGTAGGAGAGGAGACATTTGGAAACAGTGAGCTGGGATTCCTTTTTATATGTGTATGTATTTTAATATAAAACAGGGTGTGTAACTCTTAAGTGCTCAAGGGTGTGTTTCAGCCTAGATACAAAAAAATGAAGCATGCGTAGGGAAAGCAAAGGGAGAGAGGGAGCAGAGTGAAATCTCGCATCATATGTTGGAAGAGGAAGGGCTTGTAAAAGGGCATTTTGGAAGAGCTTCTAGAAATGAGAAATAGTGTCTTAACTTGGGAAGCTGTGATGTGTTTCTCAGGGTGGTTTCTTTTTTTTAACTGGTATAAATAAGGTGTGTTTTCCTTACATAAAATCGAGAATGTTGTGATCTTTATAGATTACCTACACTCGCCCCATCCCAGTGGGCCAGCGCCGCTTCCACCTGTGTTCTCCCTGCCTTTCGTTAGAGGTTATCAAATTACATTTGCAAATCCTAGGATGAGTTACAAATGATGTTTGCCCATTCTTTTGACCAGAAGAACTGAGGAGGGGAGGCACGAGGAGGGCGGGAGGAGGTTCAGGTCTGTCCTGGCGAGCGTAGTTCCAGTTTTAATCAGCGTGGTATTTCCTCGTCCTGCGGGCCAGAGGAACACCTGTGTTTTTCTTAAATATTACAAGAGACAGTTGATGGGCCCTATCGTTTTGAAGGGAAACAAATTGGAGCCCATCTGCATGGCTTCAAGGGGTGTGCACTGTGCTCTGGCTGATGATTTTTTAAAAATTAGAGAGAGTGAGATCTCTTGGTGGAGCTAATAGGGCTCCAGTTAAACTGCATTAACAAAGCATCCATCCTGGAGAGGAGATGTCAGCGTTGGTATAAAAGGTAGAGAGGTTTTGTGTGATGAAGTTTTAAAGCATTTCTTAACCTTCAGGGCTAGTTTTTTTGTTTTCAGGTAATGTTTTATTTGGAAGGGTAAACACAATTCTTCATTTCATTCTTTGTTTCATATAAAGCTATGTTAGAAAGCTGTGCAATTACATCCACTATTTTCTGTCCTGGATCTTTTTCCACTCCCGAGAACTTGAAGGGAAATTGTCATCCCCAGTTTTGCTGGTCTGTGACAGCACCATATGGCCCACACGGCTCCAGTGCTTTTGTTGGCACACGTGAGGGGTTTGGCAGGTGAGTGCAAGAAAAGCATAGCAGAAAGTGCTCTAACCACGTTTTGGAGGCAGCTCCATGAAAGCTACAGGGGCACGAATGCAAGCGAAGGACCTCTCTAATCTACAAAACTGGGAACTGTTTGCTCCTGTTCTCCCCCATGAATTCACTTGTTTGTGTTTTTAAAGGATTGAAATTTGAGTTGTGTGGAGAAAGATGATTACCGCTCGCAGAGGACTAGAGCATTTAAAAGCTGTGGTTTTTGTTTCAGCGTTGCACTGAAAGCCAAACCTGTGAAATTCTCTGTAAAGGGAACGGGGCCCAAACTCAGGGTGAGCTGCCTGGGGGGTGCGTGGAGCCATCGGCCCAGAGAGCCGGGGCTCCTTACGAGACACAGTCCTGGGAATGCTGTTTCCAAGCTCTGGGCTGCCCTTTAATCTGCCAGGTGGGCTGAAGGGAAGCCAGGAAACTGGAAGTCTTGGGAGCCACGGCTCCAAAGTGTCTGGCTCAGCCATGGTTGCAGGCTCTGGCTCCACGTCAGCTGCTGATGGGGAGCCAGCAAGGCCTCGCTTCCCAGCACCCCCGGGGGGCTGTACTGGGGGGAGGCGTGCCGGCAACTGGGAGCTGTGGGAACTGGAAGGCGCGTTGCCAAAGGGCTGAGAGCTGGAAGGGCAGGCTCCCCATTCAGCGAGCGAGGCTGCTTGCTGGGGGTGTAGTGAGCGGTGAGGGTCCCATCGTCACCCTGGCAGGGCTCTGCAGCAAATACTTCAGCATTGAACCATCTCCAGGTGATGTTTTGATTGTGCAGGTTTGGCATTCTCCAGTGGAAACTCACTTTCTTAAAGAATTTCTCAACAGCGTTCTTAAAATCCAAGGATTTTTTTTTCCTTTTCAAACATAAATTAATTTTGGTGATTAAAGCCTTGCTTTTGTAGCAATAAGGTTGCCTGGTTTTGTGCCTTTGTTGGTGTTTGTTATGCAGGATTTCTGGTTAGCTTTCTTTATCAAATGTCCAGGAGGGTGATCCGTACATCTTGCATATGCTAGAGTATAAATTCAGTCACATACAACGTAGGGAAAGTCTGGTTCCCACAGAAGTCAGTACAAGTTCAATATGAATGAACTTTACTGTAACATGCCAGGACGAGAGATTTAGGCCCTGGTTGTGTTATCAGATTGACTTATGTGGCATTCTAATGAAATATCGTCCTTTAAAATGTGTTCTTAGAGAAGATGTATCTTCTGTTGGAAGGTGTATTGGAAACACTGCTTTTAATCATCTGTCATTATATCAAGAAATGAAATATTGCACCTGAAGTGGGGAGGGTGAACCAAGACCAACCCCAAAACCCACAAAACCAAACCCTGAGGATCCAGGGAAAACCGCTACCTTTCCAAACCGCTGTGAACTCAGATTCAAAGACCTCCAGTTATTGCATAAACATGTTGCACAACAGCTATACTGTTAGCAAAATACATAAACACATGCTTACAATATTTCTCAGAGCAGATCATACCGCAGGGGCTGCCGACATCTTCTTGGGGACTTGATGAGCTCTTCCAACCCACTGGTTCACAGCTCTGAAGGAAGGAGAAAGATGAGATGCTGGGAAACCCCCCGTGTACGTAGGAGGCGTGTGCCCTGGTTTCTTGGACAGACAGTCTTCCCAGGGTTGCAGATTTCCTTTCCCAGCATCAAGATGGTGGTCTTGGCTTTTTTTCCTTCATCTACTGCCGTTTTGCCCCTGCCCAGCCCCTCTCACACATTCTTATTTAGCAACATGATCCCTCTTGCCCTTTTGTGCTGTTTTTTCTAGTACCCATCCTGATTTTCTCATAATCAAGCTTTAAATCCTGTTTGTACCCACCATGTAGCTTGGTGTTTCTTGATGGAAATTCCTGGTCCGGCCCAAGTTTTGTCCCTTTGAAAAAAGCTTTTTGTATCTCACAGTTGGTTTTCTTAAGAACCCTTTCCTTTGCCTGCTTGTTGTTCCAGGTAAATAGGAATTTGGTGCCTGATTTTTTCTAAGTTAAGATTCTGTCCTCTGTGTTTTTTCCATTTTGTAACATGAGGAGAACATGGAAAAAAGCAGAATGGAAAGGGGAGTGTACCAACCACCAGGGTATTGACTGGGAACCATCAGTGCGGGCAGGCGGATGAAAAGGCAGATGACATCCCAGGGTGTATCAGGTTAATAGTGGAGCAAGGGTAGTTTCAGTGTAAAAGGTTCTGGAAAGACCCTGTCTGGAAGTCTTGGCACAACTTAGGTTTATGACTCTGGAGACCATCACTGATACGGATGGGCTCCTTGGTGAGGCTGCAGAAATGGCTTGTTGTGTCAGGCCGAGTGCTTGTTCCAGTGAATGTCACTGCTCTGTAGGAATAAAGCATTTATCCTCATAAATGCGAGAAAGGCAGGGAATGTAACTGAGGCAGAGATTAATGCTGGTTCAAAATTAAATTTGCCTAAACTGGTCATCAGTAAATTTAGCTTAATATTTTCAAAGTTGAAAAGTTGTTAGGCGCTGGAATAGCTTTCCAACAGGAGCAGTTTGGACAAGAAACTTAATTAGTTTGAAGATGGCACTCCTTCCATTCCTAAGAAGCACAGCGTGCCTGCAATTAAAGCGGGCTGCCCCAAATCGCCCTATGTGTCACTTTGCTCCCTCTGTCCTCCTGGAGCCCGTCCCGCACCTCGTGTCACGCCGGCATCCCCTGCCCACCCGTCCCGGTGCTTCTCAATCAAAGGACATTTTGTGGGGCTGATTCACCGCTGTGTTTTCACTCCTTTGTATAATCCATGCTCTTTCAAGCTAACAGCTTCCCGTCAGATGGCTTGCCAATAGCAATTGTGATCTTAATATTTCATGCCAGGTTCATCTCGCCGTCCTTGGAGGATAAATGAGGCTTATGTGTACTCCAGCGAGTGCATCTTTCCTTTTAGAAGGCCACGGTTAATTGCAATTAAACAGTCAGCCTTTGTAAAATGAATATTATTATTGCTGTGCTGTGCATGTGCCATACATTTGGGAATGGCTTACAAGAGTCAAGCAAATACAAATGTAGCCCTTTGCTTACTGGAATTTTTAATATATTTTAATCACCTGTTTGCCTTGGCAAAAACGTATATTTTAGATATTCAAATCAGTGGGAAAAGAAACTAGTAACTTTAAGTATAATTTGACATCTGTTCCTTTCTTCTTTTTCTTCATTATACTTTTTCACAGGTCTCTTTGTTCTCAAATATGTTAATTTCTTGGGTTGTTTATACCACACACCTAAAATGTGGCTTACAAAGAGTTCTTTAGAATTCAAAGTTGCCCTTATTATCACGAAATCCAATTCTACCACCACTTGTACATGTACAAACTGAGCTTGTGGGCGTAACCCATGCAGGAGAGTTACCAACCGTGAGCATTTCCAGACGGGTGGAAGTTTGTGTTGAACATTGGATGTGACAGGTCTGACCGTCGGAACGAACCCTGCATGATTTTATGTGTCAGCACGAAACCCCTGGCTGGTGCTCCCCAACTGAGCCAGGTGTCACCAAAGGACCTATTTGGAACAGAAGGAAGTTCTTTTTATTATTATTATTGTTCTAATTGTGGTGACAGTCTCTCACCATTGAGCAGGAGGACTCCAAAGGTACTTAAATTGGTTCATAATTTAGCACCCCACGTGAAACAAAGTGTGTTGCCATCTTGATCCCAAATGGGCTGTCGTACCCTCATGTGGTTCCCCGAAGTGCCTTCATTGGAAATAAGCATTACTTAGAAAAAAACTCCCCAAAGCAGAAATAAGCTTCTGTCTGCAGGCCCTCTCATCTCTGCTGAATTCTACATGTGGTTGGGTTGGAGGTCACGGATGCGTTGCAAGAGGACCAGGGCTCTTTGCCGAGGCTGGAGATAGAAAGGATTTCAGTTCTTCTCATGACTGGTTCCTAATGTTTCACAAGTACACATTTCTTTCAAAATTTAAGAGAAGAAAAACTGTATTTTGACTAAGGAATGTAATTCCCTCTCCCCCAAAAGAGATATTTATTCAAAAGCTGGAGCGGGTCCAGTTCAAATGTTGAACACTGAGGCAGTACAGAGACATGCAGCACATGTTCATCAGCATGCAGGTGCGAGGGGAAAGGGAGTTTAGGCTTGAGCTGTTTTGAAATATTACTTTTACCTACATGCTTGACGTTTTCTAGCCCTTTTATAAGGAGTGATGGAAATCTACATTTTTCCTCCTTTAATAAAATGAACTTCTTGCTCGTTAAAGGTGCTAGATTGACAACCGTGGAGACTGAAGTCTTGTGTTTACCAGCATGGGAAAGCTGCGTCCTTCAGGTGCTGCCTGAGCTGTTGTGACCTGCTGAGAAATTCATCCATTCCCATCACAGCTCCAGCTTTTGAGACCAGACCCTGCAAGGGAGGAGTCAGTCCAGGCTAGTTTGGATCATGGTTTTATTCTCTTAAGAAATTTTTTTGGACCTAAACAGACCACCCCAGGAGCCACCTCCGGAGCGTGTGCAGTGAGCAGAATAACCTCATCATCTTCTCTTTTGCTTTGTACACACAAAACTGAACACGTCTTTGATGAACCCCAGGTGAAAATTCAGAGCTTGCCATGAAAAATAAGTGGCAGGAAAAGATGACTAACTGAACACATACATCGAGAAAACCTCAAACGACTCCTCGTTTTCACTCTTCTAGTCTTAATCACTGGTGTATTTGTCCTTCACAATTAGGGAATGTCTGAACGTCTGTGTTTCAAGACAATAATAAATAGTGGCTTTGCATTAAGAGTGCTTCTGGTCTGTGTCTCCCAGAAAAACTGAGGGTTAAGTATAAAAATCCTGGCACTTCTCTCATTTTTATGGCTAGCAAAATTCAGACAATTTAGCTTTGGAAAAATATATGACATATAAGCTAATAGGTCGCCTTCAAAACCAGTTTGTAATGATTGACTGACTTCCAAGAAGAGACGTATACAAACACTCCGATTCAACAAATCACTTAAGGATATAAATTTATGCGTGATGCTAATACTGCTGACCTCAAAAATTTACCCTGGCAGTTAATGTTGATGTAGACAACATTTTAATTACTGTCCTGTCCTATAACCCATTTTTCTTTTTTTTCGTATTACCAGTTCTGTGGAGAAATAAACTATGGTAAAGTCTCTTGTGATTAAACTGATAACAGTGAGGTCTTGGCATGTTAAATAGCAGTCTTTAAACACAGATTTAGATAAAGTCATTTTAAAGTAATGCCAGAAACGATTAATTTAGTGGGTTTTCAATAAATAGCGGAATCACTAGATGCTTCTCTTACTGGAAAACACTGTTTTCTTTTGGATGGGTGTCTGTGAGGACACTGGTTCTGATAACTGTCCTACAGTCTTCCCAGTAAGGAGACAACTGCACTGGAAAACCAAATATTATTTGCATTATCTTAGTAAATGTTGTCTTTGAGGAAGATGTAAGAGCAGTTAGTTCTTCTGATATGCTCCAACTAGATCAATAGAAACCCTGTTGCGGAAAACAATTGTGCCAACGTGACCCTGAAGGACAGGAGCCCAGGGCATGCCCTGATGCACTTTCTGGGTTTCTCCTGTAGAAGGAAGTCAAGTATGGGAATTTTTTTCTATGAAAACGTAAAAGCATCAGGCTCTGGAATGTAGAGAAGATGTAGAAAATGGCAACATATGTAGATGGTTTCCTGTTGAGTATTAAGCAATTTAGGAGAGGAAAAAAAGTTCTAAAACTCCAAGATGTGTAAGGGACATCAGGATAGTGAAGACCTGTTTGAGTAGAAAAATAAGGGGAAAAATGCATCTCTTGAAAACAGCTGTGTACCTATTAAAAGAAGTAACCTGCACCCTGAAGAAGACCAGGCCTTTTGGGAACTTCTGGGAGCTACAGCACTTGGAGTGTGCTACCATGTGGTTTTCTGTGCTCCTGTGAATGGGGATAATGTTTCTCAGAGTCTCTCATCTTGGCTCGAGCCTGTAACTCTCCAACGGTCCATCTTTTCATCTGTAGCACAGTTATGTTTCCTTGGACCCCGTTGATGTCCTCAGACTGTGGGTAAGGACCACAAGGACCTACAAACTCACCAGGGCAATTGCAGTCCAGTTCCATTGAACTCAGTGAAAGTTTTGATTTTTTAAAATTTTATTTTAAATCAAAAGAAAAACCTGCGCTCTTACAATTTTCTTTGGGGAGTTTACGTACTGGTAGGATTTGGTGCACTCACGCTGTGATGGCTTGAAGAACCCTGCAAAGCGTTGCTTCTCTTCGAATATGTGTACTCACGATATTAAACTCAGGCTTTTAATGACGGGCCATGGTATTGTGCTGGTGGGGCAGTCATTTTCAGATAAGGTTTCCAGACATGATTCTGCTTTAAGGCTTCGCCAGTACTAACATTAAGCAAGCTTAAATACACAGCTGTTTTTTTATATCATCTAGATATGTGGTGTTATTAACGTAACTCTTAATATCCATGTCAGTGTAGAGATAAAACCCATTTGGATTAATATCACCACGAAACTGCTGAGATGGTGAATTTTAGGTGGGTGACTGTGTCACATTAGGGAAGGGAAAACGCAATCAAATGTAAGAGGGCTAAAATGCATCAGGGTTGTTACAGAGTCCATATGGTGAGAAATCACTTTTTTGGCAATTTTCAAAAGATAGTGATATGATTTCACCCCTTCATGTCTGTCACCACGTCATCCAGTGCTGAGAACAGCCCAGAGGAATGTGAGACAGGCGAACATGAGTCTGAGTCTGCTGAATTTGGCGCATGTGCAAGTTGGCTTAATATTAGACTTTTAAAACTGGCTTTTATTGAAATAGTTTTTTCAAGTTCATTTGGGTTTGAAGGTGTATGTTACATTCAAGAGACCCTTCGGCGATTACATGGGAAAAAATACATTTCTTTGGGTTTTTTCTTTTTTTTTTGGTAAGGTTATCTTTCAGTGCATGTTAGTCGTTCCCGCTTCATTTTTGTTGAGGCTCCAAAGGGACAATACAGTAGTTTCTTTTCTGTGAAACCTGGTTATTTTGTCTTTGTCTTACACTTGGAGTGTAAGAATGTGATTTGCACAGATCCACAAATCTCTGAAATTCTTCTGCATCAAAACGTTCACCATAGAAACCATTCACGCCGCTTCTTATCAGGGAAGAAGGGGAGGAGTTCCTTTTAATTAGAGCAGACCTGAAGCCACAACCATTTCTGAAGTTGGTTGGGTCTCTAGAATCAAATAAGCCAAATTATAACAAACAGGACGGGTAGGAACTGATTAATTATTACATAAGAAATTCATATTATGTGAATGGCTGTATAAGGCATGATCACCACTGGAGTCCCAAATCGACCCATTTGTGCCCTGTGTGAGAGAATTTCCTTCCCAGTAGTTCCTACTAGTAACTATATGTGTTTATATGGTGACACACAGAAGTGGAGCTGAAATAATACTGATAAAGTTTGTAGGTCCATGCTGGATTGCTGGTGGCAATCCGGTGACTTTTACATCATTTTTAATTTAATAGTATTGCCAACAAACTTTTATTCAATCTCAGTGCTAAGTTGCTTTCTCTGTCTTCCCGTACTACTCACCTTATTTATTATACTATAACCTTAGTAAATTGCGTCGTATTAAAGGTAGTCAGAAAAAGACAAGAATAAGAATTACACATTACAAAAATGGGGTTGTCCGTGTCTTAATTTGTAGAGAAGTAGAACATCTCTTATTTCTTACTCACAGATGCGTCATTTTTTATTACCTAAGGAGTAAAATGCAGCATTGTATTGGCCTTAACCTTCACAAATCATATTTCCATTAATGGGAGATAGGCATCTAAAACTACATTCTGCTATGAAATTCTTTACAGCAAATTGTATTTTAAATAGTGTTTCTACAGTGAGGTATTAGTGACTTCTTGTTGTGTATTTGGGAATATTAAGTTCAGAATGAGACATTCAGCTTCAGCTAACTGGAGTTATTTTGTTAATTCTCTGTGCAATACATGGATAATTTATGCTTTGGTGCCTGAGATGTTATCTAAAAAAACCCCAACAAACTGTTAATGAAAGTATTTACTATGAGTTAGAATTACTATTGCTAGTGGGTTGTAGGTGTTTAACTTTTAACCTCTTAGCTCTGTTGTCTATGTGGCATTTTAAAATTACGTTGGTGTTTTGTTTTTTCCCTCAAAGAAGGACGTTCAGTACCTATGATCTCCTCTCCCTATTTATCCCCTAAGTCCTGCTTTTGCCTTATAAACAAATACTCATCCATGTAGTGGTACCCACAAGTATGAACCCACTGACCAGATTTATATTTACAAAATGTTTAACGTGCTCGTAGAATTACCAGGGATCACTTTGCTGGGACTGTTTAGCAAGTTCCTCTTAGTTTTAGCAATTGCATAAGAAGAGAAAATGGGTGCCCTTCTATGTGGTTCTTTCTTGTACATCCCCAAGGAGCAAGATTTTATATTAGCATTCCATACTGTGCAGGACAGTACAATTTAAAGTAGTATAAATAGTATCCCAATAGATTTGGGATTATTTGGTTTAGCTTAAAATCAGAGTGATGGAGCATTTTCCCTTTATCATAGGAGTTCAGTGAGCCCAAGATAATGCCTGAGTCGACAGTTCATATTCTGTGCCCAGTTACATGAGTATATTAATCTTGAAGAAGTTTTCTGCATTGGCCCCAGTTTATACAGTGATGCAAAAAGTCTGTTTTGTGGATCGTCCAAACGTTCAGCTGTTACTTTCTCTGGGCAAAGGAATATTCAGCAGAACAGCTGGATTGTTCCAAGCGCAAGTGAAAGGGTTCACAAGTTGCACAAACTAATTATCCTCTAGGTCAGCAGACTGATTTCTCAAGAGTTTGTATCAAAATGTACTAAAGAAAATTGATGGCACTATTTATGAAGCACTCTGCTACTTCTTACATGAGGAAGAGATATTTTAAAAAACTTTCTCATACTTGCCTTGTAACTTTAGCAGAAGGTTTTAAACTCCATTCTTACGCTTTATCCATTAATGGCTTTTTTTTTCTTTTTCCCTAAATGCAGATTTTGAAGTTCGTGTTCTTTCCTGCTCTTCCTTATACATTTTTTGAGACAATTAATCAGAGCGCGGCTCTCAGAATAAGCTCACTTGCATTTTTCTTGGGATGAAATGTGTACTGCGGAGTTTTAAATGTTCTGGTGCTGGTTGCTTTTCATAGTGACTTATTACTGCTCTGATTATGTTGAGCATTTTTTTAGATACAACCTCCTTCTCTAATATAGTGAAGAATTTAAGCCTCTGCTAAAGTACTGTATTGGATCCACAGCTCCTTATGCAGATTTTGTAGATGATATGAAATATATGCATAGGTGAAAAACACCGACTTGGGAATCTAAATATGTAGAGAGTGCAGAGGAACGGCCACCTCTAGGACACCAAAACCTCTATGTCTTTTTTGGTTATAATTTCGCTTAAGGGAACACACAAAGAGAGTAAACGAGCTATTAGAAACATCCTGTAGTGCCTGGAGTGTATCTGAATGGTGCTGTAAATCATATAAGGGCCCTGTACGTTGGGAACACTGCAGGGAGCGAGCAGAGGAAAGGACTTGAGCCCAAGTCGTGTTTCCTGCGGTGCGGCTGCTCCCAATCGCTTCTCCAGACTGTGACTTGCTGGTGTCAGGGCTCAGTCCCACCTTGTTCTCTTGAGATGATGCAGGAGTTACTCTGGGCTTTTTGTTCAGCCCCTTTGGTGGTGGTGTGGTTTTTTTTGTTCGTTTGTTTTTGTATTTTATTTGGTGTGTGTGTTCTTGTTTGTTTTGTTTTGTTTTTTCCTTGAGCCAACAGTCATCAGGAGATTTTAGGTTTTGGCTCATCTTTATTCAGTGAAAAGATGACACGATGCTGGAAACAATAAGCCTCCATCCAGTCTTAGACAACGCAAATAACAGTAAAATAGAATATTTGGCTATTTCTTATGCTTGTAAGCTGATTACTAACCATTCCTTTGCTAGTGGATGAATCACTTGCTTAATTTATTAAACAGACTTTCTTGTTTGAGTAGGAACGCAGAGAGCTCAGAAATCCTTGCACGCTGGGAGCAGCGAAGTCTCGTGAAACAAATGTGCGCAGGCAAAGTGTTTGGGTCCGTTTTGCCTCAGAGTGACCTTCCCAAGAATTTCACACACACTCTGGGCACTGGGTTTCTTTCCATGGGTTTACTCTTAAGTGCAAAGCCATATGTTTTAGGTAAGGTTAAGCAATCAACAGGTTGAACACTTAACCCTTAAGTACCATATCTGGGACTAGACATTTTTATTACATTGCTTCAGTCTATGTGTTACTCCACTATAATACCAAGTGAGAATTTAAAAGGTTGATACGAGTGCCTCTTGAATAGTATGTTTTTTCAGCTTGTTGATTGATGTTTATTCCAGATGTGGGTTGTGATTTATTTTTATTTATTTAATGTATTTCATAACTGGAAAATCGGTACCCGCTACTCTATATTCCACTAGCGTTTGAGAAGCTATGTGGTGTCATTAAGAAATTATGCCAATACTTCCCTCTTGTCCCTGTGATAAGGAATTATCAGCATTTAGGAAACCACTAGTAACAGCATTGAGAGCTGCCACAAATCTCCTGGCTGCTCGAGTGGGCAGGTTTTTGAGGTTATATTTCATGAATCTCAGAAAAGGTGGGTCTTATCTGAACGTGGTGGTTGGCATTACCGCCTAAATTAAGGTCACAGCATGCTTTGTTTTCTAGCAGTACTCAGGTGGAGAATATTTGCAATAAAACTGTTGGCGAATATGAAACTCAGCCCCTTTTCTCCTGTCTCTGAAGGGGAAATAACCTCTCCGTGCCTGGCAAGAGTATTCGGAGTATTTGGATTTTACAGCTGCTGTAAAGCAGTGGCACAAGCTGACTGATGGCACGCTCACCATAGCTGACCTTGGGGGAACATTTTTGAAAAACACTTCTGAAATTGACCCACTAATGTTGTTTTACAGCCCTTTTTTATGCTTTGAAATTCCTCTAGCAATACAGCATGTTGTTCTTCCGTTTTATCAAAGTTTAAGGGTATGTCAGCAATTAAACTTAATGTACTTTAGCCAGACAACATACTACAGATATCTTATTTGACTTGATAAATAACAATTCTTCCTGTATTAGCAGCACAGTAAATATAGTTTTGTTTGGCATCTTGTGAAAAGAGAATTTCAGAAGAAGATGGGAAAAATATGCAAGATTGCTTGGGACAATTTCTAGCATGTAAGAAGATGGTGTATAGAAATTGTTATAGTCTTCCTAAATTTAGTGTAGTTATCCCAGTGTACAGGTGGTGAGGATCTGTATGTTAGGTTTTTTGTTTGTTTGTTTGTTTGTTTATTTTAAGATTTAATAAAAAGCCAAGAAGAAGATGTCTCCACACATAGGTCAGAAGCTCCTCTGGATTTTTATTAGTTCTCTGACAAAGTGATGCTTTCATTTGTCTTCTCTATAATGAAATCACAAAGTGCTAAGGTAACAGGCCCATCAGATGCTCTGTCAGTTGCTGTGCTGAACGAGGTGAATTGTTGGTTATTCTTTAAGAACAGTAAGACAATGTGATTATTTGGCTAGTTTAGCAGTTTTCATTAAAGTTTTTTAATGTATCTTGATTTTTTTTTTTTCCTGCTGCAGTGAAAGGAGTAGGTAGGATGATGGTGCCTTTCTACTTAGCATGTGGCTTTCTTTTTGTATAGAAATTTTATGTTAAATTCCTGTCAGCTTTTCCAGTTTAAATTCTATTTTCAGGGATTCTTGTATTACATGTGTGGCAAAAGCAGAGATTATTTTCTGTTTTTATGAGGTATTGTCTTTTTTTTTTTAGAAAAAGTTTTGCTAATTATATAAGAATGGGTTTGTTTTTAGTAAGTTTGAGGTTTTCCAGGCAGTCAGCTCACTGTATGGATTGATGCCTTTTGGATCATTTGGACAGGGAAAACAGTATGAGGCAAAGATGCTGTCTTCTTTTTGGGGACGACACGTGGCATTCGTGCTTTTCTGCGAACGTTTAATCAGGATCCATCACTCCTGGGAGCTGCGTGTGTGCAGAACAGCCAAATAGTCTCGGGATTTAATGCTCCCCAAATAGTCATTGGCACAACAGACTGTAAGCGCTCCAGTGCTGTGAAACCTGAAGGTCAAAAATTGCCTTTATAAAAGTCCCCAAATACAGGTTTACAATTCAGAATTTTTGATGTCCACTGGCTAAATACCTGCTAGGAAAGGTCTCCTGCTGCAGCTGGGCCAGACGGCGTTTTGCCGCACGAGAAGTTGCTGTCGGTGCTTTCCCAAAGGAGCAGCTCGGGAAGGAGCTGAGCTGGAGCAGCCACAGTTCACTGCACGACTCTGTCTGGCTCAGACCGAGGGGGAACAGCCTAGGAAAAGGCATTACTGCTGACTTCTTGCTCTCCTATCTCTCGTGAGCCTCTTCAGCTGCTTCTCACCCTTTTCTTCCTTTATCACAATTTTTATGTGCAAAAGATTGTAGGAAACTTCCTAGAGCCACAGCCAAGATCTGCGTGGGGTGGGACATCCTATTTGCCCATATCCAAAAAAGACAAGGGCACAGCTGATGTGCAGATCTGTGTCTCACAACTGTTGGTAGGAAGAATAACTCTTTTCTAGCAGTCTTCTCCCTGAGCATGTGCAGAGTCACATTTGCTTAATCATACTTTAAAATTTAAAGACATATGAAAGATTGAACTTGGCTGGGCTCAACAAAACCACCGCAGCACTGAAAAAGGAAATTGGATTTCTTCATAGCTCCACCGCCTTCTTCATAGAACTACAAAATCAGTCCCAGTTCTAGCATCACCTCTTCAACTCCCTCATTTTCAGGTGGTGTCCTCAGCTGTAGCTGCATATCCTCATGGGTGGCAGAGGTTTTGTGCTGCTGGGCTGGAGGGTGAATGAAATCAAGCTCAACATTTCTTGACTCTTCAGTGTTGGGTAACAGGCATGAAGCAAAGGAAAAGCACATTCCTGGGGAATTAGTGATACAGTTTTAGTTCTGAGTAGAAATTCTCTGGCAGGTTTAGTTTGTTGGAGCCCTGCAGCAATGCTCTAACACTGTATTTAAATGTGAATTCAGTGCAAAATTTCAGCATCTCAGTGTGTGCTTGCTATGGTAGTACTTAGCTATAAAACCTTTTATGATCTCATTTAAAAGGCTCCAATTTATATGTAGTTCTTAAAAGCCCCTAAAACGCCTTTAAAAAGCTATTTTTAATTATTGCTTTTAATAACCATGTCATCCGCGTTAAGCTCTGTGGATGAAAATCTAACCTTGTTGAGGAACTTCAACAAGGCGAGGATTTCACTCGGTGTTTACAAGCGTGTTTTAAAAGCGTCATTAACTGCTGTGCCCACCTTTGAGGTGCTGCCGCGGAGTTTTGGAAAGTAACTGTTGAGTCTGGTCCAGAGCTGTTAGTCAATGAGAGCTCCTTCGCATGACTGATAGCAAATCTAAAGTAAGGTTGGGGTGTCTTAATTCAGTGTCTTCGTCAAACAGCTCCCATGGCCACGTGGCTTTGAACAGACAACCTTTTTTTGAGAAGGTCTGGAAAATAAACTACCTTTCATCTTCCCCAGCGCCCCTCTCGGGTAAATGATGAGGATATTAATGGAGTGGTACTTAAGAAAGCGAAAACTGCTGCAGCTTGTGCTTTTAATGGATCAGGGATAAAAATGCACCTTTCTTGGTCAGGACCGAACACTTTGCTAGAATCAAACTTAAAAAAAAAAAAAAGGTTAGCTGTCTAGAAAACAACATACATGTTGTTCTGCAAATGTATATAGAATGTTATATATAACATATAAAGGTACATAAAACTTCATTGAATAGCTTCCCTGGATATATGAACACTTATATCTCTGCTTTAATGGAACTTCATAGGAGTCGTGTTTTACTGTAAAATCCCATGAGCAAAGGTTTATATGGGCGGATTTTATATTGCCTGATCTATTTGGTGATATAGTATCAAACTGAAAGCTGTCACGTGTAACATTTCAGGTAGCAATTCTAACTAATCAGCAGGGAGGCACTAGAGAATATTTTGCAGTATTGTCCACAAATTAATTGTCCACAAGTTGCTCTTGTGATTTTTTTTTTAAATGTTATTATTTTTAAGGTCAGGCCACAGACACTTTCCGTGGTTCTGTCCAGCACGCTTTGCGTAGGTAGATCTCTCAATAAACGAGCTGTCGGGACTGTTTGGATAAGAGCTGGGGAAGGGACAACAATAAACCAAATGTACAAGAAAGTTTTTAAAACCCAGTTGTCTCAGACTGTTTATTTTTGATGAGCTTCCACAAATAGAAGGTACTTTATTGTCTGTGACGCAAATAAACATTATGAAGTGTTAGGTCTTTAGCCACTGTGGAACCTTGGAAGTGGAGGAGTTTGTAAAATATAATGAAATATTGGATATTCCGTGTGGTGCAGGAGAAAATTATCTGTATACTCTGTCCTTTAAAAGGTAAAGACAGAAATTCCCTGAGGTTCCTTTAGAAAGTGCAGGTAAATATGATGTTGTGCGTAAGGGCTTGTGGCATCTCCAGTAGATGGGTCAGGGCTGTTTGTAAAGTCTATGGCTTCCTGAAAATGAGGTGAAGTCCACTCTGAATTAAGAGTTTGTCAGGTCTGTTTGTTATCATTTTCCTGCATAGACTAAATAGAAAGAAATCCCAAATTAATGCCATGCCAATCAAAAGAAACAGCAAGATGTTTGCTGCATTATTAAAACCAGGCTTCTGCTGTCTGTGTTGTGGGCATCTTCTTGGATCCCTCTTTTCTCTGTAGCATATCATGTAGATTTTTTTGCAGCTGAGTTAGGAGTGAATTTAGCTGAACTAAGTCTAATATGCAAAATACAACTCCTGGTGGACTTGTTTGAATTTGACTATATTATTGTTCTGTTCTTTGGTTGTGTGTGAACAAGTGACTTACAACTGTGTTTGGTGCAGTGCAGATACAGAAGTACTTGCCTGTGTTGCTTTCATTTTTAGAATAGGCCCAATCTAACAATAATAATAACAAATATTATATTATTATTTTTCCAAATCGCCAAATAGGAGATGTTTCTTTTTGTTCTAAAATGCCCAATTTCTTCTTGAGAAGGAAGAACATGGTACCAGTGAGCACAAGGAGAAATTACAGAGTGGATGTGATGTGGCCCAGGTGTTCATCCCACAAAAACATCTGATGAACCCGAGTATTCCTCAAGTGCTAAAGTTTTATGTCCTCAATCAAACTCAGCATAGGATATAAAAAAAATGCTCCTTTCCACCCTTTGCTTCCAGAATGATTTTTTTGTTTGTTTGTTTTGCTGCACGAAGAAAAGTTTCATTTTCTAGTTTTCAGAGTGGCTGTTCTCTTAGTGCTGGACCTTCACCTGGCTGCTCTCTGGTCTCTCCAGTCTTGTTTGTTCCTCTACAGTTTGTCAGCCGTAACTAGAAAGGATGTTACAGCGGGATCCAGCTACAATAACGAATCACTTGTGGGGTCTGAGGTTTGGATCTGAACTTGGATCGCTCAGTTTTTTTTTTGTTTGAGCAAAGGACGTGGCTGAGAATTGGCAAATAGTGGATGTTTTGAGAAGTAAAGCATGTAGTGTGCAAGCAACGGAAAATTTTAAAATAATTGTTAAAATTTTGGAAAAAAGATTCACTTTGAGTCAAAGTATTCTATTAGAGAAAATCAAACCATCTTGCTTGGTTTTGACTGTCTTAAGTTCTCAATTGTATGCAGCAACAATTTGAAATGAAAGGTCATTTGAAATGAAATAATGACTCTTTCCCTGAAGCCATCTAACGAGGATTCAGAATGGTATGAAGCTTTTGTTTTTACATAAACAATTCATTAAGATCGACATGAACCTGCAAAAAAAAAATGTGTCATCAATCAACATGTGTTTTTGCTTAAAAAAAAAAAAAAGCCTGTTCAAACCAAGAGATCTGGGTTGATTATTTTGCACCACCACAGATTTATGTGTGGCTGTAAATCAGCTTCCCTCTCCCAAGTTGTAAAGTAATGATAATACTGCTCTTGTTCAAATTTTATTTATTTAGATACTAAACCTCATTGAGGGGAGGGTTTGTGGCAAGTAACTTTTATATGTATGAGAGGCCACGCTGGATTCTGCTTAGGTGTATATCTGCATGGATAATGTAAGTGATGCTGTTTGTTCCTTTGAGCTGCCTTTATTTAATGAAAACAGTGCCAATGGTCAGAAATGTGGTCTCGTCTGATTCATTGCCTGTGCAGCCTTCTGCTGGGAATTCATTAAGGACTTTTGGAGGTTATTTTGATAGGTTTGAAGTAGCAGGATATTATTATCTAGTCTGTCTCAGGGCTTCACCTCCTGAGTCCTGTCTAGACTCCCCAAAAATTCCCTCCTCTCCCACTTTGCTTTTGTAGATGTTTCTAAAAAAACTTTGGTCTGTGAAAAAATCTTTTGTCATGGCAGCACCAGCTGCACTTCTCAGAAAGGTGCATGATTCTCTCAGGGGGTACAGGACTCGTTTTGGGGTCACAAAAGCTTCTGAAATTATTGTGGTGGCTGCTAAACTGCTTTCTGCCCCCCCAGTTTCATGTACCCCCTATATGACTTTCTTGCATGCAGAAATAAAATCACTATATCCGAACAAAGGCAATCCGTTATATTTGAATTATATATGCAAGTTAGTGATGTGTCAAAGAAACACATTTTAATTTATATAGTTTTGCTTACTTTTGTTTTAGGCAATGCTCATGGTTAATCTAATGCACAGATATGCTGTATTGCTTTAAAAACGTGCATAGCAACACACTATATATTATTTCTCAATCATTGCTCATTTTTCTAACATTTGTTCACATAGCCAAAGAAATTTTTTTTTTTTTCAAATAATGAACTGGAGAATTCAGAGACAAGTGTAGTATTTTCTTTTAAAGATACCTACTGTTGATTTTCCCTTTAATGTTTTTTAGCTTTTATGTGTGGTCATTATTTCCTTGAGGTTAATGTTTCTAGTGTTTATTCTACATTTATGTTTAATCTTAGTTTCAAAGAATCCTAAAAATTAGGAATACATTTCTTTCAACCAAGTTTTCATTCCTTAAAAATCCTGTGCTTATTGGAGCTGATCCACAAAATAACACTCATTGTTGCAGGGCCCGTCTTCTTCTCAAAGAGATTTTGTAAACAAGCTGTGCAGGTTTTGCGTACTTAAAGAAATGCAGAAACCACGGGGAATTGTCGTATAGCTCTTTATCAGACTGATACACGCATTCCCATAAGCTCTTTTTGACTCCCAAGATGTGCAGAAATCATGGTAAATTTTTGAAATTAATTCTGGTTTGTATCTTAAAAAAAAAAAAAAAAAGTGAACTTTTACTGACCCTTCACATGGACCGTTCTTGAAACTGGCACAAAATTAGTCTCATAAGTCTCATAAAAGACTAAAAAGGTTTTGCTTCCTCACCTCCCCCCCCGTATTTTCCCCAGCCCAAACTTGTTACAGGTCTGAGGACAATGTCACTCGAGTTGAGGACAGAGGATCCTGGAAGCCACAAGCCACATCCCAGACCATTAGCAGATCAGTTTTAGTTTCACGTGCGAAGGTCTGAAAGGCAGCAAAGGAATCTATTCTCATCTCTGCTAATGAAGGAGGATCGATGATGGTGTGATCGCCTCTATGCTGAAATTATTTGGAGAGTAAGAAGTACTTAGTGGAGATCTGGAAACCTGATGGATGCTCCTGTCCTGGCCTACACCAAATGAGACAGGAGTTTGCCTGCAGTGCGAAGCAGGGAAATTTTTGAGTGTTTTGTACCTGAGCTGCCTCCCCTTCTGAAATTGTAATATTGTCTGGGAGTTAAACTCTACTGGAGTTTTTCGAAATGTCTCTTTTAATTTAGCTATTTTTATTCCCCCCAGCTTCTCTTCCCTCCAGCTTCTCATTGACACAGGTTCCCCAGGTGTCAAAGCTGGCTCTCCATTGAATCTCTGAGGTCCGAATATAAATAAGGCTACTTCTTAGTTTGATAGATGAATCAGTACTTGGGGAATTATGCAGATGTATCTAAACCTTGCTGACGAAAAGCATTTCAAGTTTGGTAACTTTAGAAAGGCATTTTTTGCCGTGAACAATGGCATAGGTGGGGCCGATGTATCACATGCCAAGTGTGAAATAAGTTTTGCTCAAGGGAAAAATTTAATCAGTGGGGCAATTGTCATCCTGAAGAGTATGAAATTCCCATTTCTTCCTCCCCTATTTCTTCTCATATATTTCTGCCTTCATATCTGTACAGGGGAAGGTACTCGGAGTCATGTTTTAGAGCAAAAGCCCAGTCCTGAAAGTCCCCAGGAGCCAGACCAGCTGGGCCGTGGCTTCCACCTCTTCAAGAACCTCCTTTTAGTGCTGAGACGTGTGGAAAAAGGGAGCCTGGCAAAACCACAACAGAACAGTACAAGGGAAAAGAAAGTGTAGGATAACTCCCTTATTGAAAATTAAACCCAAAATTTATGAGAAAGATTCATGTATTTTAGATTGTTTTTGTAAATAAGTCATATACATTTGTAGTTTAGCTCCAAGTTCTATCTTTTTAAAAAAATGAATGTAGTACTAGGACATGTTCTTAGTTAAAGTAATTGACTTATGTCTTGCTCTTGGGTATAATAGAGAGCTTATTAAATACGTTGCATTTCTACTTTTCTGTTGTTTGTAAGTTAAGAGGCGGGGAGTTGTACTTTTTGGTGCATATATAACATGTATTTTCCTTAGGACAGTTTTCTGAATCTCTTATAAAAGGACATCAGCGAGGCAGAATGAGGCAGTCGCTTTAGCCTCGACTTACACAGAAGCAAGATTTGGCCTCTTGTTTATCGCTGATGTTCAGTTTGCTGTCTCAGGTTGCACTGAAGGACAAGATCCTCCTGCTGATTGCTGCGGCTTTGTGACCTGCTGGCCGCGTTCTGCTCATCCCGTGTTAGAGTCGGTAAACACGAATGGTTCGAAATGGCAAACAAGTGGACCGAAACCTTCCCCAGGTGTCAGACACAATCAGGCCTGTGTCCATCGCTCTGGGCTGTTTGGCTCATGGGATGTCCCAGCCCCGATGACATGATCTGGTGTGACAGACGAGCTGGTTGAGGCACATGCTGGAGGAAGAAATGTGGAGGGGGGAGGTTTGTGGATCATTTTCCTCTCCCCTGGAGAAACTGTGCAGGGAAAAGTTTTGGCTGGTTGTTGCTGTTGAAAGCTGAGTGGGATCTTCGCCTTGGGGCTCTCTGGAAGCTGATGCGCTGAGACATTGCCAGAGCAACGTTGCTCACTCAAATGTGTTTTTGGACGTTTTCTAATCTAAAAAAGCAGTACTGCTGGAAGAGATAGGCAGGATGGGGAATACTGCTTTTTCACACGAACACACAGCAAAAATCTATTGTTGTGATCTGTGCCTTTGCCCAGGAACATACCATTTTGTGCAGTGTTCCAGACCCAACAAACTGAAATCTTGACCGCTGCTTCATCAAAATCTTGGACGATTAAGAACAAGTGACAGCAAAGTGTCACGTTACTCATGGACCTGCCCTTCACACATACGTTGTTGCTGATACCTGTGTAAGCATAATAAAGTGATGCATAGAAGTTAGAAATAATAGAAAAATGTAGGTGGGAAGGATCTGTTGGAGGGCAGCTCATCAACCTCCTGGCAAGACAGGGCCAGCTTCAAGGTGGTCTCAAGTTGCTCAGGACCTCTTGTCTCATCTGGTGTTGCATATTTGCAAAGCTGGGGGTGCCCCAGCCCCTCTGCGCCCCCGGTTAGTGCTCAGCCTTTCTGCTGCTTGTCCACCCCTCTGGGTGAGAAAAAAATCATCATCCTGTTCAGCTGGTGAGGAAAAAGGGCCTCGTGGCTCAGGCACTGGACTTACAATCACAAGGACTTCAGATCATTGCTCGTGCACACACATACACCATGACCTGGGTGAAATGCCTAATTTGCTTGTACCTCTCTCGTGCATCTGCAAAATTGATGATAACACTTCATTCTTTTTTTTTTTTTTTTTTGTACCATCCATTAAGCTACAAGCCTGTGAGCTTGGGAACTGTCTCTTCATACATTTAGACAGTAGCCAGGGCTTCACTGGGGATCCTCAGCTATGACTCTGATCTGAAGCAAAAAAGAGACCACAAGACTAAAAGCTGTGCATATACTTCTAAGATTATCTGAACATACCCTGATTTTTTTTTTAGCAAAGTAAATGTCAAATGCCTTACCCACATACCTTCTGAATGAATCAAGTTGGTCCGGCTACGTACATCTAAATATTTTTTTATTTCCAGTATTGAAGATCTATGAATTTTCATCTCTTTAGTAATTGTTAGAAGTGTTTTAATCCTTCTTGTTTCAATTTTGTAAGGCAAATGCATTGGAAACTAGTGTTGAGGCAGGAAGGGGAAAAGATGCAGTCAGCTTCAGGTTATTATGAATACAATAGTATGGGACTGGTTTTGCTTTAAATAGGGAACCGCTAATTGGGTGTTAGAGGCTGTTAACTTTATAGTCTTGTAAAACTGCAATGACTGAAGCTGACACTTGTATGAAGTCTCTAGGGAGAAAAGGAGGTTTTCGTGTCACTCCAAGGAAAAGGTTAAGAAACAAACTGAAAGAGCAGTTGTTTTGGTGTTTGCGCTGCAGCATTTCTCAGTTCTGTCATTTAAATGAGATTTGAGACATCCTGATGCTGTGTTTGCAAAATAGTTGCAAGTGCTCATACTGAAAATAACAGCACAAGTTTTGAAATGGGGTAGATTTAGTTTGCATATGGCAGAGCCCATATTTAGGTTCCCGTTCCCTGTGTTGCTTTCAGAGATCCAGCAAGTAGAAATAAGTTTCCTGCAGTTTTGTACCAGCAGAATACAGGCGGCTGCATGATCCAGTGTTTGCATGTTGAACACAAAACCAGATTAATTTCTTGCATCTACAAACCAACATGTGTACTGGATTTTAAGAGCAAGCCAAAAATATTATCTGTAGATGTTTCTGCCCCTGCTCCTTAGTTGAATCCCAGTGAACCATTGTTCCCAGGAGAGGACACAGTGCAAATTCTGCTTGGAAATGCTGCTCCCTGTCTTGCCTGGGTCCATTGAACAACGTGAAATACAGGGTCAAGATTTTCTACCCACAGAGGTGAAAAGAGCCTGTTGGTTTTTAAATACAGGCCACTCATAGCTTGTACCTTTTTGTTGCATAAATAACAGGAATGACAGTGGAAGGGTATTTAGGATTTTTAGAAATGGAATCCCTCTGAGATCAAAAAGCATAATTTCCTTAACTTTTAAGATGTGTTAAGAGTATATAAATCTGTGTATTGGGCCTTGAGGGACTGCACCCCTGGACTTATGCAGGTGCACACAGTAGTAAAAACCATAAAACATGCAAAGTCGTCGGTCTACCTTGGTTTTCCTCAGATCAATTACTGTGTTTTCATGTGTGGAAACTGCCATGCCAAAGATGACCTGTGCCTTTTAAATGATAAATAAAGTGCAGTGTTTCTGAAGGCTGCGTGCGAAAAACTCAGCATAGTGATTTTAGAAATAAACCATTTCTAGGTGCCTGATTTAGCCCTCAGGTTTTTTTTGAGATAGAGCCTGGAGGTGTCAGGTTTATAAATGAAGTATTGTTGTTGGAGGTATTGAGTACTTCCCTCCCACTCTGCTTACTGGTCAGCTGTGGTTTTCAATGGAGTGGCTGAGCCTTTGCAGCAGCACATGGCGATTTATGGTCATGAAGTGACATGGTCAAGTGTCTTAAGCTCAGGGAGAAGGAGAATGCCATAGGAAAATGAGTGTGAGGTGATGAGTGTTCTCTGGATGACAAATAGCTGTGTGTTCTTTCTATCAGTCCCTTTGCAGTTGAGAAATGAGAAATGACCAAATGATACTTTGTATGGTAGAAAAATGGTTTTGTACATTTTGGGGGGAAAATCCCCCCAAACCTCGTGCTGCTGCTGGGCAGTGCAAATCCTTGATTCTCGTTCACACGTAAAACCCCCACTCTACAGCGGTGGAGAAATGATGTTGTCAGCAGAAGCGTAACTACAAATACAATTCTAGATTTATAATAAATTATTATCAGGAAGGGCCTTTGCCTCTGGCAGGGGAGGGAGGGCTGAGGTTTCCTGGCCACACTGGAGGGTGCATAGTTCCTCTCCCCACTATCTCTATCCAAGTCCTGCCAGGATTCAAGTGGGTCTTGAATCAGGCTATACATAATTTAGATTAACAGAGGCCGCCCGCCTGCAGCAGAAGGTGGAGACGGTGCCTTGTCTGGAGAGGTCAGTCAGCCTTGGCCATGCGGAGTTCTCCAGATCTCCCGAGCTCTGAAATTCCTCCATGGCTGAAGGAGATTTTGTTCCATCAGGCCTCCTTCTCCATCCCTCGAAGCCTCGCCGTGGTCCTCCCGCTCCTCGGATGCGTGCCAGATGTCTCAGGAGGAGCAGGGGGGTAAAGCACAGTAAATTGTGCCGGTGTTATTCTTAGTCAATGAAGGAAATGAGTGATTAAGTGTACATGGGACTCACGAGTGTTCAACTTATTATCAGTGCTGGTATTTAAACTATGTACAGCGTATCAGAGAGAAGTGAAGTATTTCCTTATATCTGTCTCTGCCTTTCTTCTTGACTTTGATACAAAGATAAGGCCTGTACTATAATGAATTACTATTGTGGGAGATAGTAAGATTGATTAGGCCTGTTACTGAGTGAATAGGTCAGATACTTGCAGTACAAAGCTAAACTTCAACTTTGATAGCTCTCAGGTTATGTTTTATGTGTCCCCCCCCAAAAAAAATAGCTTTTATATCTACAAAGAGATACTTAACTGCTCAAGAATAATCTTATTTGCAAAATCGAGACAGACAAAATGAAACAGTGACCGTGCTGATGCTTTACCTCTGAATTTTGGTAGCTTTTTTAGTTACATTTAGTCTAGATTTGAGTGTCAGCTGAATTACCAAGGTGATAAGCATCTTACATAGTTCTACTTTTAATTCCAGAATTACATTTTTCCTCTATATTTTAATTTATTTTAAACATTAAACAGAGACAATTGTATGTTTAAATACTTTAAATATGTCTGCAGTTATATTTTAAAGGTTCAAAGGTAGATGGGCTGAGCTGTGATGAGCTGCTCTGAGATCACAGGAGTTAACCCCAACTATATCCATTGGTTTTTTAAATCCTTACACGTGGAGTCTTTAACAGTAGAACTAAGAGAACCTGTTTAAGAATAGGAAAATTACCCTTCCAGGTCAATCCACCAGGTCTTGGGCAGTAGATAATTAGCGAGCTCTATTAAGTGATTGATGTGTTTTATGGTGGTCAGACTTCCTGAGCACTCCCACAGGACTTCTGTGTTGCTTTTGTCAATGGATGTGTCATCTTCAGTTCTACACAAGCTATTTATACATAACCCGGCGGTTTGCCGAGTGGTGTTTAAATGACTTTAGGTTTGTGTCACATCCCGACTGAATTCACGATTCCAAGCACAGGTTTGAAAGGCTGGAGGAGATAAGTTGTTGACAGTGTGTCACTGAGAGACAGTGCAAACCCGCCTCCAGCACTGTCCAGATAATATCTTTGGGCTTGATTTTATAGCTTTTCCAACACTGAATCAGACTGTATTGAATAGGTCAGTGTTCCTCAGGACACAGCCCGTGGTGCCAGTATTTCTTGCAGAAATCATTGTCCCTCATGCAGTTGCTTTGGGGAGATTTCAGATGACAGTTCTTCTGAAACATTACAAGCACCATCAGAATTGACCAGAACCTTTACATTGATTTTTAAACATATAATTCTTAGGCTGTGAGCTGAATTCGGGACCCATATTGCTGCCGCATCTGTCCAAGTAAAACTTTGATGAGGATACAAGAAAGACTATTGGAAAGCAGCGAGCAATCTGCAAGCTAATGAGTTTTGAAATCCACAGCTTTAAATATATATATTCAGTGTTGGGAAATGTCTTCTGTGGACCAGCATGTCTGGTAAAGTCATTTTCCACATTACCGGTGAGAATAATTTACTGCTGTGCTGCTCATTTTAGTTTTGTGGAATATGAGGGATAGTCCTTTGCTGTCACTAAAAACTAACAGGTGATCTCAGAACATTTCTGTATAAATGGAGTTGAGTTTACACAGCACAGACAGTGATAATTATAGCACTTTGAAGGAGTTTCTTAAAGATGTGTAGTTGTTTATCTCGATCATCAGACAATGTCAAATCTGTTGACATATAAATAAAGGAAGCTATTATTTGTAGAGCTTTTGTGGTCGGTGATCTACAAATTATAATGGGATTATTATCTTTGCTATTGTATTGCAGTGCTGCATTCCTCACTGCTTTTGTAAACTAGATTTATGTGATGTTAACGTGTCCTGTGTATAAGGCAGTAGTGAATAGTGATCAAATGATGGGGAAAAACCAATCATTTCACAACTGATCAGATCCCTAATCTGATACTATTGGAGTTGTCCGCACAAAAAAAAAAAAGGTGTTTTTGTGAATATGATGTCTGTGAATGCGTATCTCCTTCTGCTGTGCAGCGGAAATCACTGTGCCAGAGTTTAATAATAGTTGCTTTTTGGCTTCCTACAACAACTTATGGAAACGGGTGAGAAACATGGGATTGTTGTTGTGATTTGGCATTAATTTGGGCCATTCTGGAGGAAGAACCTCGCTGCTGACTTGCACGGCCAAAGCCAAGGTCTGTAACTCACTGCTTGGTTTTTCCCTTTCGTCCATTATCTTCACCTTGGGGACATTACCCATGTGGGTAAATGTTACTGATGTGGATCGAGTGTGTAGGACCAGCTCTGCAGAGCTTGTGTTTAGGTTGCTGTGAGATTGCAGTTTTGTTTAATGGAGCAGCATTAAGTCTAATGTTGTTGCAACACGTTAAATTGCTTTAAATATAATCAACCTTCACATCATGCTTTGGGTTGATCATTGCCATATTCGTAAGAGTAAGGCCGAAGACATTTTCTTGGCATGTTCCAAACTACATTAAACAACCCGCAATGCAATCGTGCATTGGGAGGTTTTTACTACTTTTAGGGAAATGATTACGGGCCCGGGAGCCTCAGAAATGCTGAGATCTGCAGTGATGTAAAGGCTTTTAAAACAATCTCATGTAGTAATTTAACTTTGTTGAATCAGATTTAGGCAATTTTACTTCTGAGGTCTTTTAGACCTTACATTCTAATTATTTAAAATGCCCTGCGTGACACAATGGAGATAACACTAAGTGGTTGGAGTTTACTTTTGCTGTTAAACTCTGCGTTTAAATAGAGCTTGGAGGTGTACATTTGTTTTCCTTGACACTTAGCATAGCCAAAAATGCCCAGTCTTGATAAAGACAGGATGGCTGAGGTGACTGTTAACTCAACAGGTTTCCATGTTAGTTGTTCATACATCTCGTACAGATTCTGCACAGGGAGCACGCCAGCTGGCTTATGAAGTTCAAGCCATAAAAGAAAATCTCTGAAGTGAACACACAAAATGACTGTACCTGTAAACCTCAAATCTCGTTTGTCAGCTCGGATTTTTAAACACACTATTACAATTGAATTGTGAGCAAGAGATTTATAGGTAAATTTCTAGTTCTCTTTGTATTATGTTATAATATAAATATTTCGAAATATCGCTCTGTGGAGCTGAACAGAAACTTTTCAAATCTCTACATTATTCAGCCAATAGGTATTAATAAAATTTCTTGTAGACTCAAACAATGAATTCAGTCATTCTGTGAGCAGCTTCTGAAATACCATTGCTCCCAACCATGACATTATTGTGGAGGTAGCTATCACGTTTCAAAGTTATTAAATGTTATCCAGCCGTCCTCGTACCTCCCCCCTTGAAATTCCCTGGACAAGCGTGTGCCGCTCCGCAGCCCCTCGATCGGACCCTGTTGAGAAACGTGGAGGTGAATGATTTTTTTGTCTTCCTGTCCGCTGCGGCACAATAATTCAGAAACTAGGGATGGAGGCGGAGATATTGCTGGGTTGTTGTTACCTCTCTGAATTCCTAGATTATAACAACATGAGTTCAGCAAATCTTTTAGTGTTTGCTGCTCCGCACTGGGATGAAGCCTCTTCTTTGCAAGGACAACAGCGCCGTTCTGTAGGAAAATTTATTCTGGCTGCTTGGACTTCAGCCACTTGGGAAGGAGAGTTTTGGATTCCCACCAGTTTAATTTTTTTGTTTTTCTTTTTCCTCCTGAAACGCATAGCAAAGGAACCGGGCATTAAAGTGCTGCCTCTTGGTGAGGTTTCAGGTGTTGATTTGGGAGTTGTATTAGCAGGTAGGTGATGAGCACAGGAGTCATGCAGGAGGGCATGAAGATTCCCAAGCTAATTTAAGGAGAAGGGAAGGAAATAGGAGATTATATTGTAGTCTTGCTAATGCCTTTAGAAATGTCTAAAAGTCTTACATATAAATGGAATATAAAATATCCTGAAGCTAGCTGCAGAAGATATCTTTTTCCTCTTTTTCTTCAAAATCAAAGTCTTCACAAAATTGTCTGGAAGCCCTGAGAAACTCATTTAATTGAAAAAAAAAATCAACACCTACCCCTCAGCCTCAAGTACATGCAACTTGCCTAAACAGCAAGGACTCGGAGGGAGGGAAGGAACGTATTATCTCCAAGTACACTTATAATTATTACAATTCGTTCTTTGCTAATAGTTACCACACGGTGTTGTTTCAGATGCCACGTTCTCCCCTCCAAGTTTAGAATGGCAAATAACTCTGTGGGAAATGCCAACTCCCTTGAAGTGGGCGGTGTTGGATAGTAAAGGGAAAAACCAAGAAAAGAGGCAAACTGTTTTAACGTAGTCCAAGGGAATGATGGGCGAAACTGAGAAATGGAAAATACAGAGCAAACGTCAGGCGTCAAGTCCTTATTGCAGAATTTTTTGGCCTCGAGGATTAACTATGAAAGTAAGTGGTGGGAATGGGAACTGTCTTGCTTGGATCAGCTGCAGTAACATGAAATAAGCTTTTCAGAGAGTGCAGCAGGGAATAATATTGCATAGGTAAGAGACAAGAGTAGATTAAAATGTTAATGTGATTTCCCAACATAGAGGGAAAAGTTAGACACTCAGAACAGTCTGTGGAAGTCTCAACATGATTTAACTTCATGTATGTTGCCAGGTTAACTTAGCAATTGTTGATTAAAATAAAAAGCATTCTTCTGGCCCAGCCTGACCGTGTCGCAATTTTGGGGCTTTTTTATAAGCTGTGAAATGAGATACTGACATCCTGTGTCTGGGATCTACAGAGAGCCTGATCTGAAAGCCTTGGAGACCTGAGGGCCTGACCTACATTGCTGGTACTGTCAGTACAGCAAGTCATAGATCTTTCAAGCTTTTTGACAATTCAAAGGGCAGTTAGCCTGGCCCAAATAGTTCATCTCCCTCTCTGTGTCTCTTTCTCTCTCTTACCCCGCCCTAAGAGTCAAAGAGAAGGGATAGTGCCGAGGAAAAATTTATTAGTGCGCAGAATGCCCGTTTCTTTATTTTTAAGTTAAATACAAGTGTGATGGATTTAGTTAAAATATGTTTTTGTTAAAATGGAAAGGGATTTAACCTCTTTACTTTCCTACAGAGGGAAGAATCTACACAATGCCTGTGCCAGTGAGCTCTGATTTGTTGTTTTTAGGTTAAAAACCACACATTGTCATCTGAAGGCAGAGTGGCTTCAGCCTGAGAATCACCATTCAAAAGCAGATGAGCTCTTTAGCCAGCAAAAAACAATCATCAAAGGCACTGAGAGGCAAACTGTGGAGCATCTAAACCCATGTGGCGTGTGGGGGCCAGGGAGCTCCTGACCTGCACATCAAAGGCTGGTTGAACCCTTGGGAAATCAAAAGTCAGCACCTACACCATCACTCCTCTGAAAGCAGCCGTCAGAAAGCACGACACGTGCTCCATTCC